>NC_041737.1:7375500-7680018 GCF_004115215.2 Ornithorhynchus anatinus
CAATAGTATTCATTGAGCGCTTACCATGTGCAGAGCACCGTCCTAAGCGCTTGGAATGTACAAATCGGCAACAGATAGAGACGGTCCCTGCCCTCTGACGGGCTTACGGTCTAATCGCGGGCTTACAGTCTTCACTTCTCTGTGTCTCAGTAACTTCACCTGTAAAACTGAGGTGGAGATTGTGAGCCCCATGTGGGACACGGGCTGTGTCCAACCTGATTAGCTTGCACCTTACCACAGCGCTTAGCATAGTGCCTGGGACATGGGTAAGCATTTAACAAAAGTACCATAAAAAATCCGTAATTTGTTCATTTATATTAAAGTCTGTCTCCCCCTCTAGACTCTGAGTTCCTTGCGGGCCGGGAATAAATCTACCAACTCGGTTGTATTGTTCTGTTGTATCGTGCAGCATGGCCCAGTGGATGGAACTCGGGCTTGGAAATCAGAAGGTCATGAGTTCTAGTCCCGGCTCTGCCACCCGTCTGCTGTGTGACCCTGGGCAAGTCATTTCACCTCTCTGGGCCTCAGTTACCTCATCTGTAAAATGGGGATCGAGACAGTGAACCCCACGAGGGACAGGGACTGTGTCCAGTCAATGTTGGTATTTGTCAAGCGCTTACTATGTGCCGAGCACCGTTCTAAGCGCTGGGGTAGACGCAGGGGAATCAGGTCGTCCCACGGGGGGCTCACGGTCTTCATCCCCATTTTACAGATGAGGGAACTGAGGCACAGAGACGTTAAGTGACTTGCCCACAGTCACACAGCTGACAAGTGGGATCAGATTGGCTTGTACCCAGTACAGTGTCTAGCACACAGTAAACGCTTAACAGATGCCATAATTATTATGACTCTCCCAAGCACTCAGTACAGTGTTCAGCCCACAGTAAGCGCTCAGAAAATATCACCGATTGATTGATGGAACGATTGAGTTCAGCCCGACTGGAAGTTCGGAGGAAAACTTCCAAGATCCGCAGGGACTGTTTATTATTATCATCAATCAGTCGATCGATGATATTTTTTGAACACTTACAGCGTGCAGTGCAGGGAAGCAGCGTGGCTGAGTGGCAAGAGCCCGGGCTTGGGAGTCGGAGGTCATGGGTTCCAATTCCGACTCTGCCACTTGTCAGCTGGGGGACTGTGGGCGAGTCACTTCACTTCTCCGGGCCTCATCTGGAAAACGGGGATGAAGACCGCGAGCCTCATGTATCTCCCCCAGCGCTTAGAACGGTGCTCTGCACAGAGTGAGCGCTTAACAAATACCAACGTTATTATTAATAATAATAGCAACGTGGCTCAGTGGAAAGAGCACAGGCTTGGGAGTCAGAGGTCATGGGTTCGACTCCCGGCTCTGCCACTTGGCAGCTGGGGGACGGTGGGCAAGTTCTCTGGGCCTCGGTTCCCTCATCTGTCAAACGGGGATGAAGACTGTGAGCCTCACGTGGGGCAGCCTGATCGCCCCCCCCCCCCCAGCGCTTAGAACGGTGCTCGGCACATGGTAAGCGCTTAACAAATACCAACATTATTATTATTGAGCTCTTCCTTGGATATCTCGTTTGCTGCAAAAGAGCACGACTCGGGAGAGACACCCCCAGAGCTGGAGGGACGTGGTAAGGAGGGGGGAGAAAAAAAAAAATCCTCCCTCCCCGGGAAGCCCCGAGGATAAAACACAGCATCTTCGGGCAAATTTGAGAAGCAGAAAACGGGCGGGAATTGCACGTCCTCTGCTGCCGTCCAATGGGAGATTTGGGGAAATGCCCGATTGTCGTGCAAGTCGCCCCCCTGTCGCGACATCGTCCGATCGGAAAACGGTCCACTCTCGTAGACCCTTCCATTCCCACGCCCTCTTCGAGGCCTTTCTTTCTCTGGCCACGAGGTGAGATGGGCATGGGAATCAAGTGTACATAACGCTAATGATGATGATGGCATTTGTAAAGCACGTATTAGGTGCCAAGCACTGTTCTAAACGCTGGGGTAGGAATAATGTTGGTATTTGTCAAGCGCTTACTATGTGCCGAGCACTGTTCTAAGCGCCGGGGGAGATACAGGGGCATCAGGTGGTCCCACGTGGGGCTCACGGTCTTAATCCTCGTTTTCCAGATAAGGTAGCCGAGGGACAGAGAAGTTAAGTGACTTGGCCAAGGTCACGCAGCAGACAAGTGGCAGAGTTAGGATTTGATTTGTACGTTCCAAGCGCTTAGTACAGTGCTCTGCACATAATAAGCGCTCAACAAATACTATTGAATAAATACTATCGAATGAACGTCCTCTGACTCCCAAGCCCGTGCTGTTTCCGCCGAGCCACGCGGCTTCAGCTATAATATGTACACGTCTGGAATTTATGTACTTATAATAATAATAACGTTGGTATCTGTTAAGCGCTTACTATGTGCAGAGCCCTGTTCTAAGCGCTGGGGTAGACGCAGGGGGAATCAGGTTGTCCCGCGTGGGGCTCACGGTCTTCATCCCCATTTTACAGGTGAGGGGACTGAGGCCCCGAGAAGCGAAGTGACTCGCCCACAGTCGCACAGCTGACAAGTGGCCGAGCCGGGATTCGAACCCACGACCGCTGACTCCAAAGCCCGGGCTCTTTCCACTGCGCCACGATTTATATGAATGCCTGTCTCCCCCTCTAGACTGTAAGCTCACTGAGGCAGGGGATGTGTTTGTTTATGGTTATATTGTACTCTCCCAAGCGCTTGGTGCAGTGCTCTGCACATGGTAAGCGCTCAATAAATGCCGTTGAACGAATCAGTGAATGAAAGTGTGGCTAGAGGAAATGATAGTATGTGCAGAGCATTATAGGAAACGCTTGGGAGAGTAAAATACAACAGAATAAGCCAAGTTTCCTGCCCATAAGGAATTTACAGACTCCATTCTGTTATTCTCTGTTCTTATTTCGGATCTGTTTTCTTCTGACTTCCGTCTAACGGGCGAGAGGTTTACTGTTTATTTCTCTCACCGATCTCTTTGGCTGAAATACAATAAACGTTTGGGTCTGCCTCCTAGGGCCGCTTTTCCATTTCCTTCTCTTTTCTTCCCTTTTCCCGTTTTACTTTTCCATATGTGAAGAATTCTACTTCCCAGTCTCACTGTCCTAAGGCACATAATAATGTGGAGCTTGGGGAAATCTGAAGCGCCGGTTCAAAATTGTCTAGGGCTGTGAAGGCCTCTTGGCAATATTGCCTCAAGTCCTTCTTTCATCAGGTACTTACCGCTCTTTAATACAGTTTTTATGTTATGTATATATATCTATGGTGCCCAGCAATAAAAAATATGAAATCTAGCATTGTCCCTGCTCTGTAAGCCCATAGCCTAAGCTTTTTGTCCTCAGCATTTGAATTGTTATTTGCATTTTTAGATATTTATTCTGCTCTTTAATTCTGATACGGCAGCATGGCCCAGTGAAAGAGCACAGGTCTGGGATCCAGAGTGCCTGGGTTCCTAATCCGGCTCCTCTACTTAACTGTAAACCCGTCAGTGGGCAGGGATGGTCTCTGTCTGCTGCCGAATTGTCCATTCCAAGCGCCTAGTACAGTGCTCTGCACGTAGTAGGCGCTCAATAAATACTACCGAATGAATGAACTGCTTTGCGACCTTGGGCAAATCACTTAGCTTCATTCATCCTATTTCATTCGATCGTATCTATTGAGTGCTTACTGTGTGCAGAGCACTGTACTAAGCGCTTGGGAGAGGACAATAAACAATAGACACATTCCCTGCCCACAACAAACTTACAGTCCAGAGGGGATGAAAAAAGCCTAGTAGTCGACTTCTCTAGGTCTCAGTTTCCTCATCTGTAAAATGGGGTCTAAGACTGTCAGCCCCATCTGGGACAGGGACTGTGTCCAACCTGATGTGCTTGTTACCACTTCAGGACTTATTACGGTGCCTGGCACATAGTAAGTGCTTAATAATAATAATAATAATAATAATGTTGGTGTTTGTTAAGCGCTTACTATGTGCAGAGCTCCGTTCTAAGCGCTGGGGTAGATACAGGGTAATCAGATTGTCCCTCGTGAGGCTCACAGTCTTAATCCCCATTTTACAGATGAGGTAACTGAGGCACAGAGAAGCTAAGGGCTTAACAAATACCACAGTTCTTATTGTTATATTCATAATAATTACCAGAAGTCACCCCTCCCCATCCCGAGGGCCAGAGGTGGATTATGTGGGTCCCACAGGGCAAGCCTCTCAACCGGGATTTGTCTCCGGCCAACTGCCCCATTAGCGTGGCTCGGTGGAAAGAGCACAGGCTTGGAAGTCGGGGGTCATGGGTTCAAATCCCGTCTCAGCCGCCTGTCGGCTGTGTGACTTCGGGCGAGTCACTTCACTTCTCTGTGCCTCAGTGACCTCATCCGTCAAATGGGGATTAAGACTGAGAGCCCCACGTGGGACAACCTGATCACGTTGTATCCTCTCCAGCGCTTACAACAGTGCTTTGCACATAGTAAGCGCTTAACAAATGCCGTCGTTGCTAGTATTATTACCCGTTTAGTCTGATGGTGCGGCTGAGGTGGTCACTGAAAACGTTGACCAGAAATGTTCGTCCCCCTCATTATTCAGAGCAGAGTGGCAAGGGCAGTTGATGGGTGTGAATTGCATAAGAGGTATTTGGTTGGGTGATCAATATCGATCATTATTATTATCATTTTATGTAGGGGTATTTGTTAAGCCCTTGCTATGCACCAAGCGCTGTACTAAATGCCGGGGTAGATACAAGCTAATCAGGTTGGATACAATCCATGTCTCACATGAGGCTCGTAAGGTACGTGGCTCCGTGGAAAGAGCCCGGGCTTGGGAGTCAGAGGTCATGGGTTCGAATGCCGGCTCTGCCACTCGTCAGCTGTGTGACCGTGAGCGAGTCGCTTCACTTCTCTGGTCCTCGGTTCCCTCGTCTGTAAACTGGGGATGAAGACTGTGAGCCTCACGTGGGGCAACCCGATTCCCCCGTGTCTCCCCCAGCGCTTAGAACAGTGCTCGGCACGTAGTACGCGCTTAACAAATACCAACATTATTATTATTATAAGGTAAATCCTCATTTTACAGATGAGGTAACTGAGGCATAGAGAAGTGAAGTGCCTTACTCAAGGTCATCCAGCAGAAAAGTGGTGGAGCTGGGATTGGAACCCAGTTCCCTCTGATTCCCAGCAGACTCTAATTCTAAGCAAACTCGCTTCACAAATTTCTGGGAGTCCTAGCAATTCTACGAATCCTTAGCAGAAGGGTTCGAACTGTGACACAACACGGCGCCACCTCCCCCTGCCAGTCAGATGATGGACTTCACCCCCTTCATGTGTCCTCCCCGGCCCCGTGGGCCAATCGCTGTCCACGCCACTCCCCAGTCTGTGTTCTCCCTTTCCTTGAACCGCTGCTGACCTCACAGGATTTATTTCTGTCGTTTTTTTTAACTAGACAGAAAACCCACACGAGGCTTCTGTTTCGTCTCCTCCGCCCTCTCCGGTACGGGGTCAAAGGGTCCAGGGTCAGAGAGTCCAGGGGCTGGCGAGGAGTCACAGGGGCTCTCTTGCTTTTCCTGCTCCAGGCGGACGAGGTGGGAGACGGACCTCAGGCGGTAAGAGCGTAGTGGGCAGGGAATGTGAAATATTGTATTCTCTCAAGGGCTTAGTACTGTGCTCCGCACATAGTAAGCGCTCAATAAATGCGATTGACAGACTGACGGTACGGACCCTCCCAAGATCTGGGGCAGGACTACTTCGGTGCGAACCACTTTTATAATAACAACGATGATGCCCGTGGCATTCGTTAAGCACTTACTATGTGCCGGGCGCTGTACTAAGCGCTGCGGTAGACACGAGCAGATCAGGTCGGACATAGTCCCCAACCCAAATGGGGCTCACGGTCTTCATCCCCATTTTACAGATAAGTGAGGCCTAGAGGAGTGGAGTGACTTGCCCAGGGTCGCACAGCAGACAAGTGGCAGAGCCGGGGTTAGAACCCATGACCTTCTGACTCCCGGGCCCGTGATCTATCCACTGCACCCTGCTTTCCTCTCAGTTTGAAGGATTTAGCCTGAATACCATTTTTGTAGAGCATGATGAGCCAATCCATCGTGGAACCGTTTTGAGGCGTTCCACTGAGGCAGAACCCGGTTTTGGATTAGTAATCCCAGCTTCGTGTTTACCCTACCGTGAAAGAAATCATGTAAAACTGGATCAGTTGGAATCAAAATGTGAAAGACTGTATTCACCAGTTTCCTAAGAGTTTAAATCCTATTGCAAACTCCCTGAGTACACCACTTCCACGGAAAATCAATCTCTCCATCTTAAATAATAATTAATAATTGGGGTATTTGTTAAGACCTTTCTTTATGCTAGGCAACGAACTAGGCAGTGGGATGGGTACACGCAAATCAGGTGGTGCACAGTCCCTGTCCCACATGGGGCTCACGGTCTCGACTCCCGTTTTACAGATGAGGTAACTGAGGCCCAGAGAAGTGAAGTGACTTGGCCCGAGGTCACCCAGGAGACAAGGGACAGAGCCGGGATGAGAAACCAGGTCCTCTTTCAGGCCCAACGTTTGACTCCACCAGGCCACGCCGCTTAAATGGGGTAGGAAGACTAACGCTCCTCCCCGGAGCCAACACGTCTTTCTCTTCCCCACAGTATCGCCACGCGGGGGGGGGGTGGGGGGGCGGCTCCTGTCTGTTTACTCCCATCTCAGCCCCAGACGGAGCGAGGCCACGGGCGGCTGCCAGCCTTGAGTGGGTATCGGGCTGGCATTCCTAAAGCAAACACGGGCTGGTTAAACAATGACTGGACGATGGGTTCTGGGCTGGATTCTGGGAAGGCTCCATTTGTTCCGGCTAATGCCTGGCTACCACCAGCCTCGGCCGACAGCCGAGGGCATCTAGTTCAACCCCCTGCCTTGTCCGGTGAAACGGTAGCAAGGAGGAAAGTGAAGTGCGACTTTGTTCTCAGATAATGACTCGGCTTGTCCCTCGGAGAACTTGAGATCTCAAGTTGCTTCTGGGTAGGGACTAGTTGTGCTTCCTGTCCATTCATTCATTCATTCATTCGATAGTATTCACTGAGCGCTTACTACGTGCAGAACACTGGACTAAGCACTTGGAATGGACAATTCGGCAACAGATAGAGACAACCCCTCCCAGTGACGGGCTCACAGTCTGAACGGGGGAGGCAGACAGCGAAACAAAGCAAGACAACATCGTCGAGATAAAGAGAATCAAGGGGACGTGATAACAACAATAATAATAATAATAACGTGGGTATCCGTTAAGCGCTTACTATGTGCCGAGCACCGTTCTAAGCGCCGGGGTAGACCCGGGGGAATCGGGATGTCCCACGTGGGGCTCACGGTCTTCATCCCCATTTTACAGATGAGGGCACTGAGGCCCGGAGAAGCGAAGTGACTCGCCCACAGTCACACAGCCGACGAGTGGCAGAGCTGGGATTCGACCTCATGACCTCTGACTCCAAAGCCCGGGCTCTTTCCACTGAGCCATGCTGCTCCTCATTAACAAAATAAATAGGGTAATAAATAATAATCACACTTCAAATTTATCCTTTCCTGCCTTAACTCTGCCCTCTCCTCCGCCAGGCAAAGCTTCTTCTCCTCCCTCATCGACACCCACGCCCGTCACCCCCGCCGATCGTTCCGGACCTTTAACTCTCTCCTTAGGCCCCCTGTTCCTCCCCCTCCCCCATCTCTCACCCCCAATGATCTGGCCACCTATTTCCTCACGAAAATCAACACGATCGGGTCTGAGCTCCCCAAAGTCACCCCTCCGCCTCTCCCCTCCCCCTCACCGACCCCCTCCCCTACTTTCCCATCCTTCCCTGAGGTATCCTCAGAGGAGATCTCCTCCCTCCTCGCGAGCGCCACCCCCTCCGCCTGCGCCTCGGACCCCATTCCCTCTCACCTTCTTAAAACCGTCGCCCCTGCCCTCCTCCCTTCCTTAACTTCTATTTTTAACCACTCGATCTCCAAGGGCTCCTTCCCCTCTGCCTTCAAACACGCCCACGTCTCCCCCATCCTAAAAAAACCCGCTCTCGACCCCACTTCCCCCTCCAGTTATCGTCCTATCTCCCTACTACCCTTCCTCTCCAAAATCCTAGAACGAGTCGTCTACGATCGATGCCTAGAATTCCTTAACTCCCATTCTCTCCCAGACCCCCTCCGATCTGGCTTCCGTCCCCTCCGCTCTACCGAGACTGCTCTCTCTAAGGTCACCCGTGACCTCCTTCTCGCCAGATCCAATGGCTCCTACTCCATTCTGATCCTCCTTGACCTCTCTGCTGCCTTTGACACTGTCGACCGTCCCCTCCTCCTCCATACCTTATCTCACCTTGGCTTCACGGACTCCGTCCTCTCCCGGTTCTCCTCTCACCTCTCTGGCCGATCATTCTCGGTCTCCTACGCCGGAGCCTCCTCCCCCTCCCATCCTTTAACCGTCGGAGTTCCTCAAGGGTCAGTTCTCGGCCCTCTTCCGTTCTCCATTTACACTCACTCCCTCGGTGAACTCATCCGCTCTCACGGCTTTGACTACCATCTCTACGCAGATGACACGCAGATCTACATCTCCGCCCCTGTCCTCTCCCCCTCCCTTCGGGCTCGCATCTCCTCCCGCCTCCGGGACGTCTCCACCTGGATGTCGGCCCGCCGTCTAAAACTCAACGTGAGCGAGACTGAGCTCCTCATCTTCCCTCCCAAGCCCGGTCCGCTCCCAGACTTCTCCGTCACCGTGGATGGCACGACCGTCCTTCCCGTCCCGCAGGCCCGCGATCTCGGTGTCATCCTTGACTCGTCCCTCTCGTTCACCCCACGCGTCCTATCCGTTACCGAGACCTGCCGGTTTCACCTCTACGATATCGCCGAGATCCGCCCTTTCCTCTCCACCCAAACGGCTACCTTACTGTTACGGGCTCTCGTTATATCCCGGCTAGACTACCGTGTCGGCCTTCTCTCCGACCTCCCTTCCTCCTCTCTCGCCCCGCTCCGGTCTATTCTTCACTCCGCCGCCCGGCTCATCTTCCCGCAGAAACGCTCTGGGCATGTCACTCCCCTTCTTAAACGACTCCGGTGGTTGCCTATCGACCTCCGCTCCAAACAAAAACTCCTCACTCTAGGCTTCGAGGCTCTCCGTCACCTCGCCCCTTCCTACCTCTCCTCCCTTCTCTCTTTCTACCGCCCACCCCGCACGCTCCGCTCCTCCGCCGCCCACCTCCTCGCCGTCCCTCGGTCTCGCCCGTCCCGCCGTCGACCCCCGGGTCGCGTTCTCCCGCGGTCCCGGAACGCCCTCCCTCCTCACCTCCGCCAAACCGATTCTCTTTCCCTCTTCAAAACCTTACTTAAAAATCACCTCCTCCAAGAGGCCTTCCCAGACTGAGCTCCTCTTCCCCCTCTACTCCCTCTGCCATCCCCCCTTCACCTCTCCGCAGCTAAAGCCTCATTTTCCCCTTTTCCCTCTGCTCCTCCACCTCTCCCTTCCCATCCCCACGGCACCGTACCCGTCCGCTCGACTGTATATATTTTCGTTACCCTATTTATTTTGTTAATGAATTGTACATCGCCTCGATTCTATTTAGTCGCCATCGGTTTTTACGAGACGTTCTTCCCCTCGACGCTGTTTAGTGCCGTCGTTCTCGTCCGTCCGTCTCCCCCGATCAGACCGTAAGCCCGTCAAACGGCAGGGACCGTCTCTATCTGTTGCCGACTTGTTCATCCCAAGCGCTTAGTACAGTGCTCTGCACATAGTAAGCGCTCAATAAATACTATTGAATGAATAATATATACCCATGAGCACGGTGCTGAGGGGGAAGAGCAGAGGGTTGGGGGGGGAAGGGAGGGGGAGCAGAGGGAAAGAGACCCGTGGCCTACGTCCACAGGTGACGAAGTAGATTGAAAGAAATAGTCCAAGGTACTAACATGCCCCTTACCAAGGCAGGATTCCCTCTGGGGGACCGACAGGTCAACCTTCCCGAGGCCTCGCGCCCCACCTCACGAGCCTTCCACAGTGGGCGGGCGGGAAACGGCAAGGATGCGAAGGGAGAGGTTAGAGGGATTGGAAGGCTCAAGGCCCACGAAGAGTTCTACGGGGAGCGGTTGGCAGGACGGATGGCTATTAGGAACGTCGTCATAGCATGGCGTAGCGGTTGGAGCGTGGACTTGGGAGTCAGACGGTCACGGGTTCTAATCCCGGCTCCGCCATTCGTCTACAGCGTGGCCTTGGCTAAGTCACTTCATTTCTCTGGCCTCGGTTCCCCCGTCTGTAAAACGGGGATGAAGATCGTGAGCTCCATGCGGGACAGGAATCGCGTTCAATCCGATTCGCTTTCATCTACTGTAGTGCCTGACATATAGTAAGCACTCAACCAATCCCGCGATTAGTATTATCGTTACTGTTAGCAGCAGCGTCAGTCACGCAGCGCCAACCCCTTGAATTGGTGGGGAATCACTGCAATTCGGAGAAGGCCTTGGGTGCATCCCTTTCCCGTTCCCCACGGTCCTGAAGCCATCCAATCCCAGGGAAGCCGACATACAGGAAGCCAACTGCGGTTATACACAAATTCAGCTCCAATCCTTCTCCAGTCACGGCACCGGAAGAGAAGGGGCCAGGTTACAGAAGGAGTTCCTCCGTGTTCAAGAGAAACAAATCGGACTACTCCGTGGCTCTGTCCCGAAAGAAGATCCCTCTTGGACTGCAGGTTCCTTATGGTCAGGAATCGTGTCTACCGACTATCGGATCGTACTCCCCCAAGTGCTTCGTATAATGATCTGCACAGAGAAAGCCCCTGGTAGAGACCGCTGATTAATGGACACGTCGTCTGAGATGATGTAAAGAAGAAGAGATGATGTAAATTGCCATAGCTCGGCAATGGATCCCCCGAGTTAATGATTAAAACCTCCTCGGGTCCGTGACCGTCCAGCGGGGCTGGGCGGTGGGGACATGGCCTTCCTCGGAGAGATTATCTCACCTGAAACGGACCAAGGTTCCCGCCCACCCCCGCTGCCCGGCGAGGAGATTAATGATCGACCGGCTGTTTCTGGTCCCTCGCTAAAAGGGCGAAGTGTGACCTCAGGGGCCCGTTTTCTCCGAACCCATCTGCAGAGGGTCCAGGTGACGCGAGGAATCACACGCGCGCCCCAAAGCTCTACCATGCGGGGGTTTCCAATCCTGCTCCTCACTTTGGCGCTAGCCCAGGCTCTCCACCGAGGTAAGAATCCGGACGCTCTCCCCCTCGACTAGACACCCGTTCATTCGTTCATTCGGTCGTATTCACTGAGCGCTGACTGTGTGCAGAGCACTGTGCTGAGTGCTTGGGAAAGTACAGCACAAGGATAAACAGTAACATTTCCTGCCCGCAGCGAGCTCCCAGTCTAGAGGGACTGTAGAGCAGCAGGGCTCGGTGGAAAGGGCCCGGGCTTTGGAGTCGGAGGTCACGACTTCGAATCCCAGCTCTGCCCCTTGTCGGCTGTGTGACGGTGGGCGGGTCACTTCGCTTCTCTGGGCCTCAGTTCCCTCATCTGGAAAATGGGGGTGAAGACTGCGAGCCCCACGTGGGACGACCTGATTCCCCTGTGTCTACCCCAGCGCTTAGAACAGGGCTCTGCACATAGTAAGCGCTTAACAAATACCAACATTATCACGATTATTAGAGGGGGGAAGACAGACATTAATAGACTCTCTAGGTGAGAACTCCTCCCTCACACACCTAGCAGAAAGCTTAGGGTAAAACTCCGACTTTCAAACGAACTCCGCAGGCGGCGGTTTACACGGACATAAGAGGTGACGATAATAATAATAATAATGACGGTATTTGTTAAGCGCTCACGATGTGCCGAGCACCGTTCTGAGATCCGATCATTCCTGGTACTGTCTGGAAGTAAAAGGTCGGAGGGCGCCTCTGACCCGGGCGCGATTCCGAATCGTTCTCGTGGCGTGTTGAAGACGGGTGAGTCCCGTATCCACATCTCTCAGCCGTTCGGATTAGCGAAGGGCCACAGACCCAGGGCCAGGAAGAAGTTGGGTGGGTTTTAGAGAGATCGAGTCGTGTGTTAGACTAAATAACTTAGGAAGGTGGTTCGGAGGATCTCTGTCCCCAGGTGCCTCGTCAGGACACAGACGATGGGAAGAGCGGTGGCTGTTCTGTGGACCGATGAACAACTTTTTGGACCTGTAGATCTACTGACTCTATCTGCAAGTCTGCTAAAAATGCAAATGGGCCTGTCCAGTCCCTAAGAATCAGTGTTTTTAGCTACTGTGCTCTGGGCATTCATCGGGACCAAGGGTTGGGAGACCATTTTTTTTTCCTTAATCGTGACTTGGATTGCAGGGGCAAAGCATCCTCAACTCTCAGGAGTGGTGGAGACATTCGCCTTCGTCGAAAGCCTGCGTGAAGGGAGGGAGGAAGAGAGGGAGACCGCGTAAACCGGCGTATTATCGATTCAAGTATTTCTCATTTAATTCAATTCAGTAGTATTCACTGAGCGCTTACTGTGTGCAGAACACTGTACTAAGCGCTCGGAATGAACAAGTTGGCAACAGATAGAGACAGTCCCTGCCCTATGCCGGGACATACGACAACTTGTAAGAAGCACTTCAGTCTCCTCTGGGCAGCTAGGCCGGGCCTCATCCTTCACCTGCCTTCCGCTGAAAAAAACGCTCTGATCTTCGCGGGGCCAGGTGAATAGCACCGATTTTGAGTCGCCCGTGGTTCCTCTCTCGTCAATGGGAAAGGCCCCGACCGATGGGCTCCGGGAGTTCCGCTCTGACAGATACCAACGGGAAGCGGGAAAGGCAGAGCCCCGACTCCCGCTTTAAAATGGCGAAGGGCCACTGGCGGGGGGACCACCTGAAATAGGGGTGTGATTGCCCGTTAACGGTGCCTCCGTTATGGCCGCTGTGGTTCTGTCCTGGGCCAGATCCGCTCGATAGCGTCAGGAATCCTGTAAGGGGCAAATCACTTGGTGATTAATAATCACCCGTTGGGATTGCTGGTGGGAAGACAGGGGCCGGGCTGTGTTCCAAGGGAGAGTGATCGGGGCAGGGCAAGATCTGATCAAGAGAGAGCAGGGAAGCTGGGGGATTTGACCCCAACCAGAAATGCCACTTCCCACCTGGAGGACAAGGATGTAACGGTGTGAGAAATCCCCCTCCGATAACGGGATGATGGGCTCTGAGCTTCCAGTTCCACTGTGTTTTTTGTTTTGGTATAGCATTTGTTAAGCACTTATTATGTGCCAGGCACTGTACTAAGCACTGGGGTAGATACAGGTTAATCAGGTTGGACACAGACAATGTCCCACATGGCATTCAAAGTCTTAATCCTGCTGCTGACTACTCCCTCATTATTAGTCCAGTGTGGGCTGCGGCCAGAATAATCAAGGAGGACATTCTCTGGGAAGGGATAGTGAACCCAGCTACAATTTGACCACGGCAGTGCGTAAAATTCATGGTCTCTCTACAGCTGGAGCAACCAGGATAGGTCTGGTGTCTACTAACTCTGTTGTTCTTGCCCAAGGGCTCAGTACAGTGCTCGGCACAGAGTAGGTACCCAATAAATGCCGCTGATCGATGGACTGACTCCTATCCTTCCAAAATCGCGGATACCAGATCAGTCCATCGATCAGCGGCCCGGTACCCACGATTTTGGAAGGATGGGAGTTGGAAAAGGGCAACGAAAGTGTTCCCAGGGGCCGAATAGCTCCTGCGTGGGGATAGAGAAGCAACCTGGCCTAGTGGACAGAGCCTGGGCCTCGGAGTCAGAAGGACCTGGGTTCTAATCCTGGCTCCGCCACCTGTCTGCTGTGGGACCTTGGGAAAGTCACTTCACTTCTCTGGTCCTCAGTTCTCTCGTCTGTAAAATTGGGATTGAGACTGTGAGACCCAAGGCAGGCATGGACTGCGTCTGTCCTCGTATCTACCCCAGGGCTGAGTACAGTGCCCGGCACACTGTAAACGCTTAACGAATACCGTAACCATAAAAAAAGTCCTCAGAATTAGGGCTTTTCAGTCTGGAAGGTGGCAGGTGGTGAGGGGAGATGAGGGGATGGGGTTGAAGTCCCCAAAACCCTGAAGGGGGTGGGCAGAGGGAACTTGACTGCAAGCCCGGTTTGGGCAGGGATTGTCTCTCTATTGCTCGATTGCACTTTCCAAGCGCTTAGTACGGTGCTCTGTACACAGGAAGCGCTCAATGAATACGATCGAATGAATAAATGAATGAATGAATGAATGAATGAATGAACAAGCCGCCAGCACGAGGGGTTGCCCATTGTAGCCGGAGGGCAGTGGCACCAAAACCAACAGAGGGAACCTTTTCTCACTCAGAGGGAGGCGAACATGGCACCTCCTACTCAAGGAAGTGCTTCCAGACAGTCAGCTGTATTTATTGAGCGCTCACTGCGAGCAGAGCACTGTACTAAGCACTTGGGAGAGTACACCCTAAGGGACGCATTCCCTTCCCATAATGAGCTTACGGTCTAGAGGGGGAGACAGACATTAATATAAATAAATAAAACTACAGATATATCCAGTAAGTGCTGTGGGGCTGAGAGGGGGGATGAATAAAGGGAGTGAGTCAGGGTGAGGCAGAAGGGAGTGGGAGAAGAGGAAAGGAGGGATTCGTGAGGGAAGGCATCTTGGAGGAGATGGGCCTTCGATAAGGCTTTGAAGGAGGGGAGAATAATCGTCTGTGGCACGTGAAGAGGGTTATGAAGAGGCCTTGGGCTGGGGAGCGGAGGAGCAGGAAGTTTATGGGGAGGACGTGCAGGTGCCACGGGCCCAGAACACGAGAGAAACGACGAGGGGCCCTCAGAGACCCTCAGGGTCCTCCACGGCCCTCCTCCTGCTCCTCGAAGGCTCAGACAATGCCGACAAACCCCACGGAAGTCACCGTCGTGCGTCTGGTGGCCAGAGCACGGGCCTGGGAGTCAGAAGGTCGTGAGCTCCAACCTCAGCTCCGCCACTTGTCTACTGTGGCAAATCGGGTCGCCGCATCCGTACTAAGTGCTTGGCAAGTACAGTTCGGCGACAGATAGAGACGATTCACTCGTTCGATAGTATTCACTGAGCGCTTACTACGTGCAGAGCACTGGACCGAGCGCTTGGAAAGTACAATTCGGCAACAGAAAGAGACAATCCCCGCCCAACGATGGGCTCACGGTCTAGAAGTGGGGAGGATAATATAACACTATGTGCCAAGCACTGTTCTGAGCACTGGGGTAGATACAAGGTGATTAGCTTGTCCCCCGTGGGGCTCACACTCTTAATCCCCATTTTACAGATGAGGGAACTGAGGCACGGAGAAGTGAAGTGACTCGCCCGCAAGTCACATAGCTGATTAGTGGCGGAGCTGGGATTAGAACCCACAACTTCTGACTCCCAAGCCCGGCCTCTTGCCACTAAGCCTCTCTGTGCTCCATCCACTGGGCCAGACTGCTTCTCAGCCATTCTCCCTCTGAGAGCAGAGCAGGTCTTACTTATCTCCACCCCTGAAGGGGTGTTCGGAGAAGGCCACGGAATGGGAGGGCTCAACCCATCAAGGCAGTAGCTGAGCCTGGTTTCCGGGAAGGGTCGTTGATCGCCAAGTCCAACCCAGCATTTCACAACCCAGAGGCCACTCCGGGCATGTTGCTACACGAACCCTCTTTTATCAATAAAACACACCTACACACAACGACTTCTTGGGGGGTGCGGTCACATTGTGAAAAGGATGATCACCCCAGGGCGATCCAAGATTGTGCTAATATTTATTTTGCCTGTGGCAAAGTCCTGACCATCCACTTCACAGCTCCAAGGAGGAGATGAGCGGTTTATTAACGACTGTAAGCTCCCTCTAATAAAAATAAAACAGTGCTCCAAGCGCTGTTCTAAGCACTGGGGTAGATACAAGGTAATTAGGTGGTCCCACGTGGGGCTCACAGTCTTAATCCTCGTTTTACAGATGAGGTAACTGAGGCACAGAGAAGTGAAGTGACTCCCCCAAAGTCACATAGCTGATTCGTGGTGGAGCTGGGATTAGAACCCACGACCTCAGCCCCCCAAGCCTGTGCTCTTTCCAATAAGCCACACTGCACTAGACTGTAAGCTCATTATGGGCGGGGAACTCGTCTGCTAATTCTGTTGTGTTGGACTCTCCCGTGCTTGCCACGTATCAAGTGCTAAATAAAAATGATCGATTAATCGATCCTCTTGGCATTGGCTGAAATGACAAGTGACAGTAAGCTCAATCACTGTCGAAACTATAGTATTTATCCGTCAGCCTGGAGCAGTTTGTCGTAATAATAATAATAATTATGGTATCTGTTAAGTCCTTACTGTGTGCCAAGCACTGTTCTAAGCGCTGGGGTAGATACAAGGTAATCAGGTTGTCCCACTTGGGGCTTACAGTCTTAATCCCCATTTTACAGATGAGGCCCAGAGAAAGAACTGAAGTGGCCACCAGCTCACACTGCTTTCTTGGCTAGACTGCGCATGAGCCTCGCTCATATAATGATAATAATATTCTGACTGTGCTATTTCTTAAGGCCTTACGATGTGTCAAGCGCTAAGCGTGTAAACTCCTTGAGGACAGGCATCGTGCCTCCCAACTCTATTTTACTCTCCCAAGTGCTGAACAGTGCTCTGCACATAGTAAGGGCTCAATAAATACCACTAGATTGCTAGATACCAGGTAATCCGATGAGATGCAGTCCCAGTCCCACGCAGGGCCGATTATCTAAAGGGGAGGGAGAACAGGTTTTTAATTCTCATTTTACAGAGGGGGAAACTGAGGCACAGAAACGGTAACTCGCTCGCCCCAGGAGACAAGGCTTGAAAATGGTAGGGCTTGGATTAGAACCCAAGTGTGCTGATTACCAGTCCCACTGCTCTCTCCACTAGCCACTGGAACATCAGCTTTCTGTAAATGAGGGTGATGAAATCGTCGCATTTGGTGGACGGAACTTAGAAGGAAATGAAAAACCACTGTTTTCAGCAGCTGATGTAGGAGCTGTTCTTTCGAGCCGTCCGCACGTAGCTGCAATGAAAGCCAAGCGTGAGCAAGAGAGGTTACTGCTCTGATGATTATAGTCACTTGTGCTTGTTATGGGCTAAACTCTAGGGTACAACAAGATCGGGCGCATTCCCCATCCCATACAGAGCTCCCGCTCTATCCCATCCTCATTTTACAGATGGGAAAACTGAGGCCCAGAGAGATTAAGTGGCTCGTTCGAAGTCACGCAGCAGGCCACTGACAGAGCCGGGATTAGATGCTGGGTGCCCTGATTCTCGGTCCGGTGCTCTTTCCAATAATAGTAGTAATAATAATAATATTCGTTAAGCGCTTACTACGTGCCAGCGCTGTACTAAATCAGGTCAGATGCTGTTCCTGACCCACGTAGGGCTCCCAGTCTGAGTAGGAGGGAGAACAGGTATTGAATCCCCATTTTACACATAAGAAAACCGAGGCACAGGGAAGTGATTTGCCCGAGGTCATACAGCAGGCAAGTGGCAGAGATGGGATTAGAACCCAGGTCCCCTGACTCCCAGGCTCGTGCTCTTTCTACTAGGCCACGCTGGCTTAGGATGCATTTTTCTAGGTTTCGGGGCCGTGGCGGGGGGCCGAGCGAGGATTTCACCTCTTGCCTTAGATGGCTGTCGAGTCACGTTAGGTTTGGCGAATCAAACGCACTTGAATGAGAAGGGCAGCTTGCCTCGGTCCCTCCCTTGGACGCTCAAAGGCTGAACGGACTCGCGTCGACGCCAAACTGGAGCAGGGTAATAATAATGTTGGTATTTGTTAAGCGCTTCCTATGTGCAGAGCACTGTTCTAAGCGCTGGGGGAGATACAGGGTCATCGGGTCGTCCCACGTGAGGCTCACAGTTAGTCCCCATTTTCCAGATGAGGTAACTGAGGCCCAGAGAAGTGAAGTGACTCGCCCACGGTCACACAGCTGACAAGGGGCAGAGCCGGGAGTCGAACCCGTGACCTCTGACTCCGAAGCCCAGGCTCTTCCCACTGAGCCACGCTGCTCTTTCTCCTGCCTCTCCTTTCGTGGCTCGCTCCCCACCTCTCCTCTATTCCCTGGCCGTCGGACCGCTCGGTCGGAAGAGAAGGCCGCTCCGTTTTCCACGGGCCGCCAAGAACAACCCTAAGAGCAAGGAGCGGAACGTCCAGCGGTCTTTCGGCGTGGTCCGTCACTAATGACAGATGTTCTGGTTTGGCAGGTCGAGATTATGAGAAGGAGAAGGTCTGTCGAGAATTCGCCAGCCTGGGGAAAGATGACTTTCGTTCTCTGTACGTATCTCCACTCCCTCACCCCGCCCGGCCTCTGAATAATAATAAAGGTATTCGTTAAGCACTTACTGTGTGCCAGGCACCGGTAGGTACGAGATAATCAGACTGGGCACTCTCCCCGTCCCATAAAGGGCTGGCAGTCTTAATCCCCATTTTACCGGCGAGGGAACTGAGGCACAGAGAAGTGAAGTGACTTGTCCGTGGTCACGCGGCAGACAAGTATATATTTTTATTACCCTATTCATTTCGTTAATGAGGTGTCCATCCCCTCGATTCTGTTTATCGTGATTACGTTGTCTTGATTTTGTCCGTCCGTCCCCCCCCCGATTAGACTGTGAACCCGTCACTGGGCGGGGATTGTCTCTCTCTGTTGCCGAATTGTCCATTGCAAGTGCTTAGTAGAGTGCTCTGCACGTAGTAAATACTGCTGAATGAATGAACGAACAAGTGGTAGACCGGGGATTAGAACCCAGGTCCTTCCGATTCCCAGGCCCGGGCCCTGTGGCTAGGCCATGCTGTTTCTCTTGCCTCAGGAAGGGAAAAAACGTGAACCGACCGCCATCGTGAGATCTCGCTTCCTCTTCCCACCTCAGGTCGATCGTGATGCACAGCAAGAAGTATCCCCGGGCCTCTTTCTCTGAGGTCATCGCGTTGGTGAATGAGGTCGTCTCCCTGACCGAGACCTGCTGCGCTCAAGGGGCCGACCCCGACTGCTATGACGAAGGGGTAGGTGCCCCGTGTCCCGGGGCAAGACGGTGCCCACCCGAGGGCAGAGGAACACCGACAGACACAATAGACACCCTTGGGATGCCCCCCTGCTGACCCCTTCCCCTACCCCACCCCCAGCCCCTCAGCTTGATTCTGACCAGCCAGTGCCACCCCACAGGGAGACTTGGGCTCAGATTCAATTCATTTCACTCGTA
The DNA here is from genome assembly GCF_004115215.2 of Ornithorhynchus anatinus. Classification (NCBI taxonomy): domain Eukaryota; kingdom Metazoa; phylum Chordata; class Mammalia; order Monotremata; family Ornithorhynchidae; genus Ornithorhynchus; species Ornithorhynchus anatinus. The sequence goes on from NC_041737.1 coordinate 7,394,681, forward strand.
TTTATCGAGCGCCTACTGCGCGCGAAGCGCTACACTAAACGCTATAGAGAGTACAGTGCGGCAGCAGGCACAGTCCCCGCCCACGGCGGCTTCACAGTCTGGAGGGGGAGACAGACGTTAATATATATAAATGAATAAATTACAGATAGATACATCTGTGCGGTGGGGCCGGGAGGGAGGATGAATGAAGGGAGCGAGTCGGGGCGACGCAGGAGTGGGAGAAGAGGAGAGGAGGGCTTAGTCAGGGAAGACTTCGCGGAGGAGATGGGCCCTCGATAAAGTTCGAAGTGGGGGAAAGCAGTTATCTCTCTGACATGAGGAGGGAGGGCGGTCCAGGCCCGAGACAGGAATGGATAGAGCGGGGAATCTGGTCTCTCCCGGGACTGACACCCCTGCCCGAAGATCTGGGAGGTTAATAATAATAATAATAATAATAATGATCATAATGTTGGTATCCGTTAAGCGCTTACTGTGTGCCGAGCACCGTTCTAAGCGCCGGGGTAGACCCGGGGGAATCGGGATGGCCCACGTGGGGCTCACGGTCTTGATCCCCATTTTCCAGATGAGGTCACTGAGGCCCAGAGAAGCGAAGTGACTCGCCCACAGTCACACAGCCGACGAGTGGCAGAGCCGGGCTTCGAACCCATGACCTCTGACTCCAAAGCCCGGGCTCTTCCCACTGGGCCACGTAGCCCGGACTGACCGTTCCCTGCATCCTTAGTTCTGGATGACCGGAAGCCATGGATGGAGGTGGAAATTGGCCTCCTGGAGCCCTTGGACCTGGGGATGGGGCAGGAACTGACGTCCCGGGCTTGGGAGTCAGAGGTCAGGGGTTCGAATCCCAGATCTGCCACTTGTCAGCTGTGCGACTCTGGGCAAGTCACTTCACTTCTCAGTTCCCTCATCTGTAAAATGAGGATTAACCGTGAGCCTCACGTGGGACAACCCGATGACCCTGTATCTACCCCAGCGCTTAGAACGGTGCTCTGCACACAGTAAGTGCCTAACAGATACCAAAACTATTATGACCCTAGCTGAGGGCCTTGCCCGCCCCCCAGAACCCAGGCTCAGTCTGTTCAACTGGCCTCAGCGGGCAGCAGCCTCGAGAAGGATGAGGTCCAAAGGGCCTACTCGGCTCAGATGAAGCCCCGAGCCCCGTTTAGACTCTAGCAGCCCGAATTTCAGGGGACAGTCAGTGGTGTATCAGCCCTGAAGGCTCACTTCAGTGGGAGGCTGAGGGAATAAGGGACCTTTCTGGGATGTGTCGGGCAGCTTTCGATATGTCCGCGGAGCGTTAGCCGCCGTGTGATCAAGCAGCCGGAGGTTTTGGAGGGACGGCGGTCCTCCCCGCCCCCAGAACCCGGGTCGGTGCTTCCTGCTCAAGGCCGCCCACCGGCCCGAAGCGTGGACATTCACTTTGGCTTTTGTTTCCGCTCTTCCCCTCCCGTGCCAGGCCTCGGCCCTGTCCGCCAAATCCTGCGAGAAGGACTCTCCCTTCCCTCGCCACCCGGACGTGGCCGAGTGCTGCGCCAAAGGCGGGCTGGAGCGGAAGCTGTGCATGGCGGCCCTGATGCAGCCACCCCAAGAGTTCCCCACCTACGTGGAGCCGTCCAACGACGAGACCTGTGAAGCTTTCAAGAAGGACCCCAAGGGCTTCGCGGAGCAGTAAGCATCCCAACGCTGCCGGCCTCGGCTCCGCCGGATGCTTGGCCTGAGGCGAACTGGAGCTTCCGGGCTTCCTCGGCTTGAAATGAATCATTCACCTGGAAGGATTTGCTTTCTCTCTCCCCCATCCCCTCCGAGAGAGGGGGCTCGTAAGCTCCCTCTGGGTCCTCGGGCACTACTTGCGGACACCGGGTGGACGTCTGGGCTTATCTCGGTGTGTGCTCCGATCTGGGATGGCCCCCCGGAAGCCGAACTGTAGAAATCTCTTACGCTCTCAGTCCACTTATTAATTCATTCATCCACTCGTATTTATTGAGAGCTTATTGGGTGCAGAGCACTGTACTAAGCGCTTGGGAGAGTGTGATACAATAATAAACAGACACATTCCTTGCCCACAACGAGCTTACAGTTCATTAACCTACCTGGGAATTCAGCCCATGGGATTCACACACTGGGAAGGATTTTCGGTTGATGTCTGAAGGACAGAATGGGAAAGGGTTTCAGATGGTTCAGGAGGTAAGAAAATTCCTGTTGCACTTGGAATTGAAGTGTACTTTTCATGATGTTTGCTAAATGCTTACTATGCGCCAGGCACTGTACTAAGCGCTGGGGTAGGTACCAACTGATCATGTGGGACACAGTACAAGTCCCACAGCGGGCTCGCGGTCTCAATCCCCGTTATCCAGAGGAGGGAACTGAGGCTCAGAGAATTGAAGTGACTTGCCCAAGGTGACACAGCAAACAAGTGGCAGAGCCGAGATTAGAACCCAGGTCCTTCTGATTCCCAAGCCCGTGCTCTACTCACTAGGCCACGCTACTTCTTATGCTGCTTGGACGATTGAGAGCAGTAGCACTAAAGCCGACACCCAAATAATTTCAAGCCGGTGATCTTAGTTTAGTAATAATTTCCCACGGCAGTTCTGTAGTCTTCGGTCAATCAGTCAGTAGTTCAGTCGTATTTATTGAGCGTTTACTGTGCGCGGAGCACCGTTCTGAGCATTTAGGAAAGTACTATACAACAATAAACGGACACATCGCCTGCCCATGATGACTTTAGTTAGGGTTTAGGCAACTCTCTCAGAAATGGCAAAAAGGGAAAGAGACAGTGAATGGGGCCGACGGTAAATTCGTTTGATCGTGTTTACTGAGCGCTTACCGTGTGCAAAGCACTGTACTAAGTGCTTAAATGCACAAGGGAGGGATAGGGTAGGCCCAACTGGGCGACTCTCCTGGAAGAGGGTCCGGTGGCCCCTCGGGCTTAGAGAGGCAGCACTGCCTGGTAGTTAGAGCACAGGCTTGGGAGCCAGAAGAACCTGGGTTCTGATCCCGGCTCCCACCACTCGCCCGCCGTGTGACCCTGGGCGAGTCACTTCACTCCTCCAGGTCTCAGTGCCCTCATTTGTAAAATGGGGACGAAGACTTTGAGCCCTGCGAGGGACGGGGACTGTGTCCAACCTGATCAGCTTGTATCTACCCCAGCGTTTAGAACAGCACCTGGCACGCGGTGAGCGCTTAACAAATACCGCAGATATTATTTTTATTAGGCTCGCTCTCTCTGGTCCCCATGGCGAGAGTCCAGCGAGCACAGCGGCGGTTTGACCAAGTGACCGTGCTGGGCAGCACACATGGCCGCAAATCGCCTTCCAGGTGCAAAGACAGAGAGAGAATGTCTTCTTCCTTTCCGCTGCCTCCGGGACAGGGAATGTGTCTGTTCCTTGTCGGATTGTACTCTCCCAAGCGCTCAGCACAATGTTCTGCACGCAGTAAGCGCTCGGTAAATACGATCGAACCAACAAATGAGGAACAAGGGGAGAAGCTGGTGAAATCCGGCTCAGTCTGTCCCCTCGAGGCCCCGAGGCCTTCCCTTAGTTCCCACTGGATCGTCCGGCACGACGAGCTGGGATGGAAACTCAAGTCCGTCTAACCGCCTTCCTCCTTCCTCGCAGATTTTTATACGAATATTCCAGTAACTACGGACAAGCGCCACTGCGCCTGCTCCTGGGCTATACCAAGAGTTATCTGTCCATGGTGGGAACCTGCTGTTTTTCTCCCAAGCCCAACACCTGCTTTCTGCACGAGGTACGTTCCGTCGCCACCGGGACCGAGTCGGGGCTCACCCTTAACACATCCCGGCTCTGCCGCTTGTCAGCTGCGTGACTGTGGGCAAGTCACTTCACTTCTCTGTGCCCCAGTTCCCTCATCTGTAAAATGCGGATTAAGACTGTGAGCCTCACGTGGGGACAACCTGATTACGTTGTATACCCCAGCGCTTAGAACAGGGCTCCGCGCACGGTAAGCGCTTAACAAATACCAGCTTTATCTCCTCCTCTCTGCGTCCTGGGGATTTCCTCTCGATTCGCAGCCAACCCATAACTCTGCTGAACCACCGAGCCCCGTTTGACGACTGCCAGATCCTTGCCCCTCCGCCACCTGGGTGAAGACCCCGAAATCTAAGTCCGATTAGACCGTGAGCCCGTCACTGGGCGGGGATTGTCTCCATCTGTTGCCGAATTGTCCATTCCAAGCGCTTAGTCCAGTGCTGCGCACATAGTAAGCGCTCAGTAAATACGATTGAATGAATGAATGAATGAAATCTAGAGAGGGTAGACAAACTCCGGTTGATGCCGAGGAGGCAGGTCCAAGCCGGGGGAATGGTCAGGGCATTCACCGGTTGCTTCTGGCCATTCGGGTTTCTTCCCCGACTTGCGTTTCCAGAGAAGTTCCCTCTAATAATAATGTTGGTATTTGTTAAGCGCCCACTAGGTGCCGAGCGCTGTCCTGAGGTCATCAGGTTGCCCCACGTGAGGCTCACGGTCTTGATCCCCCTTTTCCAGATGAGGTAACCGAGGCACGGAGAAGTGAAGTGACTTGCCCAAAGTCACACAGCTGACAGGTGGCAGAGCCGGGATTAGGACCCGTGACCCGTGACTCTTAAACCCCTGCTCTTTCCGCTGAGCCACGCTGCTTTTGAGTTTTGCTCCAGAGTTTAGTTCCCGAAGCCTCTTTTGCTGGTTCTGCGACCCCGTGATCTTCCAGCCTCCCGGGTTCGCATCGCTTGGGAGGAAGAGGGAGAACCGGGCCGCACCCTCCGCTCCGCTCTCCGGAAGGGATGTTCAACCGTGCGATTCTCCCCGGGCCTGTTTCCGTGAGGGCCCTGGCGAGCTCTCTCTCCGTCCGCTCCCCCCCGATCCTCAGACGACGTGTCTAGGTGGTGTTGCCGCAGCTGCCGCTTCTCCCCTCTTAGTCGGAAGATCGCTTCCGTCGCATCCGGATGATATACCCGACTCGCCCTCGAATTTATATCCTTTAATCTCTTACCTTTTTCCGACTTTCCAGAAGTTGCAGAGTAAACAGATTTCGGTACTCACCACTATGTCAAATAGTATGTGCTCTCGCTATGCCGCCTATGGGAAGAAGTTCAAATACAGGTACCGTGTACGGCCCCCCCCCCCCCACCTCCATCCTCCCGACCCCTATTATACCGCGTGACGCAAAACCCTTTGATCTGTGGAGCTGAGCGTCTTCGGGTCGCCTAAGGATGGATTTCCCAGGGAGTCTGTAAGAGAAAATGCACCCAGAAGAGCCCCTCATCGAAGCTTTATCCTGCCCAAGCTCTCGATTTTGTTTTAATGGCATTGTTAAGAGCTTACTCCGCGCCAGGCACTGTACTGAGTGCTAACTGTGGACAGAGAACTGCCCGTAAGCTCACCGTTGGTTTGGAACGTGTCTACCGACCCCGTTAGATTGTCGTAGTGTAATACTAATCTTGGTATTTGTTAAGCGCTTACTCGGTGCAGAGCACTGTTCTGAGCTCTGGGGTCGATACAGGGTGGTCGGATTGTCCCACGTGGGGCTCCCGGTTTTCATCCCCACTCTACAGATGAGGGAACTGAGGCTCAGAGAAGTGAAGCGACTCGCCCACCGTCACGCAGCTGACGAGCGGCCGAGCCGGGATTCGAACCCCTGACCTCCGACTTCCAAGCCCAGCCCGGGCTCTTTCCACTGATCCACGCTCAGTGGATCTCTCTCAGGCGCTCAGTCCAGTGTTCGGCACACAGTAAGCGCTCAACAGATTTGACTGAAAGACACGGACCCTCCCCGATGGGAAAATCCTCCACCCGCGAATCCTTTCCGAATAACCCACGGAATAGCGGCAGTCTTAACCGGACACGATATTTCTCCCGAGGGCTAGTCACACTCGTGGTTTTTTTAGGTGACAAATACTTCCAAATCAGACAGTGTGGCAGGCGAGCTAATGCCCTCCTAGAGCACTGGAGTCCTCTCGACTTTAAGATCGTTGTGGGCAGGGAATGTGTCTTTTTATTGTTAAGAATAATAATAATAATAATAAGATATTTGTTAAATGCTTACCATGTGCCAGGCACTGTACTAAGCTCTGAGGTGGATACAAGCAGATAATAATAATGTTGGTGTTTGTTAAGCGCTTACTCAGTGCCGAGCACTGTTCTGAGCGCTGGGGGAGATACAGGGTCATCGGGTCGTCCCACGTGAGGCTCACAGTCGATCCCCATTTTCCAGAGGAGGTAACCGAGGCACAGGGAAGCGAGGTGACTCGCCCACAGTCACACAGCTGACAAGCGGCGGATCCGGGAGTCGAACCCATGACCTCTGACTCCCAAGCCCAAGCCCTTTCCACTGAGCCGCGCTGCTTCTCTATCCCATGTGGGGCTCAGAGTCTCAATCCCCATTTTACCGCTGAGGTAACTGAGGCCCAGAGAAGTGAGGTGACTTGTCCAAGGTCACACAGCAGACAAGTGGCAGAGCTGGGAGTAGGACTCTTTTTGACTCCCAGGCCCGTGCTCTACCCGCTACGCCACGCTGCTTCTCATGTTGCTTCTGCTTCTCTTTGTTTTACTGTAGTCTCCCAAGTGCTTAGTACAGCGCTCTGCACACAGTAGGTGCTCGGTGAATACGATCGGTCGACCGACTGATCTGACATCCCATCTTTCACTGGCGCCTCCAACGCCTGTCTCCCCTCCACCATTGTTCTTGTTTCGAATCTGCCTCCTTGGGAATCTGACTGCTAGATTTCACCTCGGGCAGGGAGTGTGTCCGTCACACCGTCGGAGCGTACTCTCCCGAGCGCTCAGTACGGCGCTCCGCACACAGTAAGCGCTCTAAAAATACAATTCACCGACTGGCTCTTCCCCAGAAAACCCGCGGAGGCTGGGACGGGAGAAGCAGCACGGCCTAGTGGGAAGAGAACAGACCTGGGAGTGAGAGGACTTGGGAGCTAATCCGGGCTCCACCTCTTGTCTGCTGTGTGACCCTGGGAAAGTCACTTCACTTCTCCGTGCCTCAGTTTCCTCATCTGTAAGATGTGACAGTGACCGTAAGCCCTAGCAGGGCAGGGACTTGTGTCCGACCCAATCGTCTCTTTAGGGAAGCGGGGTGACCTAATGGGTGGAGCACGGGCCTGATAGTCAGAAGGACCTGGGTCTAGGCCCAGCTCTGCCCCTTGTCTGCTGTGTGACCCTGGGCGCTCCACTTCTCTGTGCCTCAGTCACCTCATCTATAAAATGGGGATTGAGACGGCGAGTCCCGTGCGAGACAGGGACAGCGTCCAACCTGATTACCTTGATTCCAGCCCAGAACTTAGAACAGCGCTTGGCACGCAGTAAGTGCTTAACAAATACAAAAATAAAAAAGGGACCAGGAAATATCAGAACCACTCAGAGAGGCTGGGGCAGCTGTGGGGTTCGGGTGGCTTCTGAGCCATCCATCCTTGGGCCGCCGGATAAGGAGGTGTCCTACTCGGTCCTACCCAACAGACGCCCCCCTCTCGCAGCACCCCCCCCCCCCTCCCCAGGCCCCGCCGATCCTCCAAAATAGACTGCGGGAAGATACAGCTTCAAGTAGCACAAGAGAGAGAGCACGGAGACCGATCTGACGCATTTCCACCGTCTTTCTAGTTCAATGCTCAAAATTGCACAGAAAGTCCCGTCAGCCGACTTTAAGGATGCCGAGTTCCTGTCTGAAGATTCCATTCGGATGCTCTCTAAATGCTGCGATTCGGACGCGGAGGACTGCATGTCCAAGGAGGTGGGAGACGGTGTTTCCTCTCTATGTCACTTTCCGTCTCTCACTTTCTCTCTATCTCACTCTCTCGCTCTATCTCTTTCTCTCTCTCACCTCCTCTCTCTTTCCCTCTCTCGCACTTTTTCTCTCTCACCTGCTCTATTTCTCTCACTCTCTTTTTCTCTCTCATTCTCTTTCTCTCACTTCTCTCTCTCTCTCTCTCTCTCTCTCTCTGCGTTACTTTTTTAAGCGCTTACAATGTGCCAGGCTCTGTACTGATCACTGGGGTAGCTGATCAGGTCGGACACAGTCCCTGTCCCCCGGTGATGGATCAACAAATACCATCAGAAAAAAAATCCAGATGAAAAGAAAGAGATGCCCCCTGCAGAGCACGGTTGGGTTTCCTCTCGTCGTTAGAAGTTGCCGGGGGACAAAAGATCGGTGGGAAAAGATACGGGCGGCAAGATCGGAGATGCGTCCAAGGGGAGACTCGCTGCCGCTTTCCTTCCTAGTTACCGGAACACGTGGAGAAAGTCTGCGATCGATTATCCACGAAGGACTCGCAAATCCAGAGCTGTTGCCAAGAAAATACACCCATGGACATCGTCCTGTGCCTTTATTCCAAGCCCCCGGCCAAGTCTCCCAAGCCGGCGGACCTGCCCCGGCCCACCAATGAAGACATGTGCGGCACGGAAAACCCCAAAGCCCTGGATCGGTGAGTTCGTCTCTTCCTCCTTTGAGGGACCTGGGTTCTAATGACGCTCCGCCGCTTGTCTGCCGGGTGACCTTGGGCAAACGGTCTGGGCCTCAGTTCCCTCGTCTGTAAAATGAGATTGAAGTCTGTGAGTCCCAGGTGGGTCACGGACTGTGTCCAACCTGATTAGCTTGTATCTACCCCGGCCCTTAGTACAGTGTCTGACGAGCAGTAAGTTCTTAAATACCAAATATAAATATATATATATATATATATATATATATAGTCACTGAACATGGGCTGTTTCCGTCGGTGTGGGATGAAGGGGCTACTTGGGCTTTCTGAGAAGCAGCATGGTCTCGCGGCTGAAGCACTGGCCTGGGAGACAGGAGGACCTGTGTTCTGATCCTGCCTCCGCCACTTGTCTACTGTGTAATCTTGGGCAAGTCACTTCACTTCTCTCTGCCTCAGTTACCTCATCTGTAAAATGGGGATGAAGACTGTGAGAACCCCGTGCGGGACGGGGCCTGCGTCTAATCCGGTTTGCTTGTATCCACCCCAGCGCTTAGAACAGTGCTTGACACATAGTAGGCGCTTAACAAATGCCATCGTCATCATTATTAGCGTCGACCAACGGAAGCGATTTCACGGTTTATTAAAAAGCGCCTCGTAGCATTTATGTACGTACCTATGCATGATCCATTATAAGTTATTTATTAATAGTAATGTCTGCCTCCCCCTCTAGACCGTAAACTCTCTGTGAGCAGGGAACGTGTCTGCCAACTCTGTTGTACTGTACTGTACTCTCTCAAGTGCTTAGAACAGTGCTCTGCACTCAGTGGAGCTTAATCAATACCCTTGTGGGGTTGATGGAATGATGCCAAACGACTACCTCACCGGTCCTGGGCAAGAGAAGCAGCGTGGCTCAGTGGAAAGGGCTTGGGAGTCAGAGGTCATGAGTTCGACTGCCGGCTCCGCCACCTGTCAGCTGTGTGACTGTGGGCGAGTCACTTCGCTTCTCCGGGCCCCAGTGCCCTCATCTGTAAACTGGGGATGAAGACCGGGAGCCCCACGTGGGACGACCCGATTCCCCCGTGTCTACCCCGGCGCTTAGAACGGTGCTCGGCACATAGTGAGCGCTTAACGGATACCAACGTTATTATTGTTATTATTGTTGTTATTAAGTCCAGAGGCGAGCAGCAGGCCGGAAATTCAGAAACTTCCAAGTAAAAACGTGAATGGAAATGGAAGTTCTGCCCTAAACCCTGCACGACACCGACACTGCATTTCTTTGGGGAAAGCCCCTGCCCGTAGGCCCCGTGCAAACTGCAGTTTTTTGGGGACCCTACCTGAATGGGCACTGTAACGGTAGAAACAGCGGGGCCTTGTGGATAGAGCATGGGCCTGGGAATCAGAAGACCTGGATTTTAATCCAGACTCTACCACTTTTTCATAATAATAATAATAATAATGATAATGGTGGTATTGCGCTTATTCTGTGCCAGCCCCTGCACTAAGCACACTGGGTTAGATACAGTCCCTGTCCCTCACGGGGCTCACGGTCTTAACCCCCGTTTTACAGTGGGGTGACCGGGGCACAGAGAAGTGAAGCGACTTCCCCAAAGTCACGTAGCGGGCAAGTGGCAGAGGCTGGATTAGAACCCAGGCCCTTTTGACTCCCAGGCACTAGGCAACCACCTGCCTGCCGTGTGACCTCGGACAAGTTACCTCACAAGCTTTCACTCCACGTCTCCTCCAAGAGGCCTTCCCTGACTAATCCCTCCTTTCCTCTTCTCCCGCTCCCTTCTGCGTCACCCCGACTTGCTCCTTTTACTCATCCCCACACCCCCGAGGTACACATCTGTAATTCCTTCATATATATTAATGTCTGTCTCCCCCTCTGGACCGTAAGCTCGTCGTGGGCAGAGAACGGGTCTGTTCATTGTTATGTTATACTCTCCCAACCGCTCAGTGTAGTGCTCTGCACACAGTGAGCGCTCAATGAATACTCAGTGGAAAGAGCCCGGGCTTCGGAGTCAGAGGTCATGGGTTCGACTCCCGGCTCTGCCACCCGTCAGCCGTGGGACTGTGGGCGAGTCACTTCACTTTGCTGTGCTTCGGTCACCTCGTCTGTAAAATGGGGATTAACCGTGAGCCTCACGTGGGACGACCTGATCACCCTGCATCTCCCCCAGCGCCTAGAACAGTGCTCGGCACCCAGTGAGCGCTGAGCAGATACCAATATGATAAATGCTGTGCTATGCCCCGGGGTGGATACACTTTAATCGGGTCGGACCCGGTACCTGCCCCACGTGGGACTCACCATCTTAGTAGGAAGGAGACGAGGAACCGCATCTCCATTTTACAGACGAGGAAACTGAGGCCCAGAGACGTTAAACGACTTGCCGCAGCTCACGGGGCAGGCAGCTGTCGCAGCGGGGATTCGTAATGTTGGTATCCGTTAAGCGCCTACTCTGTGCCGGGCACTGTTCTGAGCACTGGGCTAGATGCAGGATAATCAGGTTGTTCCACGTGAGGCTCACAAGTCTTCATCTCCATTTTACAGATGAGGTAACCGAGGCACCGAGAAGTGAAGTGACTTGCCCAGAGCGGCGGAGGAGCCGGGATTAGAACCCACGACCTCTGACTCCCAAGCCCGGGCTCTTTCCACTGAGCCACGCTGCTTCTCTTAGAACCCGGATCCTCCCAGGCCACGCTGACTCTCAGGATAGGAGTCTTGCCTTTGCCGTTCCCTCCGGCGTGTGAGGTGTGGGCTCCGTCCCGGCCGATTATCCTGTAATCACTTCTTCCCTCCGCGCTATATTTAGCACAGAGTAAGAGCTTAATTAAGACCATGATTAGGAATGGAAGCGAGGCGGACGACGAGCAAAATTTTTAAAAAGGCAGGGGCCAGAAGGGGAAGGTGGATCGGGGGAGAGGGAGAGGTCAGGGCAAGTTCAGATCTCTTCCCAGTCAAAGGTTGGCTGCAACGGGGAATTTCTCACTGGGAGAAACATTCGGAATAATAATGTTGGTATTTGTTAAGCGCTGACTATGTGCAGAGCACTGTTCTAAGCGCTGGGGGAGATACCGGGTCATCGGGTTGTCCCAGGTGAGAGAAGCAGCGTGGTACAGTGGAAGGAGCCCAGGCTTGGGAGTCAGAGCTGATGGGTTCCAATCCCGACTCCGCCGCTCGTCAGCTGTGTGACTTTGGGCAAGTCACTTCACTCCTCCGCGCCTCAGATATCCCATCTGTAAAATGGGGATTAAAACCGTGAGCCCCACGTGAGACGACCTGATCGCCTCGTTTCCCCCGGGCACTTGGGACGGTCCTTTGCGCGTAGCGAGTGCTGAACAAACACCACCGTTTTTTATTTCATCCCCATTTTACAGATTGAGGGAATTGAGGCCCGGAGAAGTGAAGTGCACTCGCCCACAGTCGCACAGCTGACGAGTGGCGGAGCCGGGATTGGAACCCACGACCTCTGACTCCCAGTCCCGGGCTCTTTCCACTGAGCCACGCTGCTTCGCTGTTAAATACCCTTTAATTATCACCGCTTCAATCACCATTAAATAAACACCCGAGAGTTTACCAGCCTGAAATAAACATTTTGAAATCATTCCTGGAGGGCATTAAAGTACCTCAGAGTATTTTTTTTCCCGATTCTGTGCTGATAGCATCTGTGCCCGCGTGTCCCCCCGTATGTGTAGATTTCAGCCCGGCTCTCTTTTCCACCCTCCCTTCCAGGTACATCTTCGAAATAGGTCGGAGGTACGCCCACGTTCCCGAGGTGTTCCTGAGCAAAATCCTCGATGGGATTACGAGAGCTGTCAGTGGCTGCTGTAGCGGGGAAGACCCACACACGTGCCTGGGGGTCGTGGTAAGGACAGCGGCGGCGTAAAGAAGCGGCGAGGCCCGGTGGTTAGAGCCTGGGCCTGTCAGAGGGCCCTGGGTTCTAATCACACGGGCCTGTCGCGCGACCTGGGTCAAGCCGCTTCACTCAGGGGAGAAGCGTGGCTCGGTGGAACGGGCCCGGCCTCGGGAGTCAGAGGTCGTGGCTTCGTATCCCGGCTCTGCCCCTCGTCGGCCGCGTGACCGTGGGCGAGTCGCTTCGCTTCTCTGGGCCTCAGTTCCCTCGTCTGGAAAACGGGGATTAACCGTGAGCCTCACCTGGGACGACCTGATTCCCCTGGATCTCCCCCCAGCGCTTAGGGCGGCGCTCGGCACGTAGGAAGCGCCTAACGAATACCGACGTTATTATTCACTGCGCCTGTGACCTCCTCTTGTTCATTCCCAGCGCTCGGTACAGTGCTCTGCACATAGTAAGCGCTCAATAAATGCCATCGAATGAATGAATGAACGAGTCTGTAAAATGGGGATTAAGACTGCGAGTCCCACGCGGGACAGGGACCGTGTCCAATCTGATCAGCTTGTATCTAGCTCAGCGCTTAGTGCGGTGTAGTAAGCGCTTAACCCATACCATGAAAAAACACTCTCGGTTTCCTTCAAACTCTGTCAGAATAATAATAACGTTGGCATCGGTTAAGCGCTTCCTACGTGCAGAGCACTTGTTCTAAGCGCCGGGGCCGATACGGGGTCATGGGGTTGTCCCACGCGAGGCTCCCGGCCTTCATCCCCATTTTCCAGATGAGGTCCCTGAGGCCCAGAGAAGTGAAGCGACTCGCCCGCGGTCACACGGCTGCCGAGCGGCGGAGGCGGGATTCGAACCCATGACCTCTGACTCCCGAGCCCGGGCTCTTACCCCCGAGCCAGGCCGCTCCTCGCTCTCCCCCCCCCCCCCCCCGATACGGTCCCTTGGCGGTCGCAACTCAGATGGGAGCCTGGGGCGGGGGGGGGGGTCGGCCGATCGATCGATGGTATTTATCGAGCACGTACTTTGCGCAGAGCACTGCGGAAGCCCTTGGGTGATTTCGATCTTAGGATAGAACCGACGCGATGGTCACTCCCGATGTGTTGCAGAGGTCCCAGATGAAGCGGGAGATGGTGGTCTACCTAGCCAAGGCGAAGGAACTGTGCGGGGATTATTCCGAGCTCACTTTCACCGAGTACAAGAAAGGGTAAGTGTCTATAACTCGTCCCCTGGCCCGCGTTTACTGAGTGCAGCGTGGCGTAGTGGATTAGACCACGGGCCCGGGAGTCGGAAGGTCATGGGTTCTAGCACCGGCTCCACCGCTCCTCGGCTGCGCGACCTCGGGCGAGTCACCTGCCCAGGTCGCTTGCCCAAGGGAAGCGGCGTGGCTCGGTGGAAAGGGCCCGGGCTCGGGAGTCACGGCTCATGGGTTCGAATCCCGGCTCCGACGCTTGTCAGCTGTGTGACCTCGGGCGAGTCGCTTCGCTTCTCTGGGCCTCGGTTCCCTCCTCTGGAAAATGGGGAGGAAGACTGGGAGCCTCACGGGGGACGACCCGATCACCCCGGATCTCCCCCAGCGCTTACAACAACGGCGCTCTGCGCCTAGTAAGCGCTTAACAGATGCCAACATTATTACTTCACTTCTCTGGGCCTCGGTTCCCGCCTCTGGAAAATGGGGGTGAAGACTGTGAGCCCCGTGTGTCCAACCCGATTCCCTCGCATCCACCCCGACGCTTGGAAAAGTGCCCGGCGCATAGCAAGCGCTCAACAAATACCACGTTTTTCATTATTATCATCAGGCAGAAATCCAGAATTGGGTTATCATCGGCCATACTCATCGAGCGCTTACAATGGGCAGGGCACTGCACTAAGCGCTTGGGAGGGTACGATGCAACGGATCCAGCGGCCACACCCCCTGTCCGTAGCAAGCAGCGCGGCTCAGTGGACGGAGCCCGGGCTCGGGAGGGGGAGGTCATGGGTTCGACTCCCGGCTCCGCCACTCGTCAGCCGGGTGACGGTGGGCGCCTCACTTCGCTTCTCTGGGCCTCAGTTCCCTATCCGTAAAACGGGGATGAAGACTGGGAGCCTCACGGGGGACAACCTGATTGATTCTCCCGTACCTCCCCCAGGGCCGAGAACAGTGCTGCGCACGTAGTAAGCGCTTAACAGATACCAACATTATTATTAACATCTGTCTCCTCCTCTAGACAGTAAGCTCACTGTGTCTACCGACACGGCCTCCCAAGCGTTTAGTCCAGCGCTCTGCACCCGCCAAGCGCTCAATATTAGACCGTGAGCCCGTCAGAGGGCAGGGACCGTCTCTATGTGTTGCCGACTTGTTCATCCCAAGCGCTTAGTACGGTGCTCTGCACATGGTAAGTGCTCAGTAAATACTACTGAACGAATGAATGCCGTGGGTTTACTGACCCGGGTCTCCCTCGCAGGCTGACGGAGAAGTTCAGTCAGAAGCAGCCAGACGCCTCCCCCGCGACCATCAAGGAGCTGGTGGAGCGGCGGGCAACTTTCGCCTCCAGCTGCTGCATTTCCAACGCCCCTCCGCGCTACTGCAGCACCCAGGTACCGGCGCCTCGCCCACTCTCCTTCGAGGGTCCGCGCCCGCCGGGAGGGTCCTCCTTTCTTTCCCCTCCTCCGTCGGTCCTCCCCCTTTCCTGTGGTTCGGCCTTTATGGTTTCGTTAAGGGCTAACGGTGCGCCGGCCCCCGCGCTGAGCGCTGGGACAAGTTGATCGGGTCGAACGCGGTCCCCGTCCCACTTGGGACCCGCGGTCTTCATCCCCATTTTACAGGCGAGGTGACCGAGGTACGGAGAAGTGGCTCGTCCGAGGTCACGCGGCGGACGAGTGGTGGAGCGGGAATGAGGATTGGGCTCTTTCTGATGCCCGCAAAAATCCAGGCTCTCACTTCCCTCCGCTGGGTGCGAACACCAGACTACTTACATTTTAGGGATCCTAATTCCTTCCCCATGCGAATTCAGAGCCCCGAATGGTGGTTTTTGTTTAATAACGATGTTGGTATCTGTTAAGCGCTTACTATGTGCAGAGCACTGTTCTAAGCCCCGGGGTAGATACAGGGGAACGGGGTTGTCCCCCGTGAGGATCCAAGCAAATCTCCCTGTCCCACGGGGGGATCGCCGTCTTAATCACATTTTTCAGATGAGGTCACTGAGGCCCAGAGAAGCGAGGTGACTTGACCAAGGTCTCGCGGCTGACAAGCGGCGGAGCCGGAATTAGAACCCGGGTCCTCCTGACTCCCAGGCCCGCTAGCCCGTGCGGCTTCTCTCTACCCCCAGCGCTCAGAACAGTATTTGACACATAATAAGCTCTTAACAGATACCACGAAAAAGAGGCTTGAAAGAGCACGGGCTTTGGAGTCGGGGGCCATGGGTTCGAATCCCGGCTCCGCCACTTGTCAGCTGTGGGACTGTGGGCGAGTCACTTCACTTCTCTGGGCCTCGGTTCTCTCATCTGTAAAAACGGGGATGAAGACCGTGAGCCTCACGTGGGACAACCCGATGGCCCTGCATCTCCCGTAGCGCTTAGGAACGGCGCTCTGCACATAGTAAGTGCTTAACAAATGCCAACGTCATTATTCTCTGGGCCTCAGTTGTCTCATCTGTAAAATGGGGATTGAGACTGCGAGCCCCAAGGGAGCAAGGGACTGTTTCCAACCCGATTCGCTCGTATCCACCCCAGCGCTTGATACGGTGCCTAGCACACAGCAAGTGCTTAACAAATGCCACAGTTATTATTATTATTATTATTATTATTAGGTGCGAGAATATTCAAGCCTTTCGTGCCCAGCAGGTCCACATTAGCTATCAGTCTTCTACTTACAGAAGGGATCGTGGCTAATGATATTCGAGTCCACAATCAAGAGTGATGTCGGGGGCATGAAGTCGATATTCACGGTCCTTTAATGGGGATGTGAAATTACGTCCCGTAATTTATTCATCTCTCTTCACGTCTGCCTCCCCCTCTAGACCGTAAGCTCACTGTAAGCAGAGAGTGTGTCCGTTTATTGTTCTATTGGACTTTCCCAGGCGCTTAGTACAGTGCTCCGCACACAGTGAGCGCTCAGTAAATGCGACTGATGGACTGACCGGCAGATTGCTTCCTTCCAAACAGGATTTCACCCCTGTGTCCCGTCCTTGCTTAAGTGCTTTGAGATTACCGGTCTTAATGTGGGCAAGTCACTTCACTTCTCTGTGCCTCAGTTACCTCATCTGTAAAATGGGGATGAAGACTGTGAGCCTCAAGAGGGACAACCTGATTACCCCGTATACCCCAGCGCTTAGAACGGGGCTCTGCACATAGTAAGTGCTTTACAGATACCAACATCATCATTATTATTATTATTATTATTAATGGGGATTTTTGACTTTATTTTCAGATTGACATTGAGGTTGGCCACACATGTGAAAAGGAGACTTGCCTTCTGCTGTAGGTATGTTGTCATAGACCGGAGGAAGTACCAGAAACGGGGGGCAGGTGTTGGGCACCCCATTATACGGTATCGTTCGATCGCATCCGCCCCGGTCTGCGGGAGTTCTCCCGAAGCGTTTCTACGCTGTCCACACTGGTGCCCGAACCCCTCTCCATCGTCGGGCGGGGATCGTCTTCTATCCGTTGCCGAATTGTCCATTCCGAGCGCTTAATACGGTGCCCTGCACATAGTAAACGCTCACTAAATACGACTGAATGAATGAATCACTGCGGAAGCAGAGAAGCAGCATGGCGTAGTGGATAGAGGAAGGGCCCGGGAGTCAGAAGGTCATGGGTTCTAATCCTGGCTCCGTTGCTCGTCTGCTGTGCGACCTTGGTCGAGTCACCTCACTTCTTCGGGCCTCGGTTCCCTCATCTGTAAAATGGGGGTTCAGACTGTGAGCCCCGTGTGGGACATTGACTGCCCAACCCGATTATCTTGTCACTTAAGTGGCAAGTCACTTCACTTCTCTGGGCCTCGGTTCCCTCATCTGTCAAATGGGGATTAACCGTGAGCCTCACGTGGGACGACCCGATGACCCTGTATCTCCCCCAGCGCTTAGAACGGTGCTCTGCACGTAGTGAGCGCTTAACATTATCATTATTGTATCCACCCCAGCGCTTAGTACAATGCCTGGCACGTAGTAAGTGCTTAATAGATACCATAATCATCATTACCGCCACGATGGGTCCACTGGGTCTTCCGGCCCTCCTCCTGATGAAATCAAGGTTCAGGCCCCGTAAGAACCGTGGGAAGTCTGGGGATTGGACCCCGCTCAGTCTGTTAGGGAAATTCATCCATTCAGTCGTATTTATTGAGCGCTTCTTGCGTGCAGAGCACTGTACTAAACGCTTGGAAAGTACAATTGGGCAACAGATAGAGACAATCCCTACCCGACAGCGGGCTCACAGTCTAGAAATAGGCTGGGGCTCAGTTTACCAAATTTCTCTTTCAAGGAAATGGAGAAGCGGCGCCCGGCTGCCGGCGGCCACTGGATCCCACGCCACGGCCCGTCCGAGCCCACGCTGGAAGGCTTCGCGGGGGCTCTCCATCCGGTGGAAAGCTGCCAGCGGCAATAAATCACCTCCCCAGGGGAGCGCCGCAGCGCGTTTCCACCCTCGAGGATTTCTGCCTCATTTCTTTACCGTCTCCACGTGCACGTCTGGGGCGGGAGGTGGGGACTGGGGAGAGGGGGAGGGCAGGGCCTGCTGGTTCCCTGGTCCCTTTCAGGGTCGGGGAGTTTCCTCTCGAAGCATCAGTTCCCGAGGCAGGCCGAGGCCGGGGGTCCCGGGCGCTGGGATAAGGTGCAGAATGGGGACACTGGGCTGGTGGGGGAAGCCCTGCCGAGGAGACCCCCTTCCTTCCTTCCTTCCTTCCTTCCTTCCTTCCTTCCTTCCTTCCTTCCTTCCTTCCTTCCTTCCTTCCTTCCTTCCTTCCTTCCTTCCTTCCTTCCTTCCTTCCTTCCTTCCTTCCATAGTATTTATTGAGCGCTTACTATGTGCCGAGCACCGTACTGAGCTCGTGGAACGTACAGTTCGGCAACAGAGACAATCCCTGCCCAACGACGGGCTCGCGGTCTAATCGGGGGAGACAGACGGCAGAGCGAAACAGAATGAAACGAAAACAAGGCATTATCATGATAAACGGATTTAAGGGGATGTACGCCTCATTAACAGAATAAACGGGGTAACAAATAATATATACAAATGAGCGGGGGCCTTAACCAGTGCAGCATTAATTGGGCAGGGTTTTTGTCTTGCTCAACGAAACAACTACTTTCTGGAGCCGTCCACTGGGCTGGGGGGGGGGGGGGGGTCTGGAGGAGGGCTTTCCCGACCAATTCCCGACCCTCCGACCCCCTGCAACGACATCCCTCGCCCCCCCCCCCCCATTTCCCGAACTCAGCTCCAGGGCTGGCGGAGATCCCGCCGTTTAACCCGTTTCGGAGGAGAGACCGTCTTCCCCAGATCCTCCCTTCTCTGTGCCCAGAATACAGGTGACAAGAGGAGGTATGTACGGGATGCACACAGTCAGGATCCTCGAATTCCGCTCCCCCTTATCATTTGGCAGAAACAAAACCCAGCAAGGCTAATAACTTTAACAGATCCCAGATGAATTCTGGTAAAATTCCCCATTAGTACCATCTAAAACCCAGCCGACGTGTAGTTTCCCAAGTACCACATTTGCTCGGGTAACTGCCCTTCTTTTTTTCCAAAGGTCTGTAACCCCTAAATGGGGGAGGGGTTCTCCGGGAGTCTTAGGGAAATGAAGTCAAGCAATAAGGGGAGCAGGAGAGGTTCATCCCCTTGATTCTATTTATTGCTACTGTTTTTGTCCGTCCGTCTCCCCCGATTAGACTTTAAGCCCGTCGAAGGGCGGGGACCGTCTCTATCTGTTGCCGAATTGTCCGTTCCAAACGCTCAGTCCGGTGCTCTGCACATAGGAAGCGCTCAGTAAATACTACTGAATGAATGAAAGGAGAAGAAAAGATGAGGAAAAAAAAGGAGAAGGAAGGGAAAGGAAAGAGGACCCATTCCTATAGCACTCTCCTAGGAGGCACTCAATAAATTATGACAACCTTTCAAAAATGCAAGTTTTGCAACTCCAGCCTGCCATCCCCACATTTCTGACGTCAATCAGTCGATCGTATTTATTTAACACTTACTTTGTGCAGAACACTCGGGTGAGTACAACATGAGTCACCTTCCCCGGCCGGAACAAGCTTAGTACAATACCTTAGTACAGTATAATAGCGTTGGTATCTGTTAAGCGCTTACTACGTGCCGAGCACCGTTCTAAGCGCCGGGGGAGATCCGGGGTCATCGGGTCGTCCCACGTGAGGCTCACAGTTATCCCCATTTGACAGATGAGGGAACTGAGGCCCAGAGAAGTGAAGTGACTTGCCCACAGGTGGTAGAGCCAGGATTCGAACCCATGACCTGTGGCTCCCAAGCCCAGGCTCTTTCCACTGAGCCACGCTGCTTCACTGTACTAAGCGCTTGGGAGAGTACAACATTAGACTGTAAGCCCCCGATTAGACTGTAAGCCTGTCGAGGGGCAGAGGACCGTCTCTATCTGTTACCGCTTAGTACATTCCAAGCGCTTAGTACAGCGCTCCGCACATAGTAAGCGCTCAATAAATACTATTGAATGAATGAATAAACGGACATCTTGCCCGCCCACAACAAGCTTACAGTCTAGAGGGATTAACTCTTCCTACCCTTGAAGGCACAAAGCAGCGTGGCTCAGTGGAAAGAGCCCGGGCTTGGGAGTCAGAGGTCATGGGTTCGAATCCCGGCCCGGCCACTTGTCAGCTGTGTGACTGTGGGCGAGTCGCTTCACCTCTCTGTGCCTCTGTTCCCTCATCTGTAAAACGGGGATGAAGACTGTGAGCCCCACGAGGGACAACCTGATTCCCCTGTGTCTACCCCGGCGCTTAGAACAGTGCTCTGCACCTAGTAAGCGCTTAACAAATACCAACATTATCATTATTATTATTCCCTCAAAAATTGGGGGAATGGATGGGATTATGTGTCACTGTCCTTCATGGAGCTCAGTCTTAATCCCCATTTTACAGATGAGGTAACTAAGGCAAGGCACAGAGAGGAAGTTAACCAAGCTCCCACACCAGACAAGTGGCGCAGTCAGGATTAGAACCCGGATCTTCTGACTCCCAGACCCCTGCTCTACTCAGTAGGCCACGCTGCTTCCCAGATCCCAGATCTGAAGAGGTTATTGATTGGGAACATGACTCGTCTGTTGGGAAGTTGGGAGCCTGTAATGTTAATAATATCGGTATTTGTTAAGCGCTTACTATGTGCAGAGCACTGTTCTAAGCGCTGGGGTAGGCACAGGGGAATCAGGTCGTCCCACGTGGGGCTCACAGTCTTCATCCCCATTTTACAGATGAGGGAACTGAGGCCCAGAGAAGTGAAGTGACTTGCCCACAGTCACCCAGCTGACAGGTGGCAGAGCCGGGATTCGAACTCATGACCCCTGACTCCCGAGCCCAGGCTCTTTCCACTGAGCCACGCTGCTTCTGTCCCAAGAGAAATATGGGACAGCGAAGAACGACGTGGGGCGGAGTGAGAGAATGAAGCAAAAAAGTTTGAGGAATGAACTTCCTCCACAACGTATTATTTGGCGTTACCTTTCTCCATCTTTTCAGGACTCAGAATGGAGAAAAGTATCTTCAATCGATCCTTAATAATTATAAGAATAATTTTGATATTTGCTCAGCACCTATTATGTGTCAAGTAAGCAGCGTGGCTCAGTGGAAAGAGCCCGGGCTTGGGAGTCAGAGGTCATGGGTTCGAACGCCGGCCCTGCCACGCGGCAGCTGTGGGACTGTGGGCGAGTCATTTCACTTCTCTGGGCCTCAGTTCCCTCATCTGTAAAATGGGGATGAAGACCGGGAGCCTCACATGGGACATCCTGATGAACCTGTACCTCCCCCAGCGCTTAGAACGGGGCTCTGCACATAGTCTGCGCTTAACAAATACCAAGATTATTATTATTAATCTCCATTTTACAGATGAGGTCACTGAGGCCCAGAGAAGTGAAGTGTTTGGCCAAGCAGAGTGGCTCAGTGGCAAGAGCCCGGGCTTGGGAGTCAGAGGTCTTGGGTTCGAATCACGGCCCTGCCACATGTCAGCTGTGGGACTGTGGGCCAGTCGCTTCACTTCTCTGGGCCTCAGTTGCCTCATCTGTAAAATGGGGATGAAGACCGGGAGCCTCACATGGGACAACCTGATGACCCTGTATCTCCCCCGGCGCTTAGAACAGTGCTCTACACATGGTAAGTGCTTAACAAATGCCAACATTATTAGTATTATGATGATGATTATTGCTCCAAAGCCAAGCAAGCCCCCAGAACTCCAGCCGCAAAGGCTGCTGGGCGCGTTGCTAGGGACGCGCCGGCCGCGGTTGCTATGCCTACTGCGCAGGCGCCCCGCCCTCCGGCCGGCGGAACGGGCTCCGCCAATCAGAGCCCGGCGTCCTCGCTGTCTCTAAGACCCGAACGGGGCCGGGCGGAAGTAGCCGTTGGTTGATTGGCAGGCCTGGCCGGGTGGCTTGGGCTTTGCGGCTGCGCGGTGGGGCCGGGGGCGGGGGGGGGGGGGCGGCTCGCGCCGGGGGGGGGGGGGGGCGCTCGCGCATGCGCTCTGTGCCTCCGGGCCTGGCTGCGGCGGCCGAAGCCTCCGGCGACGAAGACAGGCGAGGTAACGGCGGCGACGGGCGCGGCCCCGGCCCGGTCGTCATGACGATGATGACATTGAAATCACCGGCCTGGGTTCCCATCCCGCCCCCTGTCAGCTGGGTGACCTTGGACCGGTCACTTCCCTTCTGGGGGGGGGCCTCAGTGACCGCATCCGCACAATGGGGGTGAAGGCTGGGAGCCCCACGGGGGGGGGCCACCTGATGGCCTGGTATCTCCCCCAGCGCTTAGAGCAGTGCTTGGCACAGAGTAAGCGCTTAACAAATGCCATCATCATCATCATCATCATTATTATTATCACCTTGTATCGCCTCCAGTGCTCTAGACCAGTGCTTGGCACAGTGTAAGCGCTTAACAAATAGCATTATTATTATTATTATTCCCTTCGATCACCTCCAGTGCTCTAGACCAGTGCTTGGCCCAGAGTAAGCGCTTAACAAATATCATTATTATTATTATTATTCCCTTCGATCGCCTCCAGTGCTCTAGACCAGTGCTTGGCCCAGAGTAAGCGCTTAACAAATGTCATTATTATTATTATTATTCCCTTCGATCGCCTCCAGTGCTCTAGACCAGTGCTTGGCACAGTGTAAGCGCTTAACAAATGTCATTATTATTATTCCCTTCGATCGCCTCCAGTGCTCTAGACCAGTGCGTTGCACAGAGTAAGCGCTTAACAAATATCATTATTATTATTCCCTTCGATCGCCTCCAGTGCTCTAGACCAGTGCTTGGCCCAGAGTAAGCGCTTAACAAATGTCATTATTATTATTATTATTCCCTTCGATCGCCTCCGGTGCTCTAGACCAGTGCTTGGCCCAGAGTAAGCGCTTAACAAGTGCTATTGTCATTATTATTATTATCGCCTTGTATCGCCTCCAGTGCTTTAGACCAGTGCTTGGCCCAGAGTAAGCGCTTAACAAATATCATTATTATTATTATTCCCTTCGATCGCCTCCAGTGCTCTAGACCAGTGCTTGGCACATAGTAAGCGCTTAACAAATGCTATTGTCATTATTATTATTATCACCTTGTATGTTGGGTTTTTTTTTTTTTTAAGCGCTTACTATGTGCAGAGCACTGTTCTAAGCGCCAGGGTAGACACAGGGGAATCAGGTTGTCCCACGTGGGGCTCACAGTCTTCATCCCCATTTTACAGATGAGGTCACTGAGGCCCAGAGAAGTTACGTGACTTGCCCACAGTCACACAGCTGACAAGTGGCCGAGCCGGGATTTGAACCCATGACCTCGAATACCGGTCATGAGTTCGAATACCGGCGCTGCCACTTATCAGCTGCGTGACTATGGGCAAGTCACAACTTCTCTGTGCCTCAGTGACCTCATCTGTAAAATGGGGATTAACTGTGAGCCTCACGTGGGACAACCTGATGAACTTGTATCTCCCCCAGTGCTTAGAACAGTGCTCGGCACATAGTAAGCGCTTAATAAATACCAACATTATTACTTTAGAACAGTGCTTGGCACATAGTAAGCGCTTAACAGATACCATTATTATTATTATTGTTACCTTCGATCACATCCAGCGCTTTAGACCAGTGCTTGGCACATAGTAAGCGCTTAACAAATACCATTATTATTACCTTCGATCACCTCCAGCGCTTTAGGACAGTGCTTGGCACACAGTAAGCCCTTAACAAATGCTATCATCATCATTATTATTATTATCATTACCTTGTATCGCCTTCAGCACTTTAGAATAGTGCTTGGCACATAGTGAGCGCTTAAATGCCATCATCATTACTATTATTATTATTTCCTTCTATCGCCTCCTGCGCTTTAGAACAGTGCTTGGCACCTAGTGAGCACTTAACAAATGCCATCATCATCATTATTATTATCATTATTATTACCTTGTATCGCCTCCAGCACTTTAGAACAGTGCTTGGCACATAGTAAGCACTCTACAGAGGCCATCATCATCATCGTTATTGTATTTGCTAAGCGCTTACTTTGTGCCAAACACTGTTGTAAGTGCTGAGGTAGATCCCAGGTAATCAGGTCGGGCACAGTCCGTGCCCCTCATGGGGCTCCCAATCTTGATCCCCATTTTACAGAGGAGGTAACTGAGGCACGGAGAAGTGAAGTGGCAGAGCCAATCAATCAGTGCCTGGCACACAGGAAGCACTTAACAGATACCATTATCGTTATTATTAATAACGATAATGGCTTAAGTTGGTCTCCCACCCTGCAGCTAGAAATCTGTGGGTCAGTACAGCTTTCTTCGTGGAGCCCTGTGCTCATTCGCATATATTTTTATTACCCTGTTTATTTTGTTAATGAGGTGTCCATCCCCTTGATTCTATTTATTGCATTTAAGTTGTCTTGTTTTTGTCCGTCTCCCCCGATTAGACCCTGAGCCCGTCGATGGGCAAGGGATCGTCTCTATCTGTTGCCGAATTGTCCACTCCAAGCGCTGAGTACAGTGCTCTGCACCTAGTAAGCGCTCAGTAAATACTAGTGAATGAATTCTTTAAGAAGAAAAACCCAATGTGAATATAGTCTGTTTTACAGGATTTACCAAACCCATCTCATTGGTTAACCCAGAGACGTACTTTCACGGAGGTTGTCCGTCACCTCCGAAAGGAAATATTTTATTTAGCGAGCCTGTGAGAGTCTCACCATGAGTTTGGATTATCCCACTAATGACAGCACTGAAGAGATCCACAGGTAAGCCACCGATTTGTTTTTCTGATTATTCTTTTTCAATGACATTTGTCAAGGATGGGAGTAACTACAAGATAATCAGGTTGGACACAGTCCATTTCCCCTGTCGGCCTAACAGCTTTAATCCCCATTTTACAGATGAGGTAACTGAGGCCCAGAGAAACAAAGTGACTTGCCTGAGGTCGCACAACAGACGAGGGGCAGAGCTGGGATTAGAACCCAGGTTCTCTGACTCCCAGACGCATGCTCTTCCCACAAGACTCTGCAGCTTTTTAACTGATAAATAAGTGTGACACGACCGATCGTGGTTTTTTCTCCCCCCCGTGGCAAACGCCGTTGTCAGTGTGCAAACTACATTATTCGCCATCAGATGCTTCTGAAGGCGATTCTGCAATATCGCATCCGAGATCCAAGTCTGCGGTCGTGCTTTTTGACTTTTTTGCGATATTTGGGAAGCGCTTATTAGGTGCCAGACACTGTAGTAAGCCCCGGAACCAAATGACGTTAATCAAGTTGGACATACTAATGCCGACTCCGCCACCTGTCTGCCACGTGACCTGGGACAAGTCACTTTACTTCTCGGTGTGGCTCAGTGGAAAGAGCCCGGGCTCGGGAGTCGGAGGTCATGGGTTCGAATCCCGGCTCTGTCACTCGTCAGCTGGGTGACTGTGGGCGAGTCACTTCACTTCTCTGCGCCTCATCTGTCAAATGCGGATGAAGACCGTGCGCCTCACGTGGGGCAACCCGATGACCCTGTATCTCCCCCAGCGCTTAGAACAGTGCTCTGCACATAGTAAGCGCTTAACAGATACCAAATTTCTTATTCTCTGGGCCTCGGTTAGCTCATCCGTAAAAGGGGGATTGAGACTGTGAGCCCCTGTGGGCCGGGGACCGTTTCCGAGCCGATTTCCTCGTATCCGCCCCGGCACATTGTCCATTGTAAGCACTTAAATGCCACAGCTGTTATTTTGCAGACGAGGGAACTGAGGCGCCGAGGAGTGAAGGGACTTGCCTAAGGTTACACGGCAGGCAAGTGGTGGAGCAGGGATTAGAACCCAGGTCCTCTGCCTCCCGGGCCCCTTCTCTTTTTCCTCTAGGCCACGCTCCTTGGCATGCTTTTGCGGGCCCCACCCCCGAACGACGGAGGCACCGAGGGAAGCCTTTCCGGGTGTACCCGGTGCCCAGAGAGTCGGGCCAAATGAGATCTTGCTCTTTGCCCTTCCATTTGACAGACACCGAAACGTGCCCAGCGACACGAAGCCAACCGGTAAGAGCAACTGCTGCGACTTGGACGTCGCTACCGAACTGAGAAAGAAGCTTCATAGAGCCAAAAGAGAAAAATTGGATTTAACGGCTAAGCACAATGCGGAGGTAGGTGATCCGACACCCCGAACTAAAAGTGGGAAGTAGAATTCGCGTTTCCCACCCGACTCGTAGTACGATTCCCTTGTCTCATTTATCCCGGCCCTGCCGCCTGTCAGCTGTGTGACTGTGGGCAAGTCACTTAGCTTCTCTGTGCCTCAGTTACCTCGTCTGTACAGTGGGGATGAAGACTGCGAGCCTCACGTGGGACAACCTGATGACCCTGTATCCACCCCAGCGCTTAGAACGGTGCTCTGCACCTAGTAAGCGCTTAGCAAATACCGACATCATTATTTATCCCCCTTTAGACTGTAAGCTCGTTCTGGGTAGGGGACACGTCTACCGACTATATTCTCCCACGCGCTTTGTACAGCGCTGAACAGACGCTACAGTTATTAGTCATATTTGTTGAGTGGCCCCTGGGTGCGCTCTGTCAAGCCACTGTAGATTTGTTGTTATGGTTTTGTTTGTTTTTAATTGGCATTTAAGCCCTTACTACGTGCCAGTCACTTTACCAAGTGCTGGAGTACGAATAAGATGATCAGCGTGGCTCAGTGGAAAGAGCCCGGGCTTCGGAGTCAGAGGTCATGAGTTCGCCTCCCGGCTCTGCCACCTGTCAGCTGTGTGACTGTGGGCGAGTCCCTTCACTTCTCTGGGCCTCAGTTCCCTCATCTGGAAAATGGGGATTAAAACCGTGTGAGCCCCACGAGGGACGACCTCGTTGCCCTGTATCTCCCCCAACGCTTAGAACAGTGCTCGGCACCTAGTAAGCGCTTAACGAATACCAACGTTGTTATTATTACGATCGGGTTGGACGTAGCCCGGGCTCCACCTGGGGCTCACAGTCGTAATTTCCGGACGAGGTAACTGAGGCACGGAGAAGTGAAATGACTTGCTCAGGGTCACACAGCGGAAACGTGGTGGAGCGTTGATCCTTCCGACTTCCAGGCCCGTGATCTATTCGTTAGGCCGTGCTGTTTTAAATGGTTGCCGCCCCACAAGGGCAAATGCTTAATTTTTTTAATCCGAATTTCCCACAGTTCTGTACTCAATTATAAATAAATAATGTTGCTCTAAAAGTGCTTATTGTACTGAAGAGAACCAGCTCACAAGACCCGGAGTCTCTCACTTTCCAGGCTGCTGCCACTGAAGAGTCTCTGTTTTTCAGGTTTTTTCCCCTTCCTACCTCCGGATCCGTTTGAATCCTTCACCGTATCATTTCGTTTCGCTCAACGTGCCCGTCTGCCAGTTCCGTCGTAGTCTCCCAAGTGCTGAGTACGGTGCTCTGTACGTAGTAGCTGCTCAATAAATACCATTGATTGCGTGTGATTTAATAAAGAATAAGCTTCGTTCCCGGTTACCGGGTCCGTATTTATTATTATTTTATTCGTTAAATGCTCACTGTGCGTCAGGCACTGTACTAAGCACTGGGGAGGGTCCAAGCGTATCGGGTTGGACACGGCCCGTGTCCCACAGGGGGCTCACAGTCTCAATCTCCAGTTTACAGATGAGGTAACTGAGGCCCAGAGGAGTGAAGTAACTCACCCGGGGTCACACAGCAGACAGGTGGCAGAGCCGGGATCAGAACCCCATGACCTTCTGACTCCCAGGCCCGGGCTGTAGCCACCGTGCCCTGCTGCTTCTCGGGAACGAGGTGGAGGAGCCCCGAAGCACGAGTTCGAGTGTCCCTGTCTGCCCCACGGATCCGATTTCCCCCTGGAGTCCAGACTTGTTAAAAGCCTCGTTTTTAGGGTTTCATCCTAACCTTGATGAGAGTCTTCTGGGTGAACGGCCCTGCTTCGTTTAGTCAGAAAGTTAACAGTTTCAAGTGCGGCCTAATGAAGCCACCTAAAAGAGATCTGCGGTAATTTCAGCTCACCGAAGATTATAGCGATGCCGGCTAAGGGTACCGAGTTCCTTTTCAGTGGCTAATGGGTCTGACGTTTGTTTCCAGCTGTCCGTCTGTGAGAGCCAGATCGCCAAACTGCAGTCTGAAGTGGAAAAAGGAGAGGCCGTTAGACAAAGTCTGGAGTACGAATTGGCTCTTGTCCGAAAGGTTGCGGGCCTCGAAAGATTTGCCGCTGAAGAAAAACTAGCGGAGGCGCAGAAAATACACAGAGAGCTTCTTAGTAAGGCCGACTCTTTGATTCTTCTATTCCTGGACGGGCTGGTGTGTTTGCAGTTCTTTAAGGGCTCATTTCTGGTCCTGACGGATGCAGATATTAGAAAACTTCAGTGCATGTATGGCCGTTATTATGGCCACTGATAATAATTATATCGATTACTAATAATAATAGGGTCATCATTGAGCACCTACTGAGTGCTAGCTACTGTACTAAGCGCTTAGGAGAGTGAAGCAGAATAAAATCAATTTTCCCTGTAAGTCTGTTGTGGGCAGAGAGCGTGTCTACAAACCCTGTTGTATTGAACTCTTCCAAGTGCTTCGTGCAGTGCTCTGCACGCAGTTAAGTGCTCACTAAATCCCATGATGCAATAATTGATTCCTGCCCTTAAAGTAGCCTACAGTGCAATGGGGTGGATGGGCAGACAGAAAAGTTATTTTCAAACAGAGGGAGCAAGAGAAGAACAAGGATATTATTTTGGTATTTAAGTGCTTATTCTGTGCACTTAGTACTGGGGTAGTTACAAGCTAAAGTAGATCTAGATGCAAGCGAAAGTAAATGCAAGGGTACAACAGGAAATTCATAATTTTCTCCTTGAGGAATCTCTGTTTTCTCTGGGATAGAGAGCCTTCCTGGTGTGTCTAAACCTTGAGAGTCTGAGTACGTATCCCTGGAGGCAGGAGGAGAGTAGTTAGGCCGGTGATTGGTACTTTGTCAAAGGAGGCGTGATGTTTTGTTTTTATGGTACTTGTTAACCGCTTACTACGTGTCCAATACTGTGCCGGGCACCGCGGTAGATATGTGTTCATAAGGTGGAACGCGGTCCCTGTTTCGCAGAGGAGTCACGGTCTAAGTAGGGGGGACAGCGGGAGAACCGAGGCACGGAAAAGCGAAGGGACTAGCCCAGGGTCAGCCAGTAGGCGAGTGGCGGAGTTGAGATTAGAACCCAGGTCCTCTGATTTGCGGGCCCGTGCTCTTTGCCCTAGGCCGTGCTGATTTCTCCCTGTTTTCAAGTAAGCTGCGCTCCTAGCACGCTGGGGTATGGACCGGAGCCCCAGGGTCAGCTAGCCGAGAGGAGCAGCGTTTCGGTCCGTCGGTCAGCCGGCGGTATTGATGGAGCAACCACCGTGTGCGGAGCACTGTACTAAGCACTTGGGAACGTACAGTAGAGTGGGTAGATTTGTTGCCTGCCCACGTGGTGTTTGGCATCAAATGGGGGGCAGAAATGGGCTCATACGGTAAAGTCTAGCACTGCTAGATTCGTTTGATGCTTTCTCGTGGGTGAAAAATTCACTCTATTTCAAGTTTTCTATTGCGTCAAAAAATATGGGGGAGATCTTTTAGGATTCATTAAGTGCAGGAACCCCTGAGGCCTCTTCTTGCCAGCTATCAGTACTCCTCCGTGCTCCCCTTCACCCTGTTTTTTTGGCAGTGAGGAAGTATTTTAGGCCGCCTGCGTGGTGGTGTTCGTATAGGGGAGTATCTTCCCGGTAGAAGAGGAGTAGCCGCTTTGGGAGAGGAACGGAATTATAAAGCCCCTCGCTGGGAAATCCAAATTAGAGCGAGATCATTTGAGAAGTAATCTCAGTAACGGTATTCACTGCGTGGAAAACACCTACTAGACTGCCGGGCGATTCCAAGGTCAGTTGATTAGATGATCCCACAAGCAGCTGATAATCTAAATGGGGATAAAGAAAGGCATAGGACAATTGCAGTGAAATACAAAGGCAGCAGGAAATGACCAAATCAGCAGTCCCAGAAAGCAGTGCGGAATAAAGAGGGTAAATTCCGATCTTGGACGGAGAAGCCTCCTCACTCCTAGGAGTCCCACATAGGGTTCACAGTCTTAATTCCCATTTTACAGAGGAGGTAACTGAGGCTTAGAGAAGTGAAGTGACTTGGCCAAGGTCGCACAACAGACGAGGGGTGGAGCCGGGATTAGAACTCGGACTCCTTCTGACTCCCAGGCCTGTGCTCTATCCACTAGGCCATGCTGATTCCCTGCCCACAGTGAGCTTAGAGTGTTGTCTTACGCTGTCGAGTCGTCTCCGACCCACAGCATCTCTCCCAGAACGCCCCACCTCCATCTACGATCGTTCTACGAGCCTTCTCGGTAAAAATCCCGACGTGGTTTACCGTTGCCGAGTTCCGTGCAGTAAACTTGAGTCTCGGCCCTCCACTCTCTCCCACGCTGCTGCTGCCCGGCACAGGTGGGTTTAGAAGGTATCAAATAATTCCCCCATTCACTTAAAAAATGACATTTTTACTACCCTGTATTTTTTGCTAGAATCCTCCAGCATATGTAGAAGGAAAACTAGGATTTTTTTTTTTTTTTTCTGTTTTTAAATGTATCTTCTTTGGTGGGGGCCGGGGCGGTGTTTCTCACAGCACAAAATTCAGAACTGCAAGAGAAGGCAAATGAAGTTGAGAAAGCATTTCATACCTCGCAGCAGAACTGGAAGGAAGAATGCCGACGGTTTGAAAACGGCTTGGAGGAGAGAGAGAACTTAATTCAGAGCCGCCATCGAGAATGTGATTTGCTCATTCAGGAAAAGATTAGACTGGAGAGTGTTTTGCAGGTATGGTGTTTCTCTAAAGAAAACCTGCTATGGGGAGGAAAAAATTACACTGGAGAGTGTTTTGCAGGTATAGTGTTTCTCTAAAGAAAATCTGATATGGGCAAGAGCACGGGCTGGGGGGGGGGGGTTCAGAGGTTGCGGATTCTAATCCTGGCTCCTCCACTTGTCCGCTCTGGGACCTCGGGCAGGTCACTTTGCTTCTCTGTGCCTCAGTTACCTCATCTGTAAAATGGGGATTGAGACTGTGCACCCCATGTGGGAGAGAGACCGTGTCCAACCTATTACCTCGTATCTACCCTAGTGCTTAGAACAGTGCTTGACACATAGTAAGCACTTAAATACCTTATTATCGATAAAACGAATGCTACTTTCTGGGGGGTTGGGTTTTTTTGTCTGAAGAACTTCAGGAGGTAAGTACTTGTGCTTTCAGATCACTCGAGAGAAAGAATGAATAACAGAAGGCATAGGAGAGCCTATTTGCTTTGCCCTTTATGTATTCTTTTCTTAAACTGCGGAGGTTTAGACCGACATTATAATTTTGGTATCTCACAGTGCCGCATTAGGTTGTTGAGATCGGATGAGGTCTAGGGTGGACACGGATTCCTCCGAAGGAATTACAATTAGCTCACAATGACCTCCGCATCGTCCACTTCTAAATCACATTCCTTCCTCAGTTGAGCGGCTTCACTGGGAATCAGCTCAGGGTTCTCTCCCACACCTTTAAAACTTTAAGCCGTAGGCGGAATTTCCTCTAAAACTCATCGATCGTTGACCGCTCAGTCTCAATCCACTCACGGTGCGCGGGGGACTGTACTGAGTGCCTGGGAGAGAGCAATAAAATAAGCAGACGAGATCCCTGCCATCAAGGAGTGTATTATCTAGCAAATAAGGTGGTCATCTCCTATCACCCAGGGGTTATATTGCATTTGGGTTACAAAATGCCTAGGCGTTATTAACGAAATAGAAAACATTGTACGGGTCACTCGAAGCAGAGCGGTATATAAGCGTTTGATTCAGCAAGCATAATATACCAACCTGCCGTGCGCACTTTCGAAACGAATATAATCATTTACGTTTGTTATAATTCTACTGAGGGAGTCCGATGACAGGACAAGTAGGCTCGAAGCTCTCATGGTAAACATCTGAATTTGTGGGGTTAAAGTATATATAATTTCCTATTGCCGAGGGGGTTTTTCAGTGCTATTTAAGCGCTTACTATGTGTCAGGCACATAGTAAGGCACATAATTCAAGCTACTCAGGTTGAACACAGTCTGTGCCTCACATGGAGCTCACATTCCTAATCCCCATTTTCGGGTGAGGTAACTGAGGCACAGAGAAGTGAAGTGACTTGCCCAAACCCACACAGCAGACAAGTGGCAGAATTGGGATTAGACCCTAGGTCCTCTGACTCCTAGGCTCTTTTCAGTTAAATAACTAGATGAGTTAGTCGCTAATCCATTATTTCCTCTGTTTTTCCGTGAAGAACTTGGTAAAAGTTGGGTGGTTTTTTTTTTCTTTCCAGGAGCAAGAGAGAGCCATGCAAAATATGTCCAAGAAAATAGAAAACCTTGAAGCAGAGCACAGTGGCTGCTCTGATCGCCTACACCAGCGGACAAGTGAACTTGAGCTCAGCGCTGAACGAGAGGGACGGCTTAAGAAAGAATTTGAGGTAAACCCCCACGTTCCTGCTTAACAAGTGGGTGTTATTCCAGCATTAAAGTAAGATTAGAGAAATTAGCAAATAGAGAAGCAGCGTGGTCTAATGGATAGAGCATGGGCCCCCATCCAGTCAGAAGGACCTGGGTTCTAATCCCAGCTCCGCCACTTGCCTGCTGTGTGACCCTGGGCAAGTCACTTAACTTTTCTAGGCCTCGGTTCCCTCAACTGTAAAACGGGCCTTAAGACCGTGAACCCCATGTGGGACAGGGACTGTGTCCAACCCGATTTGCTTGTATCCGCCCCAGTGCTTAGAACAGTGCGGGGCACTTTGTAAGTGCCTAACAAATGCCACAGTTTTATTATTATTATAAGTGTGAGGGTACGGTGGCACCTTCCCTGGTGTTTTCATGAAGTCACAGCTTTGCCTGTTCCACTTTACGGGACCGAAGAAGAAAATGAGGTAACCGTGGCAAACACAACCTGACCGGTCCGTCGTGGTCGATCCCCATCGTGGCTCAGCGGAAAGAGCCCGGTCTTAGGGGTCAGAGGTGTGGGTTCTAATCCCGGCTCCGCTTCTTATCAGCTGTGTGACCCTGGGCAAGTCACTTAACTTCTCTGTGCCTCAGTTACCTCATCTATAAAATGGGGATTAAGACTGTGGTCCCACGTGGGACAACCTGATGACCTTGTATCTCCCCCAGTGCTTAGAACTGTGCTTGGCACATAGTAAGTGCTTAACAGATTCCATCATCATCATCATCATTATCATCTCCATGAAGAATGAATGCCACTAGTACCCAAAAGCATTTTCAAATTCACTGTGTTTCTTCCCCAGTGGGCGTCTTTGGAAAAATGAGGCCGTAAACAAATGACGCTCTGGTTTGTGATTTGGAACTCTGACACTGTATTTCAGGCAGCTAACCTGCGCGTGAAGAAGCTAGAAGAAATCGTCGAAGCAGAGA
Organism: Ornithorhynchus anatinus; assembly: GCF_004115215.2. Lineage (NCBI taxonomy): Eukaryota > Metazoa > Chordata > Mammalia > Monotremata > Ornithorhynchidae > Ornithorhynchus > Ornithorhynchus anatinus. The sequence goes on from NC_041737.1 coordinate 7,428,038, forward strand.
GAGCAGCACATTTGGAGTCGAAATTTAATTCCGAAATTATACAGGTATAATGGAATGGGGTTAAGGCGCTTGGGAAGTACAGAATGAAGATGTGATATCTTTCCCTTGTTGGCATTTGAAGATTACCCTCTTGCAGGGTTGTCCCTATTTTCATTCCTCTCTCCTCTTTCCCTCTCACTCCTTCCCCCTCTTCGCTTTTTCTCGGCTCTCTCTTTCTCTCCCTCCTTCTCCATCGCCCCTCACGTGGAGAGTATTTTCCCTGGCTCTCGGGTGGCTTCTCTCTCCAGCGGTTTGGCGGCAGGAGAGACACAGAGGAGAAGACACTACAGTAGTGTCCCACCTCCCGGAACTGGGCTCCCCAGTGCTGAGAAACTCGGCGAGTTGTGGCTGTTCCTGTGAGAGATGAGGCTTCTTAGGCCGGAGCCGGCCGCTAGCAAGATGACCCTAATAGGGGTCATAGCATTTTGTACACTGAGGCATCGTTTGACTGCAAATATAATAGAGAAGCAGTGTGGCCTAGTGGTAAGAGCACAGGACAGGGAGGCAGAAGACTCAGTCCCCCGATGGGGGACCTTGGTCAAGTCACATCACTTCTCTGTGCCTCAGTTACCTCCTCTGTAAAATGGGGATTAAGGCCGTGAGCCCCCTGTGGGACAGGGGCTACGTCCAACCCGATTACTTTCTATCTACCCCAGTGCTTAGGTCAGTGTTGGCTCATTGGAAGCGATTAACAGATTCCATTGGTGGTGTTATTAGTCCGATCCGATTACATTGTATCTATAAATGAATCCTATTTTAAAAAACAGACTGCAAGCTCACTGTAGACAGGGAGCAGTTCTGCCAACTAGGATGCATTGTCAAGTCCCAAATGCCTTGTGCAGAGCGCTCGATAAATACGGTTGGTCCTATCTTTCCCAATGTGTAGCAGAATTTTGAGAACACGGTAAGCCTTTAACAAATTGACCACAGTTATTGTTGTCGTGACAAAATTTCCCAGCTCTGCCACTGGTTGACTGAGTGACCTTGAGGAAAGACACCGGGCCTCTCTGAGCATCAGCGTTATCTTGCAAATGTGAATCCAATCCTTGCTCTGCCTCAGATTGTGAGCTTCTTTCAAACAGGGCTTGGGTCAGATTTCATGATCTTGTATCTACCCCAGGCTCGGCACAGTGAGCTCTTAATAGATACCATCATCAGTATATGAAATCCAAGTACAGAAACGGTAAAGGGAAGTGCCTTTTTCTTGATGATTTTTAATTTATAAGAAACTCAGAAAGCCGGGTGCGTTTGGTGAGAAAAGGACCTCGGTGTTAAAGTATTCTCCTCAGTTGGACATCGGTGGTAGAATTTGCTAACTTCCTAATTGATTTTCCTCACCTGGCAGTTACGGATTCGAGACCTGGAAGGAGCTTTGCAAGTGGAGAAGGCCAGCCAGGCAGAAGCTGTGTCTGGTTTGGAGATGATCAAGAATGAGTTCAAAGAAGTGGAGAATGCGTATGAGAGAGAAAAGCATAATGCACAAGAGAACTTTTCAAAACTACAGCTGTAAGTGATCGTAAACTTCTAAACAACTGTAAATACCGTGAAAGGCACATGGTACGATTAACCCGTCTTTATCCAGGAAAAAGAAAGCTTCCATCCAAGCCAGGGGAGGTTGCAGGAATTAAAGGCTGCATCCTGAGATACTTATTTCATTATTTACTGCCCATTTAGGGTAAAATGTTGTTTTTATTCTGAGTCAAAATGCCCAAGGGCTCAGAAATGCCGAATGTAACTTGAAAACTCAGCTTTCCTATGCATTGTATTCATTCATTCATTCAGTAGTGGGCTGTTAGTACCGAGGAGTAATGATTCCCATTTTACCTTTTCATCACTGAGCCAAGTGAAATGAAGAGATGGAGGGGTAGGGCGTACATTTCAAGGATTTAAATGACGGGTCGTATCCCATTCCAAAAGGCACAAGCAGCTTAAAGCTACAGACTGGGGCTTTAAGGTCCTGCCCGCTGTAGCCCTCTTACCCTTTTCGCCAACCCAGTCCCTCTGAGCTCACCCCCAACTCATGCCCAAACTAAGGGGTCCTAAGAAGCTTCAGTCTGTCCAATGCTCTCGCTGACTTCGCTTGCTGATTCATAGGTCAAATAGAAACAGATGGGGATCTCTGCAAAATTCCTTCATTCCTCCATTACCTCTTCAGCAGACAACGCTCCCATCCTCTGTCTCTTCCTTCCAAGCCTTTCCTCCATTGAGGTCTCCCATCTCCTCTCCAATCTGCCTCCCAAATCTCCTTGAGTCTTGAGGAAATTTTCAAGGTAGTTGAACGGCCAAAGTAATCTAGACGGCAGACCGGCTCTATCAGATACATTTGAAGTGTGATTTTCGTTCCAGTAGGCATATCTTTAATCTTTCATTTAAGAACGTGTAATTCTTTTTTTATTGAACAAGCAAAAGCAGTGTTTAAAGCCTAGTGGCATGAAAACAAGACGTTCGCTGCATTAATCAGTTTGTATTTGAGTGTTTACGAGTGCAGCGCACTGTGCTGAGTAGTCGAGAATATAAACAGAGTTGGTAGACACGTTCCCTTGCCCACAGCAAGCTTAGTCTCAGAACTTACAGGACGTCTGCCCGTTACGTTAAAAAAAAAATACGGTAACAGTTAACAAAAGTGTATCTTTAAAGCCCGTTTTAATCCTTTCCCTTTACAGATTAGAAAAGGAATATTTTGCCGTAAACAAGCAACTCGGTGAAAAGATTGAGGATCAAGAGAAAGTGATTTCAGACCTTTCAAAGAGACTCCAAGAAAGTGACAGGAGTTGTGATGAATTACAGAAAGAACTTGTGATGGTAAGGGCATAAAGGTCTTGTATTTTATTGGCTCAAAGGTCATGATACTCGGGCATGGACCGTACTGAAGAATAGTATAAAATGACATGGGACGCTAAAACTACTCATATGAAAATGGCACCAATCTGGGCTAGAGTTTCAAAGTGGTACTCTATAGGTAATGATTTAAAAATGTTAATAACCTAGCAAACCATTTTAAAAATGAATATTTTTTCTCCCGTTCTGTAATGGTAACCTCATTTCGTTGTGGAATAAATATCACATCTTATTCCCAGTGATTATGAATAAATATCACATCTTATTCCCAGTGATTATTTTCAGATGACTCTCTTGTTCAGGGAACAATGTGAAGTAGAGTCAAATGGATGAAATTTTAGAAGGGGAAATGGAGCTACTTTTTATGCTGAGTTAGTATACAAAAGATGGACCCTCACACAGGATATAGGTTTTAGGGAGTGTCATTCCCGTGAGAAGTTGTCAAACCTAGGGCAAATTCGGTTTGGGATTTTGAAAACCAATTTGCTAATTCCTCATAAGAACTGATTTTATTTCTGGCGGTGGAAAAGCAGAGAGTACCAATTTTCTAGGAACTAGGCAGGCGGGAATTGGAAGGAGAGGTCAGATTTGCTTGTCTTTAGGGCAATTTCATATCTCCTTATTTTTCCCCCTCTCCCTTTTCCAATCCAATTCTAAAAAGGTCAAGAAGCAGCAGGCCTTCCTGTCAGAGACAGGTGAAAATAACATGAGAGAGCTGGTGTCACTCTTGGGCTGCTTTCCTGTGTCAAGCGAGCAGACATCAGGTTAGTTGAAAGAATAAAATTCACTCGGGCTTTTAAAACCAAGTCTGTCTCATTGAAATGAGCGTTGAAGGTTATGGGACGAGAATTTTTATTAAAAAAGAAAAACAGTTTTTGGAAAAAGCGATTCAACTTTGTGTTCCGAGTTATACCAAGGAAATAACTAACAAGGACTTGCTGTTTTCTTTGGTTTCAAAACAGTCATGAGGAATTTGGGTTAGTAGTCACCTGTGATTAGTTACTCAGCGCATAGCCGTTTTTGAAACTAAAAAGTTATTTGGGTGGTCATGGGAGGTCAGTCTTGAACTTTCTTTGGTCATATGACCCTGCTTGAACCCACTCACTTTCATTTAAAATACATACTTGTATAATGAGCGTCAGTTGTAAAATTCTTAATCGAAACAAAACGATGTGTATTATTTCCGGTTTTTCACTTGGGTTTATAATTCAGCAGAATTTTAAGAGTTCAATAATATTTCCGGTATTTCAAAATCCCCTGATCGCTCGCTCAGAAGTAATGTATTAAGTTAAGCGGGAATATCTGTAACGGGCCAAACTGGCCATAATTTGACATACCCAAAAGTGCAGTGCATTTTTTTTTTAGTGGTATCTCGTTAAGCGCTTATACGTGTCAGACACGGTTCTAACTGCTGGGGTTGGTACAAGTTAATTAGATCAGACAGAGTCCCTGCCCCACATGGGGCTCACAGTCTAAGTAGGAGAGAGAATAGTTTATTGAATCTCCATTTTACAGGAAACTGAGGTGCAGAGAAGTTAGGCAACTGGCCCAAGGTCACACAGCAAACATTTGGCCGAGCAGGAACCGATTCCAGGTCCGTGCTCTTTCCACTAGGCCATGCAGCTTCCCAGCAGGGAGAGCGTTCGTTGTTAGGGGGTTTTGCACCGTCACTGCTCTCCTGACCGATTGCAAACGTTGGATCTCTTTGTGATTTTAATCCGTAGAATTCCCCGAGCGCTTACTAGGTGCAGAGCACCGAACAGAGTGCTTGGGAGAATACAGTAGACGGAGTAGATGCAATCCCTGCTCGCAAGGAGCCGTCAGGGAATTTATTCTCGTCTTTTATCCTTCGTCAGGTATCCACAGCGACCGAGACAGAGGTCCCAGCTTCTCTGTTGTCCTTGAGACTTTGAGACGTACCTTGACGGATTACCAGAGCAAGCTAGAAGATGCTTCGAATGAGGTAACCCCGGCGCCGTTTGACTCCTCATGTGAGCCTCCCGTGGGACATCCTGATTACCCCGTATACCCTAGCGCTTAGAACGGTGCTCCGCCCATAGTAAGCGCTTAACAAATGCCAGCATTATAATTATCGTTATCTTTGCCCGTTACAAAAGGTTGAGGAAGAATGTTAAATTGACGACCGCACAGGTACCAGAGAGGACCGTTCTCGGCCGTTCTGATTAGCGAATTTGTCCAGAGGTTCCGACTCCCCCGTCTCACGCTGTCGGGTCGACTCCAACCCATAGCGACTCGGTGGACACATCTCTCCCAGAACGCCCCGCTCTCCACCTGCAGTCGTTCTGGTAGTGGATCCATAGAGTTTTCTGGGTAAAAATACGGAAGTGGTTTATCGCTGCCTCCTTCCGCGCGGCAAGCTCGAGTCTCCGCTGTTGACTCTCCCCCACGCTGCTCAGCACGGGTGAGTTTTAACTTCAGCAGGTGGCCTTCCACTCGCTGGCCACCGCCCAGGCTAGGAATGGGATGGACAGGCCTCTGCTTGACTCTCCCTCGCGTAGCCGAGACTGGTAGAGTCCTGGAAGACTTCCAGGGGCGATCCCGAGAGGGATCTGACCCTTTCAGATGCCTGTAATTCAGCGGCAGCACAATTACTAGAAATAGCCCGGGCCCGGGAGTCGGAGGACCTAGGTTCTGATCCCGGCTCCGCCACCTGTCTGCTGTGTGACCTCGGGCAGGTTCTCTGGGCCTCACTTACCTATCTGTAAAATGGGCATTCAGTCCCACTCCCTTCTACTTAGACTGTGAGCCCCATGCGTGACGGAGACTGTGGCCAACTGGATTAACTTGTGTCGACCCCGGTGCTTAGGACGGTGCTCGGCGCATGGGCGGTGCTTAACGGATACCGTTCCTATTATTATGAGTGAGGAGAGTGAAGCAGCGTGGCTCGGTGGAAAGAGCACGGGTTTGGGAGTCAGAGGTCATGGGTTCGAATGCCGGCTCTGCCAGCTGTGTGACTTTGGGCAAGTCGCTTCACTTCTCTGTGCCTCAGTTGCCCCATCTGTAAAATGGGCATTCAGACTGTGAGCCTCACGTGGGACAACCTGATGCCCCTGTATCTCCCCCAGCGCTTAGAACAGTGCTCTGCACATAGTAAGCGCTTAAATACAAAAAAAGGAAAAAGAAAGAAAGAAGAGAGAATGCCAGAGGCACAGTGCAGACCAGCTGCACGGTAGCCAGTTTATCTGCCGCAAAGGTTTTCGGACGCGGAGTCATCTTGCTTAGACCAAGATGGGTACAATCTGTTGTTCTCCCCATCACCCACAATGCATTATTACTTGGGAGGGTGAAATTCATTCATTCAGGCCCATTTATCGAGCACTTACTTTCTGCCAAGCACTGTACAAAGTACCTGAGAGAGTACACTATGATGATGATAATGTTGGTATTTGTTAAGCGCTTACTATGTGCAGAGCACCGTTCTAAGCGCCGGGAGAGTTACAGCCCGATTACAACCTGATTCCCCTGTGTCTACCCCAGCGCTTAGAACGGTGCTCTGCACATAGTAAGCGCTTAACAAATACCAATATTATCATACGGGGTAATCAGGTTGTCCCACGGGGGGCTCCCAGTCTTCATCCCCGTTTTACAGATGAGGTCACTGAGGCACAGAGAAGTGAAGTGATTCTATTTATTTGCTATTGTCTTGACGAGATGTTCATCCCCTCGATTCTATTTATTGCTATTGTTTTTGTCCGTCTCCCCCGATTAGACCGTGAGCCCGTCAGTGTGGGCAGGGACTGTCTCTATCTGTCGCCGATGTGTACATTCCAAGCGCTTAGTACAGTGCTCTGCACGTAGTAAGCTCTCTCTAAATACTCTTGAGTGAATGAATGAATGAAGTGACTTGCCCACAGTCACCCAGCTGACAAGTGGCAGAGCCGGAAATCGAACCCATGACCTCTGACTCCCAAGCCCGGGCTCCTTCCCCTGAGCCATACACAGACATATCCCCTACCCGGAAGGGGTTTCCAGTCACACTCATCCTACCCAGCCGAAAAGATGGACCCCGCGCCCTTGGGCTTGAACCGCCCTTCGTGCGAGACGGTGTCCGAGGCCAAGGTGGAGAGACCAGAAGGGCTCCGGGGAGGCGTCGGGAAAGAAAGCCGGAAGAGCCGTCCGGCGGAAAGCAGAATGAGCGGTCGAGGAAAACAAATCACAATCAGGGCAGGACCAACGATGGCCTTCCCTGTTGGACGGCAGGTGACGGACCGGTCCTAAAGTTGTCAGAGGGAGCCAGAGGCCAATGGTTAGCGCTCTCATGACAGCATGAGAGAGCTGCCCTCTTTCTTTTCTTTACCTCAAAAATGACATTCGGTGCTTTCGACCTGCCGAGGCAGGCTTAGTCCCAAGACTATCTCAGTTTGCAAATAAAAAGGAAAGTCTTTATCAAGGGCATCTCATTTTTTTTAAAAAAAAATCCCGCAAATGTAAGATCACTTAGATTTCGGACTCGCCTTTGGCTTCAAACCTCTATTTTAAGACTTACGGAAAATCAGTAACAAATTTTTGAGACGGATTTGAACTGGACTCTGTCGGTCAAATGGTATCAGTTGAGACTACTCAGTAGCTTCTAGTCTTGTAATGGGATATTTGATTAGCGATGATTTTGAATTTCACTGTGCTCATTTGTATATATTATTTATTACCCTATTTATTTTTTGTTAGTGAGGTGTACAAGCCCCTCGATTCCATCTATCTTGATGATGTTGTCTTGTTTTCGTTTGGTTCTGTTTTGCTTTGCTGCCTCCCCGTTTAGACCGTGAGCCCGTCAATGGGCAGGGATTGTCTCTATCTGTTGCCGAATTGTACGTTCCAAGCGCTTAATACAGTGCTCTGCACATAGTAAGCGCTCAAGAAATACTGTTGAAAGAATGAATAATGACCATTTTTCTTTTCTTTCTTTTTTTTTTTTTTAGCTAAACGACATGAAAATTCTTTTGGAAAAGGTGTGTAAAGAACTTGACTCTTCTAAACAGAAGATCCACTCGCAAAGTCTAAATCTAAAGGTGAAACTGTTGAGCATTTTTTCTTTTGCATTAGTACTATCTCTATCATCTTGTTCAGGTTAGTCGTATTATCCCTTAATTGTTTTTTCCTTTTCCTTCGAACAAACTTAGTCTAATCACTAATTACAATACATTTAATTCCATTATTTTGAGATGCATCTTTACGCCTTTTGCGAAATATTTTTGGGCACCCTAAGTGGGTGTATATTTGCAGTCACTCAGTGGTATTTATCGAGTGCTTAATCGTATTTATTGAGCGCTTAGTGTGTGCAGAGCACTGTACTACACACTTGGAAAATGCGGTAGAGTAGGTAGGCACGTTCCCTACCCTCCAGGGTATTACAGTCTATAGCTGTCAAAAAGAATTTTGATCCTTTTGACTTGTTTGTTAAAGTGAAAAAATCTCATTTCACTCTTATGTAGGGATTTGGGGATTAAGTTACTGACAAAATGTGTTCTAGCTTCTTGGCTAAAGTTGAAACCTCTTTTTCAGATTCAATTATAATACAGTAAATGTCTATTTTATGTATTTTATGTGTACAAATAATGTATTGTACATTTGGGTAGGGTAGTATATAAATAGGTTTAGTCCCGTGTGTCCAAGGTAATAGAATTCAATCAGTCATATTTATCGAACGCTGCTTATGTGCAGGGCACCACTGAGTGCTTGGGGGAGAACAACACTACAGTATAATAAAACACAATCAGTTTTCTAATTCTAATCACAATTTTTTAAAGGGTTTTTTTTATAGCATGTAATAAAAGATGATTCATTGTCATTTCCTTATATATTTTTTTAAAGAATGGCATCATTTTCCTCTCCATCAGCAGCAGCAGCAGCATTCGATGCCATTCTTTTAAATGAAAAGCACTGGTCTTTTATCAATTTGTGAATGCCTCCTCTCGAAATAAAGCATTTAACGTACAGGAGAGTTGTCTTTAACCCTTCCAGCGCGAAACAAATAACAGTGGTCACCTATCCGTCACAGAGCGGTGTCTAGTTTCGGAAGATTATTACCCCTGTCCTCATCGTAAGGCCCTTCGCACGTAGCCCTCCGAGAGAGAACAGGCAGACGTGTAGCTGCACTGTGCTCTCTCAAGCGATAAGCGCTCAGTAAATCCGCTCGATTGAGCTGTTTAAGGCGAATCGCCGCTTTCGGTTTTGCGCAGGAAGCGGAGGACAACGCGGCTGTTGCCAACAAAGAGCTGAGTCGCCTGCACCCTAAGATTGCCGAGCGGGAGGCTGTGATAAGCACTTTAAAAACGGAACTGCAGAAGGTGCTACACTGTTGGGAGAAAGAGAAGGTGCGCGTTAGAGAATCTGAAAATGAAATCCAGAAGCTTGCCAAGACGTACCACGAGGACGCAGAGGTATGACGAGAGACGAGATGACTAGACTGGGAGCCCCTTGTTGGGTAGGGATGGTCTCTGTCTGTTGCCGAATCGTACTTTCCGAGCGCTCAGTACAGTGCTCGGCACCCAGTGAGCGCGCAATAAATACGATTGAATGAACGAGCGACTGTCAGAAAAGGCCTTCCTCCAATCTCCGCCTTAGAGTTGATCCTCATCCAGCGCCCGTTTCAGGGGCTCGCTCAATTTGTCTCCAGAGATGATGCGAAGCCGCGGACTTTACCCGGGGATAGGGTATCTGTAAACCTGGTCCCTCTTCTCAGTTCTTGGTTATCAAGACATTTAATAGCTTAACCCTTCTGTCCCTTTCAATAGCGAATTTTCCTCTGCTGTTTCTCAGAACCAACTGTATTAAGCAAGTGTGGTTTTCTGGCTTCCTGGGATTGATTTTGCTCAAAATAAGTAATGTTGTTTTGGGAAATTATGGGAGATTTACTGTCGCGGAGGATTGCTTACTAAATTGAGTAGCGACTAGAAATCAAGTGAAACACAACTGACTTACCCATGGCACTGAATTCTAGGTTTTCCACGGCTGACATGCCAAGTCCCGCATGTAGTGATTACCTCATCAGCCGTTCTTCCCAAACCTGTTCTTCTCGGGCAGATGTCACATCTCAATAGAGAAAAAAAAGTCGGTATTTGTTAAGCGCTTACCGTGTGCAGAGCACTGTTCCAAGCGCTCGGGTAGATCCAGGGTAATCGGATTGTCCCACAAGAAGCTGAGAGTTAATCCCCCTTTTACAGATGAGGTGACCGAGGCGCCGAGAAGCGAAGTGACTCGCCCGCAGTCGCACAGCTGACAGGGGACAGAGCCGGGATTCGAACTCATGACCTCTGACTGCCAAGCCCTGTGCATTTTAATTTTGGACACCAGGGACAGAACCACTTTATCTGAGTTGTCTAATTTAGCGAGCTCATTTTTCCAGTAAATGAGAACACGAACACGGAGTGAAAAGGAAACATTCTCATCCTTCGTATAGCCTGGGAACTAAAATACAGTTAGAGTCTGTCAGTGACTTACGGGGAGGGAGCGGGTCTACCAACTCTGTTGCGTTGTACTCTCCCAAGCGCTTAGTACAGAGCTCTGCACACGGTAGATGACATCGACTGATTGCAGAGCCGGGACTAGAACCCAGGTCCTTCTGACTCCCAGGCCTGTGCTCTATCCACTAGGCCACACTGCTTCTCAAAGTACTCGATCAGTTGGCGGTATTTTTCGGTCGTATTCTTCTTGCCCGGGTATTGCTTCGGATTATTTATAGTTAGAAGATTTTTCAGACGGCTATCCATGGCTGGAAAACAGAAAATTCTAACACTGTTTACAAAAGGAACACCGTTTATAAAAATAACAATTATGCTATTGAAGTGCTTACTATGTGGCAAGCACTGTAGTAAGCGCCGGGATAGATACAGGCGAATTCTACACCGTCCCTATCCCATGGGGGGGCTCACAGTCTCAATCCCCATTTTACAGATGAGGTAACTGAAGCACAGAGAAGTAAAGTGACTTGCCGAAGGTCACCCAGCAGACAGGCGGCAGAGTCAGGATTAGAAACCCATGATCTTCTGGCTCCCAGGCCCCAAGAAAGAAAAGATTTAGGAAGATAACATTCTGAAGGAATTTTCATTCACGAAGTATTTTTTCCAGATAGGCTATTCAGAATTTTAGTTCCTCTCTTTCCATTTCCTTTCCAAGATTTATATCCTGTTAAGTTTTGAACGTGGAAAAGTACCCAAAGGGGACTTTACTGAGTACCCCCAAATGAAATATTATAGGTGCCTTATTTTCATTTGTTATTTTTAACTGGCCCTTTTGGAACAAATTTTGTCCGGCTGTAGCATTTTCTTTCTTATACTTTTGGATATGCTGCTTTTGTTGTAAAAGGTAATGATCCCTAATGTGCTCTATCGGGTATCAGTACGATCAGTTGATCCACCAGCGGCATTCACTGCGTATCTTCTGTGTGCAGAGCACTTACTGTTTCGCTTGGGAGAGTACAGTTCGGTGGAATTAAGACAAGATTCCCGTCCTGAAGTTTTATTAAGAAATAAGTTAATTTTTTTAATCAAGAGCCTTAAAGGAAGGGTTGAGATCGAAAAGCAACTCGAACAGTTCCAATCCCAAAACAAAGGGACAGATTAATTTTTAGCGGAATAGCATAGGATTTTTTTTTCTCTGCACTTGAATTGTATCCAGTATGGATGGAGGTAAGTATGCTGCTTTATCACGCTTACTATAGGCCTCAAATGACAGGGTACAGTTAGAACCAGTAGATAAACAACTTCATTCATCCCGACTGCATTTCCAAAGAACAATTTTACTCAACCTTGAAATGTACCGAGATTCCGTACGGGGCCAACGGGCTTTTTCAGAGTTTTGAAATAGGCATCTCACCCTACGTGTTGTGTGTGCCTTTGGGTTCTTGCCCTCTTTCTTCACTGGGGTTAATTTCCTTCTTTTTTCCTCACAGGAGAAGCTAACCTTCCTTCACACTCTGTATCAGCACTTGGTAGCAGAATGTGTGTTCGTAAAGCAACCGGAAGACTTGCTCGGTACTTTCTCCTGGCCAGAGCTTTGCGTGGTCGTACGAGAGAACATCAATGCCTTGATCTTAGACCTCAACAGAGCTAACGATAAGGTAACTCAGCCCCTGGTTCACTTGACTACATTCAGTGTCACGGTATCCGTAAGAGAGCGTAGCGTGGCTGGGTGGGAAGAGCCCGGGCTCCGGAGCCAGAGGTCATGGGTTCGACTCCCGGCTCTGCCGCTTGTCAGCTGTGTGACTGTGGGCAGGTCACTTCTCTGTGCCTCGGTTCCCTCATCTGGAAGATGGGGATTAACCGTGAGCCTCACGTGGGACGACCTGATTCCCCTGGATCTCCCCCGGCGCTTAGAGCGGTGCTCTGCCCATAGTAAGCGCTTAACAAATACCAACGTTACTGTTATTATGAAGAGAGTCTGGGAGCCAATCAGTCAGTTGTATTTATTGAGCGCTTACTGTGTACGGGGCGCTGTACCAAGTGCCTAGGAGAGGACAACCCGGCAGTATAACACACACATTCCCCGCCCACGGTGAATTTACGGTCTAGAGGGGGGAGACGGTTATTCATATAAGTGAACTGTGACTCGTCTCCCACCCAGTTGGGTACCGCTCGTTTGTGTCCGTAAATAATAAATCGATCCTATTCATTGAGCCCTTTTTTATGGTATTTATAAGGGCTCGCTACGTGACAGGAGCTGCATCAGGCGCCGGGCTGATCAGGTCGGACACAGTCCCTGTCCCCCGTGGGGCTCACGGTCTTAATCCCCGGCTTACGGATGAGCTGACGGGCACAGAGAAGGGACTTGCCCAAGGTCAGTCATAGATTCGAAGGGGAAGAGAACCGTCGTGTTTATTCGGCGCGCTCTGTAACGGCGGTGGTGAGCAAATATTTCAATTTTCAGATAAGATGCGACCATAAAATATGCTGGTCGTTGCTTCTCTCCAACTGCTTTTGCTGACTACGGGCTCAGATTTTTTTTTTTTTTAATGGTTCCCATCAGGCGCTTAGGATGTGCCAGCACCGTCCTAAGCGCTGGGGTGATCACACGATAATCAGGTTGTGCACAGTCCCTGTCCCACACGGGATCACAGTCTGAGCAATATTAATGATGGTATTTGTTAAGCGCTTAGTACGTGCAAAGCACTAAGCGCTGGGGGGGATACGAGGCGATCGGTCTGTCCCACGTGGGGCTCACGGTCTTCATCCCCGTTTTACAGACGCGCTCACCGAGGCACCGAGAAGTGAAGCGACTCGCCCAGGGTCCCACAGCTGACAGGCGGCGGAGCTGGGATTAGAACCCACGACCTCCGACTCCCAAGCCCGGCCTCTTTGCGCCGAGCCATTCAGTAGGAGGGAGGAGGCTTTAACCCCCGTGTTGCAGATGAGCTAACTGAGGCACAAAGAAATCAATGAAGTGACTTGCCCTGGGTCCCGCAACAGGCAAGTGGCAGAGCTAGAATTAGCAATAATAATAGCAGCACTGATAACCGTGGCATTTGGCAAGCTCGTATATTCATTCAGTAGTATTTATCGAGCGCTCACTATGTGCAGAGCACTGTGCTGAGCGCTTGGACCGGACAGTTCGGCAACGGATAGAGACGGTCCCTGCCCATCGACGGGCTCACGGTCTAATCAGCGTGGCTCAGGGGAGAGAGCCCGGGCTTCGGAGCCAGAGGTCGTGAGTTCGAAGCCCAGCTCTGCCCCTCGTCAGCTGTGTGACCGTGGGCGAGTCACTTCGCTTCTCTGGGCCTCAGTGACCTCATCTGGAAAATGGGGGTGAAGACCGTGAGCCCCACGTGGGACGACCCGCCCCCGGCGCTTAGAACAGCGCTCTGCGCGTAGTAAGCGCTTAACCAAATACCGACGTTACCATGAATCGATATATGCCAGGCGCTGGAGTAGATACACGCAGTCAGCTCAGAAACCGCCCGACCGGCACCCGGGTCCCTTGACTCGCAGGCCCGTCCCTCCTCCACGAGGTCACGCTCCTCACCGAGAGAGATAATGAAATGAGAGAAAGAGTGAGGAAACCGTTTGAAGGATCGGGTCCGTCCCTCTGTCCCGTTTCCACCCCGCAGGTAGCTCGTCTGGAGGACGTCTGTAAGGACAAGTGTGACACGGTGCGGGAACTGTGGCGGAGTCGAGAAGACGCCTTCAGCCGAGTGGCGGAGCAGATGAAGAGCCAGGAGAGCCGTTGGCAGAAGCAGAAGAAGGAGCTGGAACAGCAGTACTCGGGCCTCCTGAGGGAGGTTCACATCAGGGCCCAGGTGAGGCGACCTCCGCCGAAGGCTGTTGCATCCCTGTGCTACGTTTAGGCTTTCGAACCGACCTAAAGCTGCTGGAGAATTTCGGCCTGTGTTTGGAGACGCAGCATCGATCCCTTAGTGTTTATCGAGCGCTTGCCGGGTGCAGAGCGCTGGACTCAGCGCTTGGACGGTTCGGCAACAGATAGAGACCGTCCCCGCCCGGGGACGGGCTCGCGGTGTAAACGGGGGAGACGGCAGAGCCGAACGGAACGGAACAGAAACGAGATAGATAGGATCGCGGGGATGTATACCAGCGTGGCTCAGTGGAAAGGGCGCGGGCTTTGGAGTCGGGGCTCCTGAGTTGGAATCCCAGCTCTGCCACTTGGCGGCCGGGTGACCGTGGGCGAGTCACTTCGCTTCTCTGGGCCTCGGTTCCCTCGTCTGGAAGACCGTGAGCCCCACGTGGGACAACCTGATTCCCCTGCGTCTACCCCGGCGCTTAGAACGGTGCTCGGCACGTAGTAAGCGCTTAGCGAATACCGACATCATCATCACCTCGTTAGCAAAATAAATAGGGTAATAACGTAAGCAGCGAAGCGACTTGCCCAAGGTCACGCAGCTGACAGCCGGCGGAGCCGAGATCAGAACCCACGGCCTCTGACTCCCGAGCCCGGGCTCTTGCCGCTGGGCCGCGGCTCCGCCACTTGTCAGCCGGGTGACCTTGGGCAAATCACTTCACTTCTCCGAGCCTCAGTTACCTCATCCGTAAAATGGGGATGAAGCCTGTGAGCCCCACCTGGGACAGCCCGATCACCTTGGATCCCCCCCCGGCGCTTAGAACAGTGCTTTGCTCAGAGTAAGCGCTTATCAAATGCCATTATTATTAGTAGGAGTAATCGACATTGTCGTATATATAATAATAATGGTAAGCACTGGGGGGATACCAAGTTATCAGGTTGTCTCAGGTGGGGCTCACGATCTTAATCCCCATTTTACAGAGGAGATAACTGAGGCCCAGGGAAGTGAAGTGACCTGCCCAAAGTCACCCAGCTGCCAAGTGGCGGAGTTGGGATCAGAACCCCCGACCTCTGACTCCCAGGCCCGGCCTCTCTCCATTAAGCCACGCTGCTTCTCTGTATTCTGTTGTTATTTGCTGGGTAGCCTCTGGACCAGAATTTGATATTAAGATCAGGCCATATTCATTGAGAAACCGGTAGTGTAGTCCACCAGAGCTGATAGTAAAAAAAAAAAGAAAAATGATTGTGGTACACACACACACACACACACACACAGAGATATATTTAAATATATTTAAATTTAAATAATTTAAATATATCTCTGTGTGTGTGTGTGTGTACCATAATCGTTTTATTTATATATATATATATATATCATTTTATATATATATATATCACACACTCTCTGATTTCTGTGGTGATTTATTTATGAAGGAGATTAGGAAATTCATTTATGTTAATGTCTGTCTCCCCCTCTAGACTGTAAGTTCGCTGTGGGCAAGGAACGTGTCCACCAACTCTGTTATATTGTACTCTCCCAAGCCCTTAGGACAGTGTTCTGCACACAGTAAGCGCTCAATAAATGCCACTGACTGATTGAAACACAACCCAAAGATGGTTCAGTTTCCTTTGAATTGAAAGCAGGGGAGAAACACCTATTTATGCTCATCGCTCGCCTTCTGTTTTTTCCCCCTCAAAGAAATTTCAAAAAATTGCCGAAAAAACCACGGAAAAAGTCGCCCAGGTTGAAAAAGCCCGGGAGCAGCTGATCCGGGACAATTCACGCTTCCAAAATGCGTTAGCCCAGGCTCAGAAGGAACAGAGGTCACTGCTGTCAGCTTGCGCATTGATGGCGGGCGCCTTTTATCCCCTTTACCACCGATCCTGTGCCTTGTCCGTACAGAGGGACTTTCTCAAGGACCAGGTCGAGACCTACGAGACGCTCGAACGAGAACTCCGAACTCTCGTCCGGGCCCTGTCTGATCCAGAGGAGGAGAAGCCGGAGGAAGTCCGCGTGAAGAAGAAGCCCTTCAGGGGACTGATACGTAAATTCCGGAGGGGGGTGATTGTAGTTCTGGCGGCCAACAGGCTTCAGGTTTTGGGCCAGACGTGCAGCTTTCTCTTCGGCTGGATGGAGAGCTTCAGAGAAGGGATCGGAATTGTCGTGTGCTCGGGAGATCCCAGAGGCCAGCGTCGTCCTCCAGGTGAGGTCTCCGCCACCCTGGGTGACGCGCGGCGGCGGTCCGTGAAGTGGAATTATCATACGCGGCGGCCATGTGGTGACGCCCGGTGGAAATGTCGTGTTGAATGGCGCCGTCCAGTTACACGTTTTTAAAACTTAGGTCGCTATCTGCGAAAACAGATATGAGGGGCAACTAGAGTTTCCGGAGCGTGATCTTTGACTTGCTCTCTCCCGTACGCAACGTGAAGTGCCGAAACATCAAACAGGCAAGAATCCCTGCCCTGACTGCGTTTGTAGAACTGAAGGAACTCGAGGGAAGCGACGTCGGCTTGCAGAAAGAGCACGGGGCCTGGGAGTCAGAGGACCTGGGTTCTAATCGTAGCTTTTTCCCCTTTTCCCTCTGCTCCCTCTCCCCGCCCCACCTCTCCGCAGCTAAACCCTCTCCTCCCCCCCTTTCCCTCTGCTCCTCCCCCTCTCCCGTCCCATCCCCTCGGCACCGTACTCGTCCGCGCCACCGTAGGTGTCTTCATCACCCTATTTATTTTGTTAATGAGATGTACATCACCCTGATTCTGTGTATTTGCTATTGTTTTAATGAGATGCTCTTCCCCTCGATTCCGTTTATCGCCGTTGTCCTTGTCTGCCCGTCTCCCCCGATCAGACCGTGAGCCCGTCGGAGGGCAGGGACCGTCTCTATCCGTTACCGATTTGTACATTCCAGGCGCTTAGTGCGGTGCTCTGCACGTACTAAGCGCTCAGTAAATACTATTGAATGAATAATCTCAGCTCTGCCACTTGTGAGACCTTGGGCAAGTCTCAACTTCTCTGTGCCTCAGATACCTCCTCCGTAAAATGGAAATCAAGTCCTTTTCCCCCCAGTTTAGATTGTGGATCCCATGTGGGACGAGGATTGTGTCCAATCTGAGTATTCTGTACCTACCCCAGCGCTTAGAACAGTGCCCGGCGCACAGTGAGTGCTTAAGTGCCATTTAAAAAAGAAAAAGGAGGGGAGCTTCCCTACACAAATGTTAAAAAGAGTTAGAAAAAGCCATCCTCTGGTGATCATGTAAGCGTAATATTACTTTATTTGAATGAAAACAATAAGGTCAGATGTACCTTTGAGCCCCAAAAGGATGGAACTTGGACCTGCCACCTAGCAATTCTATGAAGACATTATTTTCTTAGAATACAAATCGGTGCGATTTTACGTCCTGAGTCGCGGAGGTAATAACTGAATAAAAACGTTCCCCTTCTGATTTGGCCCGAGAGCCAAAACAGATGCAGGGGATATGGAGGCTATCTAAAATTTCCTGGAAGAACCTCCAAAGAACTTGGCCTGGATTTTGCATATATCTTTAATTAGATCTTCTTCTAATTCTTATTCTACCACTTTTAAAAGGGGAATGGAATTGATAGTTCTGGCACTTGATATTAGGTCTCTTTACCGAGAAGCAGCGTGGCCTAGTGGATAGAGCAGACGCCCGGGCGTCAGAGGGACCTGGGTTCAAATGCCGGCCCTGCCGCTTTGCCGTGCGATCTGGGGCGATTCACTTCACTGGGCCTCAGCTACCTCATCTGTCAAATGGGGATTAAGGCTGGGAGCCCCGTGCGGGACAGGGACGGTGTCCGACACGACTTGCTTTTATTCACCCGGCGCTTAGTACGGTGCCTGGTACGTAGTAGGCGCTTAAATATCACAATTATTGTTATCATCATGAATTATTACTGCTACTGTCATTCTTTACAGGGCCTCAAAAAGAGCAGATGCGTTCCCATCAAGCCCTGAACTGGTTTACCAGCGCTGACCTCCTTATCTCCATCACCAGTTCTATGGCCGAGTTACAAGACGTCCTTGTCAGAACGGGTAAGTTATTCGTCTTAAGCGAAGTTTCGGACGGAGGCCTGTGAGTGCTCTGCGGTCAGAAGGTTAAATTGATTATTTGAGGGCAGATATTTCTGTGGCTTCTGCTTTCTTCAGTGCAGAGGAGTTTGCAGTGAAATGTTGAAGAAAATTTTAATTGCATAAGTAAGGTAAAACGGCGGGGTGGGGAGGTGCTTCCTTTTGTTAAACGGAAGGACAAGCCAAAGGAAACTTAAATAGTACTTCTGGGTGAATCTGTTCCTTTCAATCCATGTCTCTTTAGGATTTGGTTTTCCCTTTGGAAAGGATGAATATGAGGTGTCTCGTCAACCTCTAATTAACGTTTTGTGTGTGTGTGTGTGTGTTTGGTTTTGTTAAGTGCTTACTATGTGCCAAGCACCTAGCCCCCCAGCCCGCTGGCACTCGATGATTTCCCCATCGGGAATTCAGTATAATGTTTGTCTCCCATTGTAATGATAATATTGTTGGTATTCGTAAAGCGCTCACAATGTGCCAAGCACTGTTCTAGCCGCTGGAGTAGATACGATAATAACAATAACGTCGGTATCTGTTAAGCACTAACTGTGCGCAGAGCACCGTTCTACGCGCCGGGGGAGTACAGGGTCATCGGGTTGTCCCACCTGAGGCTCACCGTTAATCCCACAAGGTTAATCAGGTTGGACACAGTCCCTGTCCCACAGGGGACTTAGTTTTAGTCGCCATCTTACAGATGAGGTAACTGAGACGGAGAGAAGTGAAGTGGCTTGCCCACGGTCCCGCGGCAGACAAGCGGCGGAGCCGGGATTAGAACCCGGGTCCTCCGACTCCCAGGCCCGTGCTCTTTCCACGAGGTCACACCGATTCCCAGCAGTCTACAGGGGAGACTGTAAAGTCCTTGTGGGCGGGGGTCGTGTCTGCCAGCTCTATTATGGAGCATTTTCCCTAGTGCTTAATACAGTGTTTTGTACTGTTTATTGATTGACAGTGCTGATTAATTGAATAATAGGTTAAAAAAATGGCTAAATGACTCCAGGTGAAGAAGTCGATTGATACCATTGTCTGATAGATTAAAAAAAAAAGAAATACGGCTCCACGACTCCGGGTGAAGAGACCCAGTGGGAACGTTTCACAGTTCCCATTGAGCAAAGCTCAGGAAGTGGGATTGCAGTCCGACCGTTCGTCCTTTTCTTTCTCAAGATCCAAATTCTAGACTCGGTGGACACCTGCTCGTCAGCGCGGCCAAAAATTCGTTCGTCAGACTGATGGACAAACTGGGCACGGCAATGGAGAGGGCACCGCTGAGCGGTAGCCGAGACATCACCCTTTCGGACAGGGATTCCCTCGTTCGGCGTTTGGCCCGAGGACTCCACAGAGCGAACACGGAGGCCCTCAAACACGGCCTCGGCGGCTCTGCGCCCGTTACGGTAAGCGAATCGTTCGGACCCGTCGTAGTTCGGCATTAAAATCCGAACTGTATGACTGTATAGGGCGCTTGAAATCTTTTTTTAATGGTATTTGCTAGTCAGTCCGTGGCTCGGCGGAAGGAGCATGGCCCTAAGGAGTCAAGGGTCGTGGGTTCTAATCCCAGCTCCGCCACCTGTCAGCTGTGTGACCTCGGGCAAGTCACCTAACTTCTCTGTGCCTCAGTGACCTCATCTGTAAAATCAGGATTAAGATTGGGAGCCCCACGAGGGACAACCTGATGACCCCGTAGCTCCCCCCAGCGCTTAGAACAGTGGTCGGCGCTTAACAGATACCGACATTATCATCGATAGTAATAATAATCGGGGTATCCGTCAAGCGCCTGTTATGTGCCGAGCACCGTTCTAAGCACTGAGGTAGATATAAGGTAAGGTGTTTGTTAAGCACGGTATTTGTTAAGCACTTATTATGTGCCAAGCACTGTTCTGAGCGTTAGGGTAGATACGAGGTCATCAGGTCGTCCCAAGTAGGGCTCACGGTCTCAATCGCCATTTTTACAGATGAGATGACTGAGGCCCGGAGACGTGAAGCGACTTGCCCGAAGTCACTCAGCTGCCAAGTGGCGGAGGCGGGATTAGAATCCACGACCTCCGACTCCCAAGCCCGGGCTCTCCCCACGGTACCGAGCGCCGGGGCTGATACAGGATAGTCAAGTCCCACGTGGGGCTCCCGGTCTAAGTAGGAGGGAGAACAGGCATTCAGTCCCCATTTCGAAACTGAGGGAGCCGAGGCACCGAGAAGTTAAGTGACTTGCCCAAGGTCATATAGCAGGGAAGCGGCGGAGCCAGAGTTAGAACCCAGGTCAGTGCTCTCTCCCCCAGGACACTCTTCAGTCTGAAGCGTCTTAGAGCGGACCGTTTCAGCGACGCCGTCTCTCACTCTCTCTGTATCCCGGCTCTGCCACTTGTCAGCTGTGTGACTGTGGGCGAGTCACTTCACTTCTCTGGGCCCCAGTTAGTTACCTCATCTGTAAAATGGGGATGAAGACCGAGAGCCCCACGTGGGACGACCCGATTCCCCTGCGTCTACCCCAGCGCTTAGAACAGTGCTCCGCACGTAGTAAGCGCTTAACAGATACCAACATTATTATTATTACCCCATCTGGAAAATGGGGATTAAAACCGTGAGCCCCACGTGGCACGACCGGAATCCCTTGTGTCTCCCCCAGCGCTTAGAACGGTGCTCGGCACGTAGTAAGCGCTTGACAAATACCAACGTTATTATTATTACGATCTGGAAAACGGGCATGAAGACTGTGAGCCTCACGTGGGCCAACCCGATGACCCTGGATCCCCCCCAGCGCTTAGAACAGTGCTCTGCACACGGTAAGCGCTTAACAGATACCCACATTATCATTAGTCTTCGAAACGCAGCACACTGCTCCTGTTTCAGCAGCAGCCGAGAGGGTGATTCCTTTAAAAATCATTTCGAGCGGTGAAGATTCACGTAGTTGGGCGAGTGCCTGCTTCCAGTTTCTCAGTGACGGAGCAGATTTTATTGCGTGGGAAATTGCTGTCGTTTCCCTTTACCGGCAGAGGAGCACGGTGTCCTTGCAGAAGCAGATCCTCGAATTTACGCAGAGGCTCCACGCGGCCGAAGTGGAACGCCGCTCCCTCCGCATAGAGCTCAGGGAATTCAGACGGAACGGGAGCGAGCTGAGAAAAGAACTCGTCAGAGCCCAGAGCCTGGAAGCGGAATTGAACGATTTGAAGCAGGCGGTAAATATGTTTGTTTTCAGACCCACGAAGTTTTCTCTTAGTCCTCGTCTACTCTCGACATGTTAAAAAAAAAAAATAAATAAATAAATACATAAATAGGCAGAAATGCAGCAGGGAGATGGCAGTCTCCCGTTCTTCAAAAAGGTTTTTGTCCTGAAACGCCACCAAATCTGGAAAAAACGGAGACGCGGCATGGCCTTGTGGAAGGAGGACGGGCCTGGGAGTCAGAGGAGCTGGGTTCTCATCCCGGCTCTGCCACGTCCATTCAGTCAGTAGTATTCATCGAGCGCCTGCTATGCGCAGAGCACTGGACTAAGCGCTCGGAATGGACGTTTCGGCAACCGATAGAGACGGTCCCTGCCCACCGACGGGCTCACGGTCTAATCGGGGGAGACGGACGGACAAAAACAATAGCAGTAAATAGAATCGAGGGGATGGGCATCTCGTTAAAACAATAACAATAAATAGAATCGAGGGGACGGACATCTCATTAACAAAATAAATAGGGTAATTAAAATATATACAAATGAGCGGACGAGCACGGCGCTGAGGGGAGGGGGACGGGGGAGGAGCAGAGGGAAGGGGGGGGGAAGGGGGCTTAGCTGAGGGGAGGTGAAGGGGGGGGATCCACGTGTCCTTGAGCAAGTCACTTACGTTGTCCGTGACTTGGTTCTCCTGTTCTCCCTCCTGCTTAGACCGTGAGCCCCTTATGGGACAGGGGTTGTGTCCAGTGCTTAGAACAGCCTTCGATGCATGCTTAACGGAAACCATTAAAAAAAAAAAAAAACCCGAAAAAAAAACAAGGGGGAGGAAAGTAGCTCGTTTCCCTAGCTCATTGCCCTAACACATTCTGGGATTTTTTTTTTTTTTTTTTGTCCTTATCGTTCCACAAAGTGTACCCGTTAAATATAAAATCACATTACCTCTAGCATAGAAGCGTTCGCTTTTAATAACATCGAAAGTTGGCCACTCGTGAGATCAAAAAGGAAGGGAGGGGGGAATGGCCACTCAGGGCCAGAACTAAGGAGCGGTTTGGCAGAAGGAATAGGGCGCGGGCCCGGCTTCCGATTCCAGCTCCGCCACTCGTCTGCTGCGTGACCCCGAGCAAGTCGCTTCACTTCTCTGCGCCTCAGTTACCTCATCTTTAAAATGGAGATTGACCGTGAGCCCCACGCGGGGCGTGGACTGTGTCCAACCTGAATAGCTTATATCTGCCCCGGTCCTTAATAACACTGTCCGACACACGGTAACGCCATTCAAAAAAATAACATTAATAATACCGAAAAGCAAACAAAAAAAGCCAGTCGTCGTGAAGGGCAAAAAGATGGTTGAATAAATGTCTGTGAGTGTAAAAGATGTTCAAATGTTTTCCAATTCCTGTGTTTATATCTCTGCTGGTGTTCTAACTACTCAGCTGATGTTCCTGAGTCAGAAGATCTGTCATTTCTCCCCGGGGTTCAGTCGATCAGTGGTATTTATTGAGCACTTATTAGGTGCACGGCACTGTACTAGGTGCTTGGGCGAGTACGGTATAAGAGAATTAGCAGACGCGTTCTCTGCCCGTAATGAGCTTACGGTCTAGGAGGGGGTTCCAGCCCTTGAGATGCGTTTGAGTTAAGAATTGTCAGTTGGTGTGAATTTGGTGTCACTTTGCGAAAGATAGTAAGTGTGCTTCTTAATGATGGAATATGGAGATCACCGAGGCACGCTGAGAGGGGAAAAAAGCCGTCTTCGGGGCATGTGTCGGCTATTCGTAAACGTTGGCATCGGACTCGTTGGAGAGTAAAATATCCGAATGGGTAAACGAAGGGTGTGGTCAATTTCTGACTCGCGATTTTCCTTCGTCAGAAAGCGGTCCCCTATGAGAAGTTCGAGAGCGCGTGTACGGAACTGAATAACGCCCTGCTCCGCGAACAGCAGGCTCAGCTGCTCTTGAACGAACAAGCCCAGCAGCTCCAGGAGTTAAATTACCGACTCGAATTGCACTCCAGCGAGGAAGCCGATAAAAAGCAGATCCTGGGGGAAGCCGTCAAGGTAGGAGAACGTTGTCCCCCACCAAAGAAGGATTGGATTTTCCTCCGTGCGAATAGTCACGGGGACGTGGCATTGACAGACAGATCCGAAGATGGGAAATCTATCTCCGAGGGAAACCCTGCTCCTTTTTTTTTTTTTTTTTTTTTTAAATCCGCGCGATCAGTAGATGGTCAAGGAAGGAAATGGGAAATCTGCTCCGATAAGGATATGTCGATCGTATTTATAGTGTGCCTCTGGAGTTCTGAGCGCTTAGCAACTGTGCTTTGTACACGGAAGCCCTCAATAAATCGGATGGAGCGAATGAATAAATAAGAATAGAACCGATTTGGTAGAGGGAGCCCCTGCCCTCAGGGAATTTACCATCTAGCGGGATTGATTAATCTAAGATTCTTTCAGTGGTTTAATAATAATAATAATAATGGTGGTATTTAAGGGCTTACTATGTGCAAAGCACTGTTCTAAGCGCTGGGGGGATACAAGGTTGCCCCACGTGGGGCTCACAGGCTTCATCCCCATTTTACAGATGAGGGAACCGAGGCACAGAGAAGTGAAGTGACTTGCCCAAA
Organism: Ornithorhynchus anatinus; assembly: GCF_004115215.2. NCBI lineage: Eukaryota > Metazoa > Chordata > Mammalia > Monotremata > Ornithorhynchidae > Ornithorhynchus > Ornithorhynchus anatinus. The sequence continues at coordinate 7,452,002 of NC_041737.1, forward strand.
GTCCCACAGCTGGCAAGCGGCGGAGCCGGGATTAGAACCCACGACCTCTGATTCCCAAGCCCGGGCTCTTTCCCTTAGGCTAGGCTGCTCCTCTTAACAGCTCTCACGTACTGTGTCTATCCTTCGTAAGGTGTGAATGTCCGCCTAAACATACAGCTACGGAGAACGCGTGTGATCTTGCTGGAAGAAGCGTCAGGTTCCTACAAGCAAACTGAAAATTGTGAAAAATTGTAGAATCTGGGAAACGTGGTTGTCAAATGTAATCCCCAGATTGAAATACTCTGAGCACCGTTTCTGAATTCTAAATATCTTAGTTGCACGTGGTAGGACATTTAACAGTTATTTTCCTCAATGAAAATCGGGGATTTTTCTTTACCTTGGGCTCCCCGTTTCCGTCCATTTCTCGTACCTTTAAAGCGGTACTGAATATTTTAAGCGGTAATTCCGTTTCTGTGAATTTTGAATTCTGTGTGCTGTTCTCTTAACAGTCTTTATTTTTAACTGTCCTTTTATTAAGTAAACCTCTCAACTTTCGTACATCGTACAGCGCTTCTCCGTGCCTCGGTTTCTTCAGCCGTAAAAGGGAGATTAAATCCCACTCCCTCACGCTTAGCTTCTAGAGCCCCATGTGGGACGGGGACTGTGCCAGATTGTCCGTTCCAAGTGCTTAGTACAGCGCCCTGCACGTAGTAAGCGCTCAGTAAATACTGTCGAATGAGTGAATTTGATGATTTTATCTTTACCCCAGTGCTTAGTACGGTGTTTGTCACGGAGCCCTTAACGAGGACCGTAATGATAACCGTAATGATGATAAGAAGCAGTGTTGCCTAGCGGATTTAGCACAGAATTGGGAGCCGGAAGGATGTGGGTTCCGATCCCGGCTCCACCACTCGTCTGCTGTGTGATCTTGGGCAAGTCACTTCACTTCTCTGGGCCTCAGTTCCCTCATCTGTAAAACGAGAAGCAGCGTGGCTCAGTGGAAAGAGCCCGGGCTTTGGAGTCAGAGGTCACGGGTTTGAATCCCGGCTCTGCCCCTCGTCAGCTGTGTGACCGTGGGCGAGTCACTTCACTTCTCTGGGCCTCAGTGACCCCATCTGGAAAATGGGGATGAAGACCGCGAGCCCCACGTGGGACAGCCTGATTCCTCTGTGTCTCCCCCAGCGCTTAGAACAGTGCTCTGCACGTAGTAAGCGCTTAACGAATACCAGCGTTATGAACATCATTATTAAAACGGGGATTAAGACCGTGAGATCCCACGTGGGCCGAGATCTGTGCCCAACCTGCTTAACTCGTATCTACCTCTGTGCTCGGTCCGGTGCTTGGCACACAGTAAAGCCCCAACAGATACCATAAAAAAAAACAACAAGAAGAAGAGCTTTAGGGTTTTAACCGTTCCGGAAGGAAAATCCTGGCGGAAAACGTGTTCGGCCCTGGCCGGATTCCCCTTCCCAGCGAGTCCCCGTTCCTCTGACCCCATAGGCCGGAGCGGAGATTGGAGGCGGCGATCGGGGCGCACGGGTAACTCCCACCTCGGTCCGCTTTCAGAGTCTGTCCGAGGCCAAGGCGGAGCTGAGAAGAAAAGACCAGTGCCTTCGCCAGCTCAACGGGCGCGTTACCCAGCTGGAGCAGGAGAAGCGTCGGCTGGAGGAGAGCGTCCACGATGCAGAAAGGGCCCTCCGCGTGGCTGCCGAGTGAGCACTGGACCCTCGGGAAGGGAGCGTTTAAAAACGGAGGCCTTGCGCCTCGGCTGCGCCCCTCGCCGGCGTCCGGTACGGCGCTCGGCACACCCGGTGGGCGCCCCGTAAACGGGCCTAGATGGACCGCCCCCGGTCAGCGCCGAACGAATGGCGGATGCACCGCTGCACTCCCCCCAGCGCTTGGCACAGTGCTCCGCACACAGCAAGCGCTCGATAAATACCACTGACTGACTGGCCGAACGCACGCACGAACGAAAGGTGGATCCTCGCCTTCACGTGTGGGTTTGTCGATCTGGGCAGTACGGCGTTGGGGGGGACGGGGGGGGACGGGGGGACGAAGCGGAAGTCTGGAAATCTCATTCTTTAAAATCCCTTGAGGGAAGAAACCTGAAAGCCCAGCATATGATCCGTCTCTCTTATTGAGAATACCCGGGGGGGACAAAAAGGGTGAAAATGCTCAAAGACATACGTAACCCGATCTCCTTTTCAGTTTGAAACTGGATTTTTGCGTGAGGCGGGAGCGAAAGTAAATCGTGCTCTGCGTAGAACTCGAATTTTGTTGCGTTCATTTGCCGCACGTCGATGCCGCCCCGCTCCCAACTGAGGTTTTTCTGGCAACTCGTTACTTGCAAAGTATTGTGGAGCGATCAAGGGGGCCGATGACAACTAAACCCGAAGTCAGGGGGACTTGGGTTCTGATCGCGGCACTATCACTTGCTTTCCGTATGACCTTGGGCAAGTCGTTTAGTTCTCTGGGTCTCAGTTTCCTCGTCTGTAAGCCCCGTCAGGGACAGGTGCTGTGTCTGATCTCAGTAAATGATATCTACCCCAGAGCTTAGTACAGTGCTTGGCGTGTAGTAAGTGCCTGATAAATACTACATTATCGTGGTTATTTTTATTTTTATCATTGTTATTTTCTGTATAAGATTGACAGAGATAATCAGAACACTCCAAATAGGTGCCACGGCCTTTTTAGATTCTGTTTAATTTTCATACGCGCTGCGCCCTAAACCGATTTCGTTATCGGTTAATGAAAGGGTGGATAAGGCTAGGCTAGAAATCATTTTTTTTTTTTTACTGATTGCTGTGAGGAGTTAACTGCACATTTGTCATTTTTCTCATCCGACAGAAAAGATCTGTACCGACACCGGTCTTCTACACAAGTCGTGGTTTCGAAAATCTGTCTCTTCCGAGCAACAATAATTTGTTCAGCGTTCCGACGTCATTTAAAAAATAGTATTGAAAGCGAACCGCGGGCTATTTATTCAGATGCCGTCAGAATAAATCGCCTTTAGTTTTGTTAAACCTTCTGTTTTAAAAATGTAAAAGTGCTTTCTTAAGTTAGTTTATCGTAACCTCTTCCCTGGTTTATTCATCCCATCGTATTTTTTGAGCATTTGCCGTGTGCAGAGCACTGTGCCGAGCGCTTGGGAAAGTACGGTCCGATGGAGCCGGTAGGCACGCTCGCTGGCCGGGTGGATAGAGCAGGAGCCTGGGAGTCAGAAGGTCATGGGTTCTAATCCTGGCTCTGCCTCTTGTCTGCCCAGTGGCCTCGGGCAAGTCCGCTTCACTTCTCCGAGCCTCAGTTCCCTCATCTGTAAAACGGGCACCGAGGCCGTGAGCCCCACGGGGGACAGGGACTGTGTCCAAGCCCATTTGCTTGTATCTGCCTCGGTGCGTAATGTCATACCTGGGATGTGGAGGAGCAGCGCGGCTCGGTGGAAAGAGCCCAGGCTTGGGAGTCAGAGGTCCTGGGTTCTAGTCGCGGCTCCGCCGCTTGTCAGCTGTGTGACCGTGGGCGAGTCACGTCGCTTCTCTGGGCCTCAGCTCCCTCATCTGTAAAATGGGGTTGAAGACTGTGAGCCTCACGTGGGACACGGTGCTCTGCGCGTAGTAAGCGCTTAACGGATACCAACATCATCATTATGTAGTAAGCGCTTAACAGATATTTAGCGAAGCAGCGTGGCTCAGTGGAAAGAGCACCGGTTTAGGAGTCAGAGGTCGTGGGTTCTAATCCCGGCTCCGCCGCTTGTCAGCTGTGTGACGGCGGGCGAGTCGCTTCGCTTCTCTGGGCCTCAGCTCCCTCATCTGTAAGACGACCCGACTACCCCGTACCCACCCCAGCGCTTAGGACAGTGCTCTGCACCCATTAAGTGCTTCACAAATGCCGACATTCTTATTGCTATCAGTATTATTATTGCACTGTGGCCCACCCGCCTACCCGTGTATTTCACCGTGAATCTTAGCGGGAACATGACTGAGACAGGGACGAGAGGGCAAGGGGTCTGAGCCAACCACCAGCGGTATGACCGCTTCCTCCGGGCAGGCTCCCCAGCCCGCAGGCTCAGGACTGAACGCCATCCTTCAGTCTCGACCGGAGGCTGAATCCGAGCCGTTTTGCGGACGTATTTTGGGATGTGCGGTTCTGTGACAAAATTGCCTTTACGCTCCTAGGATCCCCAGATGAGACCGTCGGTATTTGTCGATCGGGGTACATCTCAGAGAAGCAGCGTGGCTCGGTGGGAAGAGCCTGGGCTTCGGAGTCAGAGGTCACGGGTTCGACTCCCGGCTCTGCCCCTCGGCAGCTGCGGGACCGTGGGCGAGTCGCTTCGCTTCTCTGGGCCTCGGTTACCTCATCTGGAAAAGGGGGATTAACCGAGAGCCTCACGTGGGACCACCTGATGACCCCGGATCTCCCCCAGCGCTTAGAACGGTGCTCGGCACCTAGGAAGCGCTTAACAGATACCGACATTATTATTCTCAGTGGAAAACCCACCGGCATTCAGTTCGCTGCTGTTTACGAAGAGGCAGGGAGACGGAGTTTTTACCAGCGTCTACGGAAGCACAGTGTGAGGAAACAACTGAACAATAATAATAACTAAAGAAAGATGAGTAGAGCTCGTCTGTCACGTCATAACTTTCGGGAAAATACTTCGCATTTTCAGCATTTTCACATAAAGCCTTTTTTCAGTTCACATTTTGGTAAGCATAATACGTAGGGGTGCCAATAAAGCAATCGCCACTTCTCTAGTGACTGAATCTGTCTAGAAAATTGCACATAAGCATATTTTCAATTCACATTTTAGTAAGCGTGATACGTAGGTGTTGTTAAAACAATCGCCACTTCTCTAATGGCAGAAAGCGTCTAGGAAATTGCACGGGTATGGATTTTTGAGAAGTTATTCGGGTTGGCATTGAAATGCGATTACAATTCCCTGCGTCTCAGAAGCAGCAAGAAGCGACTCAGACCACGCGGGAATGTACAAGGCAAAGTAACATCAGAACGGAAGAACGACTCTTTTTTTTTTTTTATTTCTTAGCCAATATATTTTCCAAAATGAGTAACGTTTACTTACGCTCCCGATTATATGCATTTTATTTAAATATTTAGAGGAGTGTGGCTGTGTGTGTGTGTGTGTGTGTACGTTTGTGCGTTCATGCATCGGATACAAGCCGATAAGATCGGGAGAAAGTCCAGGGAAAACTCTCTTGAACTGCTGTCAGGAATTAAGAAAGGAGAAAATGAATAATGTATATTTATATATATATATATATATATATATCTGTGTGGCTTCGTAAAGGTTTTCTTTTAGAAAATTAATCCACATGTCCCCTCTTTCTTTTTTTTTTTTTTTAAAACAGAGACAAAGAATATATTGCAATTCACATGAAATCAGTGGAAGATAGTCTTCACAAGGTATTTGCTGTCATCTTTACGCTCTCGTAATTTTAATCGGCATCGTCAAATCGCCGTTCACTTGGCCTATTGGTTGTTTCATTAGCATATGCGTGGTACTGTCTCGCTTTAAAAAAAAAAAATCATTTAGCATGAAAAATACAACTCCGGTAGAAGGCAGGTGGTTTTATGACTTCTCCGAAGTGGAAATATATCCTATACTAAAAATCCACTCCCCAGGGCGCTCTTAACATTGTAGATGGAGTTATGAAAATGAATGTGCCTTACTGCGTGCGAAGCACTGTACTGAGCGCTTGGGAGAGTACCATATAACGATAGACACATTCCCTGACTCTACTAGGCACTGGGGTATTTACATGCCACTCAGATTGGACACAGTCCATGTCCCACAAGGGATCTCACAGTCATAATAATAATAATAATAATAACGTCGGTATTTGTTAAGCGCTTACTCTGTGCCGAGCACTGTTCTAAGCGCCGGGGGAGATACGGGGGAATGAGGTCGTCCCACGTGAGGCTCACGGTCTTCACCCCCATTTTACAGATGAGGGAACTGAGGCACAGAGAAGTGAAGTGACGTGTCCGAGGTCACAGAGCGGACTAGGGGCAGAGCTGGGATCGTTCATTCCTTCATTCGGGGGTATTTATCGAGTGCTTACTATGCGCAGACCACTGTATTAACGTCGGTATCCGTTAAAAGCGCTTACCAGATGCGAAGCAGCGTTCCGAGCGCTGGGGGGGATACAAGGTGATCGGGTGGTCCCACCTGGGGCTCACAGTCTCCGTCCCCGTTTGACGGATGAGGTAATTGAGGCCCAGAGAAGTGAAGTGACTTGGCCAAAGTCACACGGCCGGGATTTAAACCCACGATCTCTGACTCCCCAGCCCGGGCTCTTTCCCCTGAGCCGCGCTGCTTCTCTGAGTGCTTAGTGCTGCTGTACTAAGCGCTCGGAACGTACGGTTGGGCAACCGAGAGAGACGGTCCCGGCCCGACGACGGGCTCCCGGTCTCAGCGGGGATCAGAACCTGGGTCCCTCTGACTTCCGGGCCTGTGCTCCATCCACTAGGCCACGCCGCTTCTCTGGCTGGGTCGGTCGTGTCAGGGCCGCTGCGGCGGCCGAAGCGATAGATGAGATTTAAACTTCTCATTTTAGGTTCATCATCGTCCTAATCATCATCGTAGAGGGCATCTAATGAGCCCTCACAAGACGGGGGAGAGAGGAGGGCGTTTCAAGCGGCGTACAGTGGTCTGTGGTGATAGAAATTGTAATGATGATAATAATAATGAGATAATAATAGAAGCAGCGTGGCTCCGTGGAAAGAGCCCGGCCTTTGGAGTCGGAGGTCACGGGTTCCAATTCCGGCCCTGCCCCTCGGCAGCCGGGGGACCGTGGGCGAGTCACTTCGCTTCTCTGGGCCTCAGTCACCTCATCTGTAAAATGGGGACGGAGACCGGGAGCCCCACGTGGGACAACCCGATTCTCCCGTGGCTCCCCCAGCGCTTAGAACGGTGCTCGGCACATAGTAAGCGCTTAACGAATACCGACACTAGTATTATTATCGTTATTAAATGACGGTATTTAGGGGCTTACTACGTGCCAGATACCGTACTGAGCGCAGGGGTGGATACGAGCAAGCGGTTCCGGCCCAGTGTCGGTCGCCATCCGACGGGCGAGGAAACTGAGGCCCGGAGAAGCGAGGCGACTCGCCCGAGGTCACGCAGCCGCCAAGTGGCAGAGCCGAGACCAAAGCCCTCGACCTCGCGCCTCCCCGACCCACGCTCTATCCGCTACTCCGCGCGGCCTTCGTCCGAAAGAGTGTCCCTGCTGATACTGGTTGGTTTTTTTCCCTTCTGTTGTTCTTTGTTGATGCCGTTAGGTCAGAGATCAGATCTCACTGTCGTGGACATCGGCCACCGAGGGTGACTTCACGCTGCGGCTCCCCAGGTTGGCCCTGGAGAACTTAGTCGGAGAGGAGGGGCTCAAGGGGCGGCCGGAAGGAGCGGCTTGCCAGGTGAGGGGCAGAGTCACCGGGTTGACGACTGAGATGTGGAGCAAAGCGAAGCGCGGGAAAAGGACGGAACCGTGCCTGCAGGTGCGTCGCACGCGTGCAGAGACCTTTCCGTTCCGTCAACCGGGCGGTATTTGTCGAGCGTCTACGGTGTGCCCAGCGCCGGCCCCGGCGCCTGGAAAGGAACAGGACGAGAGAATCGGTAGACGTTTTTCCCCTGTCGTCGTAAATTTTAAATAATAATAAATAAATAAATAAATAAATAACGTTGGTACGTTAAGCGCTTGCTATGTGCAGAGCGCTGTTCTAAGCGCTGGGGGAGGTACGGGGTCATCGGGGCTCCCGGTCCTCGTCCCCATTTGACAGATGAAGTCACCGAGGCCCAGAGAAGTGAAGTGACTTGCCCGACGTCACACAGCTGACAAGTGGCGGAGCCGGGATTCGAACCCGTGACCTCGGACCCCCAAGCCCGGCCTATTTCCACTGAGCCGCGCTGCTTCTCGGTGCCCGACACAGAATAAGCGCTGAGCACACTCCATCGCTCTTCACAATGCAGAAGCCCTTACGTGGCAAACTCGGATGCCACGCGGAACAGCCGCACAAAATACGTCGTCCCTAAATTCTCCAGTTCCGGCAACGCTTCGGAAATCTCTTCCCCACCCACTCCGGAGGAGGTCAGGCGTGCTCCCCGGTGAAATTACCGCAGTTCTTCCTCGTGCGAGTAGAGTCGAGTGGCTTCACTTCTCTGCGCCTCGGTTCCCTCATCTGTCAAATGGGGATGAAGTGTGACACGCCTCACGTGGGCCGACCGGATGGCCCCGGATCTCCCCCAGCGCTCAGAACGGCGCTCTGCACGTAGGAGGCGCTTAACGGATACCAACGTTATTATTGTTTTTCATTTCAATTGCGTCTGACATTAGGTTTCTTTCTTAAGGCTGTGATTAAAAGCTTCGTGGACATCTATCAACTGGCAAGCTCTAGAATCGCTACTTTAGAAAGAGAAATGGCATCTTATCAGGACCACATCGCAACCCTCAAGTCAGAGCTCCAAACCGCCTGCCTGCGTGAAAACGACAGTTTGTAACCGGGAAATCCCTGCCCTGTCGCTCGTGATTTACCTCAGTCTCATGTGAGCATTCCTGTCATGCCTGGCGGTTTTTGTCACTTTCCTGAACGATCCGGGTTGCCGCTCAAACGATCGAGGGGACGGACCTTCGGGGAGCGAGAGGACGGGTTGGAGAACCGAACGGGAATCGAAAGAGGCGTCTGGGATGGCCCGTGACGTGATGATTTCTTTGGGTGCTAACTACCGTTAGCAGTTAGAGTGCTGTTTAAATGCAGCCAGGCGGAGACGTCGCTGTGTAGAGACGCCGTGAATCAGATGTCGCCGGTTACCTGCCCGATCGAAACCATCATTAGAACGTGTAGTTGGTCTCTGGAGGAAATTAAACCTGTACAGAATCCATTTCGCGACGGTGCGTTTTACCCCGGTTAGTCGTCTGTGACCGTTGCCGCAGCTAATAATGGAAATAATCCCAGCTCTGCCGCTTGTCGGCTGTGTGACCGTGGGCGAGTCACTTCACTTCTCTGGGCCTCAGTAAGCTCATCTGGAAAATGGGGATGAGGACCGTGAGCCCCACGTGGGACAACCTGATCCCCTCGCGTCTACCCCAGCGCTTAGAACGGTGGTCTGCGCATAAGCAAGCGCTTAACAAATACCAACATCATTATTAAACGACAGTGATACCTGTTAAGTGCCCACCGTGGGGCCGAGCACCGTTCTAAGCGCCGGGGGAAGATACAGGTTAATCGGGTTGGACACTCTCTCCTCTATTAGAATATAAGCTCCTAGTGGTTCTCTTCTTTCTGTTGTTCTTCCCCGAGCGTTCAGTACAGTGCATTTCAGCGGGAGGACGCTCCATACTTTTCCTAATAATGGTAATACCTAATTAAAGATCCCCCTTCGATATTAGAGATTGGTTTAGGAGTGATTTTGCCCGTGCGGTTTTAACATCTGAGGGCATTTTCGTCTCTGTTGAGGCTAAGGAGTCTCCCCCAGCTTTGAAAAATGTGCCCAAGAGGGATGGTAATTGAATAGGGACCCGTGGGTGTCGCTTCGGTTTTCGACGGACGTTCTCGCTAGCGTTACGGGAAAGCCAAATAAATACGTCTTCGGTGAAAATACAGAGCTTTACCGGTTGCCGGTGATCTGTCACGCTCGAGTCGCGTCGTTTGCCGTTCTCAGGGCCTCACGGCGCCCGGAATTGGGCCGCCTGTTAAGGGACCGGGTGTCTGTGTAGGTGTGGGCGTATTTGATTTGTCATGCAGAGTGAAAGGGGACATAAAGACAAATTGTCGGCTTCCAAGTCAGTCCGGTAGGTGCAGTGACTTAGCGGGAGCAGTCGGCATTTAAGCCAGTTCTTAAAGATGGGCAAGCTCATTCACTTTCTTGTTCGTTACGTCATTTTGATCGTTCTGTTTTTATATGTCGCCGCAGGAGTCGTGAGAGCATTCGGCTCCCTCTCTCTCTCCCTCTGTTCGTGACCTGTCGTTCCCCCCCCCCGACCGAAACCTGGATCCGGACTTCAGCCGGTGCAAGCGGAACTAGACCCCACTCACACTTCCTTTCAAGGACGCTTCCGCCGGCCTCCCTCCTGTCCCTGCCTGGTCCTGGCAGAAGAAACGAAACGGACTTTTTGCGAGAGGACAGATGGAACCGAAATCGGGCAATACAGTCGAAATGGTCCTCGGAAGACTTGACTCTTTTCAACCGGTTGCGTTTTGGCATCTGAGCGACGGCCGGATGCGCGTCCGGGCCTTTTGAAGGTGGCGGCGAGGGAATCGATGGGACGCGCGCTTCGGGGCTTGGGGGGGGGTATTGCATCATTGCTGGATCGGACTCTCCCGAGTGCTTAGCGCAGTACTCTGCACGCAGTGAGCACTCAGCTATGACCGAATGAATGAATTAGCGCAAAACAAAGGACCCATTCTCTGCCCCCGTAGAGTTTATATTCCAATACGGGGCAGGGAAAGGCTGGGGCAGACCTAAATCTCCTTCCACCTTAACCCGTGAGCCCATTTGCCTCAGTTACCCCATCTGTAAAATAGGGGTTAAGACCAGGAGCCCCATGTGGGACGGGGCTGTGTCCAACCCGATTACCTTGTATCTGCCCCGGCGCTTAGAGCGGTGCTCGACCCTCAGTAAGAGCGTAACAGGTGTCGTCATTATTATTAGCGGTAAGCACTCGGGTCAGTACCGCCGACCGATTGGAGGCCTCCAGCCGAGACCCCACGTAGAACGGCCCTGCTGTCGGTCGATCGGCCGTATTTGTTGAGCGCTTACAGTGCGAAGGACGCTGTGCTAAGCGCCGGGGACGGTACAGTATGACAGTCAACAGAAACATTCCCCGCGCGCAATGAGCTTACGCTCCAGAGCCCACAGTCCCGGTCCTCGGAGCGATGTAGACCTCTAGGTCACCTTTGCACGTTTGTTTGGCCGAATCATGGGTCGAACCATTTCTAGGGTATCCACGTCAAACAGAGATAGCAGATGCCCACAAGAGATGCCCGTATTAAGTAACTTTTGCTCATTTCGTGCCCGTTCTCTGTTCATCTGGCTGTCGGCCTATCTGCACTCACCCTGCTCCCCCAGTGGGTTGGAAATGCCGTCGATAGAAGGAGGCGCTTACTTAAGGGAAGCAGCGTGGCCCAGCGGAGAGAGCCCGGGCTTGGGAGTCAGAGGCGGTGGGTTCTAATCCCGGCTCTGCCGCTTCCCAGCGGCGTGACTCTGGGCAGGTCACTTCGCTTCTCTGGGCCTCGGCTAGCCCGTCCGTAGAATGGGGATTAAAAGCGCGAGCCCCACGCGGGACGACCCGGTCGGCTTGTATCCCCCAGCGCTCGGAACAGTGCCCTGCACGTAGTGAGCGCGTAACGGACACCACCATCTCATTTCTACCTCCCCACCTTCAAGGCCTTAATAAAAGCACATCTCCCCCAGAAGGCCTTCCCTAAGCCCTCTATCTCCTCTTCTCCCACTCCCTTCCGAGATGCCCTTGCCCTTGAATTCGCCCCCTCCCTCAGCCCTACGGGATTTAACTCCATTCGTTCATTCAGTAGTATTTATCGAGCGCTTACTACGTGCAGACCGCTGTACCAAGCGCTTGGAACGAACAAGTGGGCAACAGACAGAGACGGTCCCCGCCCGTTGACGGGCTCACGGTCCGACCGGGGGGGGAGACGGGCGGACGTGAACGAGGGCGATAGATAGAGTCGAGGGGAAGAACATCTCATAAATACGTATGCGTCTACCAGCTCGGTGATATCGGCCTCGCCCAAGGTGTACTGTTCCGCACGCTCCATCGGAATGATGAGGTCTCGCTGTCAATAGCATTATCTTCCCACCCGGAGGACCACGAAGAATATATTTTGGAATTCCGCTAGTGCCCGTTTGTTCTAATACATTATCGCTGTAAATTATTCAGTGCCTGTCTGCAGAGGTTGTTTCCCAGACAACACGGTCTGGGTTTGTATAAATACCGTCGTGAGAGGGGCTGTCGGTTGTTCTGCAGCGCGGCTCAGTGGAAAGAGCCCGGGCCTGGCAGTCAGAGGTCATGGGCTCGAATGCCGGCTCTGCCCCTTGCCAGCCGGGTGACTGTAGGCGAGTCGCTTCTCTGGGCCCAGAGAAATGGGGATTAAGACCGTGAGCCCCCCGTGGGACGACCTGATTCCCCTGTGTCTACCCCGGCGCTTAGAACAGTGCTCCGCACATAATAAGCGCTTAGCAAACGCCAACATTATTATTGCTCGGTTGGTACCGGTTGAATCTCCATGAAATAGAACCACCCTGCTGCACTATCAGCAGACGGACCTCCTACTTCATATAAGTTCAACTCTCGATAGCCGTGAAACCTTTAGGAAAGGAATATTTGCGTCAAGTAACAAAACTGATCGGAAAGAAAATAATCGCCGTGATCGTCCCTCTCTTTCCGTTCGTTAATCTTCATAGAATTATGAGGTTTTCTTTGTGGGTTTGTTTTGGGTGTTTTCTGAGTAATCGTTTCCTTAATCCTGTTCCTTGAGACCGCCCGGGGTTCTACTAGGCAGACGCCGTTGCAGGTGAGCTTCAACGCAATCCTTTTTCTAGGGCCGATTTATCTGTCGCCCATACCGTTCTTTACGTTTTTGCTAGTGATGGCTTAATCGGATCGCAGAGACGTTTCAGTTTACTTAAAATCTGAATATCTCCTGGATCTCTACCTCCTAAGGTTGGCTTAGACTGCTCACCTGAGCTGCATCCATGGTGACCGGTGTTTAAAGGAAACAGCAGCAGGAGGGTAGCTTGGTCTCTGTAGGAGATGAGCCAGTAGAGGAGGGAACCTCACAGACCTATTCACACGGAAGAAGAAAGGGCTATTAGGGTGGTAGCTTTGTTTGTAAAAGCAGCGTGGCCCGGTGGAAAGAGCCCGGGTTTAGGAGTCAGCCGTCACGGGTTCTAGTCCCGCCTCCGCCACCTGACTCTGGCCGAGTCACTTCACTTCTCGGGGCCTCGGGCCCCTCATCTGTTAAATGGGGATGAAGACTGTGAGCCTCACGTGGGTCAACCTCATTTTCCTATATCTCCCCCAGCGCCTAGAACAGTGCTTGGCACCTAAGTAAGCGCTTAACAGACACCAACGTCATTATTATTAAAATTCACCTTCGGGGTTTACGGTGACCGCACAATCGGTCGCATTTACGGAGCGCTTCCCGGGTACAGAGCACTATTAAATGCTTGGAGAGAGCAGTGGGTCGTATTTATGGGCAGAGCATTCCTTCATTCATTCGATAGCATTTATTGAGCGCTTACTGTGTGCAGAGCACTGTACTAAGCACTAGGGAGAGCACTAGGGAAGCAGCGTGGCTCACTGGAAGGAGCACGGGCTTTGGAGTCAGAGGTCGTGGGTTCGAACCCCGGCTCTACCACTTGTCAGCTGTGTGACTCTGGGCGAGTCACTTCACTTCTCTGTGCCTCAGTTCCCTCATCTGTAAAATGGGGATTAAGACCGTGAGCCCCACGTGGGACAACCTGATTCCCCCGTGTCTACCCCAGCGCTTAGAACGGTGCTCGGCACATAGTGAGCGCTTAACAAATACCAACATTATTATAATATAACACTGTAACAGACGCATTTCTTGCCTACGATGAGCTTACAGTGTGGAGGATAGAGCACGGGCCTAGGTGTCAGAAGCACCTGGGTTCCAATTCCGGCTCTGCCACTCGCCTGCTGTGAGACCTTGGGCAGGTCACTTAACTTCTCGGGGGCCTCGGTTACCTCGTCTGTAAAGTGGCGATTAAAACCGTGAGCCCCATATGGGACACGGACTGCGTCCAGCCGGATCAGTTCGTTGAACTGATGCTCGGTTCAGTGCCCGGCACATAGTAAGCGCTCAACAGAGGTCATGATAAACAAACCTAGAGACCGAAAAACGGCCCTTCCGATTAAGCCCTTCGACCCGCTAGACCACGCTGCTTGTCTTCGTGAACAAACTACCACGGGGAGACGATCTGCCGTTTTCCTGGAGGTCGATAAATATCAGTGATTCTTTCGTCTTCGCGGTGCCTCTGTTGAATCCCGGCTAGGCAGTTGGAAAATGGAACCATCATTTCTTTGAAAATAAATCCCCGACCTCCACAGCGCTCACGTAACTATACTGGTACTCTCTTGCTTCCCGTACCCTGTGATTTATTTTAATATCCGTCTCCTCTGCTAAAGGCTCAAAGCTCTTCGAGGACAGTGATCTCCCAAGCACTTAGCAGAGCGCTCTGCCCGAAGAAAGCGTTCAACGGGGACTGCCAGTTGACGGATGGATTCCCGACTCGTCGCGCCGAGCCCGCGGTCCCCGATGGGAATCCTCAGCGAGGAACAGGAGAGAGGGGTCTGGCAACAAGATCCGTGGATCCCTTTTTTTGCCTGACCAGCAAAATGACAAGAGACTTAACTGGGATCCAGCGGGCGGAACAGAGTACCGACTGGGCTCAGGTTTAGCTGAGCCCGTCAAGGCTCTAGGTGCCCGTCGGTAAATTCCTCGGCGCCCAGAAAGAGGGGACGGTGAGGCGGTGTATTCCCTGTGCCTCACCTGCGATACAGCCCTGCCAGCTGCCTCAGAGTTCATTCGATGGCATTTATTTCATTCAGTAGTATTTATTGAGCGCTCACCACGTGCAGAGCACCGGACTGAGCGCTCGGAATGGACGGATCGGCAACCGGGAGAGACGGTCCCTGCCCACTGACGGGCTCACGGTCTGATCGGGGGAGACCGTCTGTCGCGGGAGTCCAAATGAGAGCGTGCGGATGGCTCGGTGCAAGCCCCCGCTGCTACCGGCGGGTGAACTCAAGCCCCAATCCTGCAGACCTTCCATCCTCTCCTCTTCCCCGGCCCTCAGTTCAAGCGGGCAGCCTCATGCTGGAGGGCAAGAGAAGCAGTGTGGCCTAGTGGATAGAACACCGGGCCGGGAGTCGGAAGGAACCGGGTTCCAGTCGCCGCTCCGCCACTTGTCGGCTGGGTGACTTTGGGGAAGCCGCTTCACTCTCTGGTGCCTCTGTTAATGTGATCTGTAAATTGGGGATTAAGACCGGGGGCCCAGGCGGGACGTGGACTGGGTCCGACCTCGTTATCTTGTATCTGCTGCACTGCTTAGTACAGCGCCTGGCGCATAGTAAGCACCTAACAGACGCCGTAAAAAAGAGCATCTAAAGGTAGCTCTAAAGAGGTCCGAGCGGTTTTATAGAAAATTCATTCATTCAATAGTATTTGAGCGCTTGCTAGGTGCAGAGCACCGTACTAAGCGCTCGGGATGAACAAGTCGGCAACAGATCGAGACGGTCCCTGCCGCCTGACGGGCGCACGGTCCGATCGGGGGAGACGGACGGACGAGAACGATGGCGATGAATAGAGTCGAGGGGAAGGACAGCTCGTAAAAACCGACGGCAACCGAATAGAATCGAGGCGATGTACATTTCATTTACAAAATAAATAGGGCGATGGAGCTATACACGGTCGAGCGGACGAGGACGGTGCCGAGGGGACGGGAAGGGAGAGGGGGAGGAGCGGAGGGAAAGGGGGGGGGGAAAGAGGGTTTAGCTGCGGAGAGGTGAAGGGGGGGGTGGCAGGGGGAGTAGAGGGAGAAGGTGAGCTCAGTCCGGGAAGGCCTCTCGGAGGAGGTGAGTTTTAAGTAGGGTTTCGAAGAGGGGAAGAGAATCGGTTTGGCGGAGGCGAGGGGGGAGGGCGTCCCGGGACCGCGGGAGGACGCGGCCCGGGGGTCGACGGCGGGACGGGCGAGACCGGGGGACGGCGAGGAGGCGGGCGGCGGAGGAGCGGAGCGTGCGGGGTGGGCGGTGGAGAGAGAGGAGGGAGGAGAGGTAGGAAGGGGCGAGGTGATGGAGAGCCTTCACGCCGCTCCTACCGATGGGTCCATCAGTAGTATTTATGGAGCCTCGCCTGAGTGCTGAGCCCTGTCCTGAGCCCTTGGGAAGATACAATAGTGTTCCTAGACACGATTCCCGTCCTGAAGGATCTTACAGTCCAGAAAAAGTACCCTGTGCTCAGTTTACAGTGGGAACTGCATGACTCTCTTTTCTGAGCAGCTGCAGATGAACCTGTCCAGCGACATCACTGTTTCTGAAGACCAAGTCAAGCTATATGGGTGGATAGATGTTTGCGTGTAAGTATGTAAATTCGTAAGTATAAACACATCTATTTGGAAGGCCAAATGCCTCGACTTAGCATATTTTGGACACACAATCGGGACGATCGATTCTCTGGAGAAGACACTGATGCTAGGAGAAGGCCAGGGAAAATGTGGAAAGGCAGACCGGCAGCTAGATGGACAGAGACCCTGACGACGACAACGGAAGAACCGTTAGAAGTTGCAGATCATGGTAGAAAACAGGACATTCTGGAGAAAGTAAAACCGCGGAGTCTCTCTTAATCGGAAGTGACTCGATGGCACTTGATAAATATATCCACTCCAGTATATACACAAGTTCCCAAAGACGTTAACATCTGAGTGAGTAGATAGTCTGGGGGAGATTTTTCACTGAAAACTTCAGACTGTATGAGGAAGCATGCAGAAAATAAATCAAGTGTGGAGAAAACAAAGAACAATGCATACTAGGGGTATAAAACCTCATTCTGTTACCTTGGGGTTCTTCCTGTTCTGTGAGGAGTTAAAAGCCTGATATAACTCAAACTTGGAAGATTTTTACAAAGGGCTCTGTGAGTTACTTAGGTGAGAAATGGGCAAATGAGTCAACTTCAAAGCCACCATAAAATCATTTTAAGGCTTACGCTAACCCATGTCTTGAGCCAGACAAAAATAACACACTTCTGTAGAAAAATCCCATTGCGAACGCATTTCGGTGAAGTTACCTCTGACATCTTCGCTGGCTGGGAAAGTTACAGGGGGCCTATTAAATAGAGAGATAGGTTACATGAATCTCTCTCCGTTTGACGTTGAAAGACAAGCAGCGCAGCCCTTTAAAATGAACAGAGAGCTCCAGCGGACAGCAGGGCCGCAGCTGTAAATCTCCACTGGGAGGAAGTGGGTGGGCAAATCCAAAGTCATAATACCGAGGGTGGGGTCTGGGAGGGCCCCTCTTCCAGAATCCTCCCAAGCATCCTTCTACTGCTGCTGGAGATGGAATCCTGAGCTATACGGGCAATTGGTCAGCTCTGAAGTGGAACTGGGCGGGGACTAATAATAATGTCGGTATTTGTTAAAGCGCTTACGACGTGCAGAGCACTGTTCAAGCGCTGGGGGAGATACAGGGGAATGAGGTGGTCCCACGTGAGGCTCGCAGTCTTCATCCCCATTTTCCAGATGAGGGACCTGAGGCACAGAGAATTGAAGCGACCCGCCCACAGTCACACAGCTGACGAGGGGCAGAGTCGGGGATACGAACCCATGACCTCTGACTCCCGAGCCAGGGCCCTTTCCGCCGAGCCACGCTGCTTCTCTAAATAAGTACATAATCGTGGTACTCGCAGAGCATTACTTTGGTCCAAGCACAGGGCTGCCTCTAGACGCTAAGCTCCTTGTGGGCCAGAAACATGTCCACCGATTCTGTTACACTAGACTCTCCCAAGTGCAAGCGTTTTGGAAAATGCGTAAAGATAATACTTTCATTCATTCAATAGTATTTACTGAGCGCTTACTGTGTGCAGAGCACTGTACCAAGCGCTTGGAACGAACAAGTCGGCAACAGACAGAGACGGTCCCTGCCGTTCGACGGGCTCACGGTCTGATCGGGGGAGACGGGCGGACGAGAACGAGGGCGATAGATAGAGTCGAGGGGGAGAACGTCTCGTAAAAACCGATGGCGGCTAGATAGAATCAGGGTGAGGGACATCTCATTAAACAAAATAAGCACTTGGGGTATCTGTCAAGTGCTTACTACGTGCCAGGCACCGTACGCAGTACTGAGGCGGATACGAGCCGATCGGGTTGGACACCGTCCCTATCCCACCTGAGGCTTACGGGCTCAATCCCTGTTTTACAGATGAGGTAACTGAGGCACAGGGGAAGTGAAATGACTTGGCCCAAGGTCACACAGCAGAGATGGGGCAGAGTCAGGATTAGACCCCAGGTCCTTCTGCCCTCCAGGCCTGGGTTCTACCCATGCTGCTGCAAATGTATTTATTGAGCACTTACTGGGTGCAGAGCCCTGTACTAAGCGCTGCTCGGGAGAGTACGATATAGCAACGTAACAGACGCATCGCCTGCCCACAAGGAGCTAACAGTCTAGTCACAGAAGACACAACCCCTCTTTCTTCTGCACTTAGGGCTCGATAGACACGATCGATCGATTGATTGCCGGAGTAGTTATAATAGACGCAAATCAAACACAGTCCCTGTCACATGTAGGTCTTACAGTCCGAGGGAAAGGAGAATAGGAATTTTATCCCCATTTTACAGGTGAGGAAATTGAGGCCCAGATAAGTAACTCACCCAAGGTCACACCGCGGGCAAGGTTTAGGATCCAGATCTCACTCCCTCCCAAAGCGCTTCTGTGCATATCGTTTTATCATATTCTATTTATCGCTATCGTTCCTGTCTGTCCGTCTCCCCCGATGAGACCGTGAGCCCGTCAGAGGGCAGGGACCGTCTCTATCTGTTACCCATCTGTCCATTCCAAGCGCTTAGTCCAGTGCTCTGCACGTAGTAAGCGCCCGATAAATACTATTGAATGAATGAATGAATCATATTCAATATCGGTCAATCGTATTTACTGAGTTCTCAGTGTGTGCAGAGCACTGTCCTAAGCGCTTGGGAGAGTACAGTCTAACAGAGTCGGTCGACCTGTTCCCTCCCTACAAGGGGCTTGCTCTCTAGAGTGGGTGACAGACAAAAGAAATAAGTTTCGGATAGGTACATAAATGCTGTGGTGCTGAGGGCGGGGTGAATAAAGGGTGCAAATCCAAGGGCAAGGGAGACACGGAAAGGAGTTTCTGTTAGACGAGGAGGTAGATGGGTGGCCGCTGGAGGTTCTTGAGGTGTGGGGAAACGTGGACCGGACATTTTCACAGAAAAATGATCCGGGCAGCAGAGTGAAGCAGGGACTGGAGTGGAGAGAGACGGGAGGCTGCTGCAGTAATCAAGGGGGAATAGGCCAAGTGCTTGGATCGCCACGGTAGCACTTCGGATGGAGAGGAAAGGCGGATTTTCGCGACGTTGTGAAGGTAGAACCGACGGGTTTCGGGGACAGATTGAATATGTGGGTGGAACGAGAGAGACGAGTCGAGGATGAGGCCAAGCAGACGACGCGCCTTCCTTCTTTGTTTTTTCTTTTGTTCTCCTCCATTAGATCGTAAACTTCTTTCAAGCAGAGGTTGTGCCTCCTATCACTACTGTACTTCCCGAAACGCTTAGGACGGTGCCCTGCACAGAGTAGGCCCTCAGTAAATACTACCGATCGATCTTGGGACACCTAAAGAGGCAGACTCTACCTGCTTTATGCTTTTCACATACCTCAAATTCTTCCCAGCAGTCTACTGTTCTAATGGACCGTCGGGAATCGGCCACCAGCCCCTCGATCCCCTCTTCCTTTTGCCCTCATATTTGAATCTTAAGAGGTGCTTTCTTCTGCCCTCAGAGGGGCGTGGATGATTTGGCTACTGAAAAAAGAAAAAAGGCTCAGACAGCTGGGACGGATGTTTTTCCATTTTTTTTCTCCAAAGACTAGGTTCTTTTCCCTGTTTTCCCTTCTTCCTCCAGATTCGTGTCCTGGTGATGAATGGGGTTTTTTTTTTTACCTGTAGCGTTGATACTGGATCAGCGAGAAAACTCTGGAGTGGAGGAGGTTAGTTCCGGCAAGAAATGTGGACGTATCAAAGGCTCTGATTCCGTGTCAACCTAATGGGGTGGGTGAGAAATGAAGAATGTTTACCTCTGGATTTAGAAAAATCTAAGCAGCGTGGCTTAGTGGAGAGAGCACGGGCTTGGGAGTCAGCGATCAGAGGCTCTAATCCCGACTCCGCCACTTGGCAGCTGTGTGACTTTGGGCAAGTCGCTTAACTTCTCGGTGCCTCGGTGACCTCATCTGTTAAATGGGGATTAAGACTGTGAGCCCTAAGCGGGACACCCTGATTTCCTCGTATCAACCCCAGCGTTTAGCACACAGTAACCGCTTAACAAATACCATCGTCAGTCCCAAACCAGGTATTTTCCCTCTGAGAGGGCAGATGGTGGCATTAGACTCTCCCTGCACCCCCGGATGACAACACCCCTTCGGCCACCTCTTGCTCTTATTAGCTTATGTGCGGCCTCGGCCCTGGGGTGTATTTTCTGCACACATTTCCCCACTCGTCGAAACCCTGCTAGAGTTTCCCATCCATCTCCACATCAGGCAGAAACTCCTTATGATCAGCTTTAAGGCACTCGATCGGCTTTCTCCCCATTACTTAGCTTCGCTTCTCTCCCACTACAGCCCAGCCCGCACACTTGGCTCGCCTAACGCCAACCTTCCCGCTGGGCCTCAACGTCCTCCCTCTTGCTGTTGACCCCTCGCTCACGGAATCGTAATATTAAAGATTATGGCTTTTGTTAAGCACTTACGATGTACGAGGCACTGTTCTAAGCGCCGGGGTAGACACGAGATAATCGGGCCGGATACGGTCCCTGTCCCATATAGGGTCACGTTAATTCCCATTTTGCAGGTAAGGGAACTGAGGCCCAGAGAAGTGGAGTGACTTGCCCAAGGTCACAGAGCAGGCAAGTGGTGGAGCCGCGATTAGAGCCCAGGTCCTTCTGACTCCCAGGCCCGTGCTCTATCCGCTAGGCTACTACGCACATCCTCCGTCCTTCCTGGGATTCCCTCCCTCTTCACATCCAGGAGATCACCATTCTCCCCGTCTTCAAAGCCCAACTGAAATCCTATTTCCCCCAGGATATTTCCCTGATTTATCTTTCATCTCTCTACCCTGTCCCACTACTCTGTCACCTCTGTCCTTGAGTTTGTTTCACTTCTCTGCGCCTCAGTTACCCCGTCTATAAAATGCGGGTAAAATCCCTGCCCTTATGGGACCGGATCTGGGGAAGAAATCAAGAGATGCCTCAAAAAGGAACTGAGGCACCACATGAAGATCTGACGTCTTCAGATAGAGTTTTATATATTATAGTATTTACAGTTTTAAAGTTGAAGGCAACTGAGAAAGAACAGTCGAGAACAGTTAAAGTTTTTATGGAGTCTGTTAAGCGCTTACTGTGTGTCAAAAACCGTTCTAAGCTCTGGGATAGATACAAGTTAATCGGGTCTGGCCTAGTCCATGTCCCACATGGGGATTACGTGATAAGGGAGAGGGAGAACAGGAAAACTGAGACTCGGAAAAATGAAGTTATTTGCTCCAGGTCGCAAGGCAGACAGGTGACGGAGGAGGAATTAGAACCCAGATCCTCTGACTCCCAGGCACCTGCTCTTTCCACTAGGCCATGCTGCTGCCAGAAAGATCAATGTAATAAAGATGGAGCATGTGGGATAGTTCTCCTTTTTAATGAATTGCTGAGATATACCAATTCAGCACTAAATAAGCCCAGGGGGAGGTAAAATTGACATACGCTTTGAAATAAGCAACGGATCTGGGACCTTCCGATTTAGGATTTTAGGAACCCAGTTGAGTTGAGATTATGGTGCCCGTTCCCCGGCAGTAGCTACGGAATAATCTATTCTAGTTCGCGGCATTCCCGGCTGGAAGCGGTGATTTGCCTTCTAGGAACGGGGAGCTGAGTCATCGGCCGAGAAATTGGATTTTCGCTTTCGTCGAGAAATATAGGCAAATTCAAATGTAATAGGAAGCAGTGGGGATTTCTTCCATCTGTGCTGTGGAAATGGAAAACGACGAGGAGGAGCAAAGCCTAAGGGCTTCATTGTACTCTCCCAAGCACTTGATATGGTAGAGAAGCCGCGCGGCTCAGTGGACGGATCACTGGTCCGAGCGTCCGAAGGACCCGGCTTTTAATCTCCGCTCTGCCACGTGTCTGCAGCGTGACCTCGGTCGAAGCACTTCGCTCCGAAAAGAGGATACGTTCTCCGAGTGTAAACGTAATGATAATGAGGGAGAGACTTTTATGGCAATTAACATTCACACGGCACTTTTATATTGGAAGAAGATTTCTTATAATAATTCCACAGTTCCAATTCCTAATGACTTCCAAGGATGTTAGCATTTCTGAGTTTGGAAACAGGAAACCTAAGCAAATACATTTCAAGGGACATTCCACGAACCCCTCGATGATTCAGAGTAGTACCGGAATTCAAACTCCAACTTCCTCGGTATTTGCAGACTCCTGGTCCCTTATATTTTCTCACCCTCCAGTTACATGAGAAGCGTTTCCAGAACAAGTGGATTCGTAGAGATTCCGTTCCTGTTTTCATCACCTTGAAAGCTATAACAGGCCTGAATTCCAATCAGTAATCGGGAAGTACAGTCTAATAATGCCGGTATTCGTTAGGCGCTTACTATGTGCAGAGCACTGTTCTAAGCGCCGGGGCAGACACAGGGGAATCAGGTTGTCCCACGAGGGGCTCACGGTCTTAATCCCCATTTGACAGATGAGGTCACTGAGGCCCAGAGAAGTGACTCGCCCACAGTCACACGGCTGCCGAGTGGCAGAGCCGGCATTCGAACCCATGACCTCTGACTCCCAAGCCCGGGCTCTCTCCACTGAGCCACGCTGGCTTGACATTTGTCTAGTCAAACTGAAGATGTCAATTCATTTGGGAGGCAGAGGATTGGTCAAGGATTGACCCTCTCTGCTCTTCCGTTGTCGGTCGAGAAGCAGCGTGGCTTAGCGGAGAGAGCCCGGGCTTGGGAGTCAGAGGTCGTGGGTTCTAATCCCGGCTCTGCCGCTCGTCAGCTGTGTGATCTGGGGCAGGTCACTTCACTTCTCTGGGCCTCAGTGACCTCCTCTGGAAAACGGGGATGAAGACTGGGAGCCCCACGTGGGGCACTGACTGTGTTCAACCTGAGTAGCTTGTATCTACCCCAGCTGCTTAGAACGGTGCTTGGCACATAGTAAGGGCTTAACAAACACCAGCATCATTATTATTATTATTGATATTTATTGAGTATCTAGTGTTCCTTTCTCCTCTCTTTTTACCAAAGGATCCCAAGGAGTGATCCTCGTGGGGAAGCAGCGTGGCTCAGTGGAAAGAGCCCGGGCTTGGGAGTCGGAGGTCATGGGTCCGACTCCCGGCTCCGCCATTTGGCAGCTGTGTGACTGTGGGCGAGTCACTTCCCTTCTCTGTGCCTCAGGCACCTCATCTGTAAAATGGGGATTAACTGCGAGCCTCACGTGGGACAAGCCGATGACCCTGTATCTACCCCGGCGTTTAGAACGGTGTTCTGCACATAGTAAGCGCTTAACAAATACCAACATTATTAATTAGCGCAGGGATCTCAGCTCTCCATATTATTATTAAATCTTTTTTGAAAAGGCATTGCTGCAAAGAAGCAAAAAGAGTTCTAAGGATGAATAACATTAAAATGACTCACCAGTTAAGTCTAAGTCCCAAGTTGCGAGTATTCATTCGGTTATGCATTCATTCAATTGTATTTATTGAGCACTTATTGTGTGTATAGCACTATATTAAGCGGTTGGGAGAGTATAATATAAGAATAAACAGACATATTACCTGCCCGCAGCAAGCTTAGAGTCTAGAGGGGGAGACAGACGTTAATATAAATGAATAAATGACAGACTGTAAGCTCGTCAAAGGGCAGGGACTTCATCTGTTGCCGCTTTGTCCATTCCAAGCGCTTAGTACAGTGCTCTGCACATCGTAAGCGCTCAGTAAATACTATTGAATGAAAGATATAGACATAAATGCCGTGGGGCTGGGAGGGGTGGTGAATTAAGGGAGCCAGTCAAAGCAACGCGGAAGGGAGTGGGAGAAGAGGAAAGGAGGGCTTAGTCAAGGAAGGCCTCTTGGAGGAGATGGGCCTTCGAGAAGGTTTTGAATGCCGGAGGGGAGGGAGAATCATCGTCTGTGGGATTTGAGGAGGGAGGGCGTTCCAGGCCAGAGACAGGTCGTGGGGGAGGCGAGATGACAAGATCGAAGTACAGTGAGGTTAGCGCCAGAGGAGCCAAGTGTGCGGGCTGGGTTATAGTAGGAGAGTGACAAGGTGAAGTAGGAGGGGGCAAGGTGATCGAGTACTTTAAAGCCAATAGTGAGGAGGTTGTTTTTTTGGTCCGACGTGGAGATGGATGGGAAAACACTGTAGTTTCTCGAGGAGGGAGGAAACGTGTCCGGAACGTTTCTGTAGAAAAAAGATCGGGGCAGCAGAGAGAAGTAGGGACTGGAGTGGGGAGAGACAGGAGGCCGGGAGGTCGGCACGGAGGCCGACGCGGTAATACAGGTGAGATGGGGCGAGCGACCGTATTAACGTATAGCGGGGATGGGAGGCAGGAGCGGAGCCCGTGAAGGAGACTGAGAATGAGCGGCCAGAGAGAGCACCGGGAGAGGACGGTGTCCGTGAAGCCAAGGTTGGATGACGTTTCCAGGAGAAGGGGGTGAAGAGGCAGCGTGGCCTAGCGCGTGGAGCATCGGCCTGGAAGGCAGAAGGAGCCGGGTTCTAACCGCTCGGATGATTACGAGATAATTAAGTCGGACACGGTCCGTGTCCTACGTGGGACTCATAGTCTTTTAATCCCCATTTTACAGATGAGGTAACCGAGGCCCAGAGAAGTGAAGTGACTTTCCCAAGATCACACGGCAGAAAAGCGGCACAGTCAGGATGAGAACCCGGGTCCTTCCGACTCCCAGGCCCATCCGCTAGGCCGCGCTGCTTCTTTGTGCTTCCCCCTCCTTACAGTGCTGGGGACCTTGAAGACTCTAAACGGACTCTCTCCGAAGACTCCCCCCAACGCACGCCATTCCAAACCAAAGCGGCATAACCTTTTCCACGTTTTCTCCCGCAGGAGCTCGATCCCGGCATCCAGACACAGACGAGTCACTGGGGGATCCCCTTCCGCTCCAGTTATTTCGCGTTCTCCCACCACAGTATTGCCTCGCCTTTATCGAATGCCCCGTCTAGCATCTGAACTCGACCCAGTCAGGTACGCCTAGATCGACTGTGCTCTGGAGAGCGTGTGGACATCTCAGAGAAGGATCTTTTGTACTTAGGATGCCAAACACTCTTTCTGCTCTTTCTCCATCCTGTCCTCTTTCCCACAAGTGTGCGTATAATTACGTATCGATCCGGCGACGGTTGGGATTACCGCACCCTTCCAACTGGGGAGGAGTGAGTGATTAAGTGTCAAGGAAACAATTTTAAGTGAATATAGCGGGCGTAAGCTCGTTGGGGGCAGGGAATGTGTCTGCTTATTGTTTTTATTGTACAGTCAATATAACTGCGCTATAATGAACTCCTGCGATTTGCTAGGGGAAACAGTAACTCTTCCATGTTAACTTCACTCCCACTGCACTCTTCTCCAAATTCACTCACTCATCCTCCACCTTCGCTTTCCTTTCGACAGCTGTCTCACGATTTTTCACACAGCTGGTTCAGTGATGCCCATTCTTATACATTAGAGATTTTATAGGTGCAGGTAAATGTGTAACACCAGCCTTCTGATCGTGTCGCCCTCTCTGGGAAGATCACGATGCCATTTCTTCCCTGGAAACATTCCTTCAGGGACTGGGGCAGAGAGATGTTCTCCATTAATACTGTTGACTAAGCAAAGAGCTGATTTTGAGCTCCGGAAATATCACAGACTACTATTTGCTCCTAAGAAAAATTGTAATTTACCCGTTTAACTCTTGTTCTACGTCAGTGAGCAAGTGAAAATTCAAGCAGCGGGAAAAATTCAATTTTTCCGTTTTCCATTTATAAATGTAGGTTGCCTTGCTTCAGCCTAGCTCTTCATTTCTCTGCTCCTTAGCCCCGGTGGAGAGAAGGGTGAGAGTGTGCCACGGTTGGCTTGTGCCACGACTGCCCACCTGGTTTTCCACAGTTCCCATGGGAGCGGGATATTCATTCATTCAATAGTACTTATTGAGCGCTTACTATGTGCAGAGCACCGGACTAAGAGCTTAGAATGGACAATTGGGTGACAGATAGAGACAATCCCTGCCCAACGACGGGCTCACGGTCTAAACGGGGGAGACGACAGAGCGAAACAGAACAGAACAAAAACAAGACAACGTTATCAAGATAGATAGAATCACGGGGATGTATACCTCGTTAGCAAAATAAATAGGGTAATAATATATACAGCAAAGTGACTTGCCCAAGGTCACGCAGCTGACAACCGGCGGAACCGAGATTAGAACCCACGACTGCCAAGCCCGGGCTCTTTCCGCTAAGCCACGCTATAATAATCGGGGTGTTTGTTAAGCAAGCGCTTACTGTGTACCGGGCCCTGTACTAAGCGCTGGGGTGGATCCAAGCAAAAGGGGTTGGACACAGTCCCTGCCCACGTGGGGCTCACAGTCTCAATCCCCATTTTCCAGAGGAGGTCACTGAGGCCCGGAGAAGTGAAGCGATTTGCCCAAGGTCGCACAGCAGACAAGTGGGGGAGCCTGGATTAGAACCCATGACCTCGGGACTCCCAGAATCGTGCTCTATCCAAGTAATAGTAGGTAATGGTAGAAATAGCGATGATAATTGTGCTATCTGTTAAGCATTCGCTATGTACCGAGCGCTGGGATGGTTACAAGAAAATCGGGTCCCGCATAGGTCTCGCAGTCTCAGTAGTAGGAGGGAGAACCGGATTTGAATCCCCACTTTGCAGATGAGGGAACCGAGGCACAGAAAAGTCTTTTGCCAAGGCCATTCGGGAGACAAGTGGTGGGGTAAGGATTGGAACCCCAGTCCTCTTACTCCCAGGCTCGTCCTCTTTCTACTAGGCCATGCTGTAGCAATGATATTAGTACTGGTAGCTTCAGCAGCAGCGTTTATCGAGTAGCCGCGTGACCTGGTGCGCTGTACTAGGTGCTTGGAAAGAATGAAGTGATATATTTCCTGACCAAGAAGAGTTTACGCTCCAGTGAGGGGAGACAGATGCAAAGCTACATATAGCACGGTCAATCAGTGAATCAATCGTATTTATTGAGCACTTCCTGGGTGCGGAGCACTGTATTAGGCACTCGGGAGAGAACAAAGGAAAAAATATGAGACCCATTCCCTGCCCACAGCGAGCTTACAGCCGAGAAAATGAGCTTATGGTCTCAAAACAAACTCAACTGAGCGGACGCATGTACACGACTGCCGAGGAAGGGTACGGCGTGGCTCGGTGGAAAGACCCCGGGCTTGGGAGCCAGAGGTCACGGGTTCCAATCCCCACTCTGCCCCACCTGTCAGCTGTGTGACTGTGGGCAAGTCACTTTACTTCTCCGTGCCTCAGTTCCCTCGTCTGTAAAATGGGGATGAAGACTGTGAGCCTCACGTGGGACACCCTGATGACCTCGTATCTGCCCCAGGGCTTAGAACAGTGCTGTGCACATAGCCAGCCCTTAAATACCAGCATCATTAATACGTTCAGAAGGGCTAGAGCCGGTCGAAGGGATGATATATCTCAGGGCGCCGAGAAATCGAGTAAGGGAAGCTGGTTGAAGGAGAGGGGGGTGGGGGGGAGGGATGCGACTGTGAGGAGAAGTGGAATCTGTCTGATGCGGGGAGGGAGGGAGTTCCAAGGCAAGGGAATGGAGGCCAGAGCACCAAGTGAGTAATAAATACAACAGAAACAGTGATCTTGCTTTGGCTAGGCCCACCGCCTGCTCTCCTTTGCAAAAGACAGAACACGGGGCCTAGGGGTCAGAAGGGCCTGGGTTCTAACCCCGGCTTTGCCCCTCGTCTGCTGTGTGACCTTGGGCAAGTGACTTAAATTCTCTGTACCTCATTTCCCTCATCAGTAAAATTCATTCATTCAACAGTATTTATTGAGCGCTTACTATGTGCAGAGCACTGTACTGAGCGCTCGGAATGGACAAATCGGTCACAGACAGGGACGGTCCCTGCCCTTTGACGGGCTCACGGTCTGATCGGGGGAGACAGACGAAACAATGGCAATAAATGGAATCAATAGAGTCAAATGAGTAGATTAAAATGAGTAGAGTAAAATAGAGTAAAATGGGGATTAAGACTGTGAGCCCCACGTGGGATACGGACAGCGTCCAACCTGATTAGCTTGTATCCACCCCAGCTCTCAGTAGAGTGTCTGACACATAGTAAGCACTTAAATATCATTTTTAAAAAAATAAATCCTCGCTCCTCAGTTCGGAAGTGCTTCTCCAAGAAGACTTACGAGCTTGGGATCCAAACTGGGTGGAAATCGATAGCACCGAGAGCTCTGTCTCTCTGTGGAACTTGCATTTGAACACCATCACGCTGAGGCAACCAACTTCTTCCACCTCTTCTCCGAAAGAAGCGGCTCAAATACCGAACAGATTACAAGTATTCATGAAGCGTTGTCAGGCTCACTGGAGATCAATATAGCATCGCCCCCCGACAGCGAGAAACGTGGTTCGGTCCAAACTCTGGTCTAAAATTTCCAATGCGGCTTCCGGCGTCCACTTACGAGGAGAACATGGCCTTTCTGAATCATTTATTCCTGAATCGGGCTTTATAGGAAGCTGATCTCCTCAGCAGGGATGATAGGAAAGGGTAACCGAGTGGTAAGTTAGAGGAAAATTAAGGTACTCATTAACGTCTCTTTCGGCTAAGCAGAAAAGCCATTGAAATCAATCTACCCGATAGATATAGAGCGCTCACGGAATGCAGATCGATACACCCAATGCTGTCCAGGGAGCAGCCTGGTGGATAAGAGCAGGGGCCTGGGAGTCAGAAGGACCTGGGTTCTAATCCCTGTGGCGGGGAGGGTGAGGAGGTGTATTCATGTCCATGCGGGGACAGAGAGAGTGAAAAAGAAAGCAGCTTACACAGCCAAGGAGCGTGCAAACGGTACAATGCTGGGCGTAGAATAGGAACTCAAAACTACCATCGATTCAGCAACCTCCTGGCCTCCACATAAAAGGGAGCCATCAGTGGTATTTACCGAGCGCTGTTTGCCGATTACTTTACCAAGGACTTGGAAGAGTAGGACACAAGAGAGTTGGTAGACGTGTTCCCCGGCCCACAGTGAGCTTAAAGCCTACAGCTGAGAAAATCTTGGTTAAAAACTAGGTAGAATCACACGAATAGCCTCATGACAAGCTGCTCTCTTGACTAACAATCAAAATAGCCAGTGACCACAATAATAATAATGCTGGTATTTAAGCGCTTACTATGTGCAGAGCACTGTTCTAAGCGCTGGGGTAGATACGGGGTAATCAGGTTGTCCCACACGAGGCTCACAGTCTTAATTCCCATTTTACAGATGAGGTCACTGAGGCACAGAGAAGTGAAGTGACTCGCCCACAGTCACACGGCTGACAAGCGACGAAAGCCAGTCAACCTTCTCCGAGAAGGCTTCCCCGATACATTTTCATGTGAGACAGAGACAGTGTCTGACCCGGTTGTCTTCTATCTGATCCAGTGCTTAATATAGTGTTAGACACGTAGTAAGTGCTTAGCAAATACCAATCAATTAACGGTATTTACTGAATGTCTACTGTGTGCAGAACACTGCCTTAAGTTCTTGGGAAAGTGCTCCTTCTCCTTCTTCCTTGCTTTCATTCTTCGCAATTGATTTCTCCCCGCCTGTTTCCCCAGTCAATAATGAGCCCTTTGTTCGGTAAATGCCAACGATCTATTGAATGACGGAAAAACTAGAGTTGACGAAACAGAGGAAAGCTATATTAAAGCCTGCGATAAAGGTTGTGTCGTCGCGAACGGGGCATGATCAATAAGGCTCCGGGCCCCCAGGAAAATGGCAAAAACTACCTCAGACAGACGGATCTCTATTGCACTCTTAACGATCTCCTGGAAAAGAGATTTCGTAACCTTTCTTATTAACCCGTTGCACTACCAGAAGTGGCCCAGTCAGATTTACTGCATCTTCATTAATCCCACCGTGAAACATTGCTCAGAACTCATAGAGAGATGAATAAGCTGAGTCTTTTGGAGGTCTGAAAGGAATGAAATTCTTAGAATATGCACACTAGCGTGCTTTTCTTGCACAACGTGATCAATTGTGATAATAGCCAAATTGATAACGCCCTATAAGTCCCTTGACTGAAAAACTAAAAAGCACCACTAAACTGTCAGACGGGTGGACTAAATAATAATAATAATAATGATGGTATAGTAAACACTATGAATCAAATGCTAGGATAGATACCAGGCAATCAGATTGGATCCAATCCCTGTCCCAATGGAGTTTACGGTCTTAATCCCCATTTTACAGATGAGGTAACTGAGGCACAGAGAAGTGAAGTGACTTGCTCAAGATCACACAGCAGACGAGTGGCAGAGCCGGGATTAAAACTCAGGTCCTTCCGACTCTCAGACCCGTGCTCTCCCCGCTGGGCCATAAAATCTTGATATTCTTCCACAGCTCCCATTGCCACCGGTGGGGTTCCAAAGCGGTACGGCAATTGAGATACTGACACAGCCCTATTTTCCACCAGTTTCAGGTTACCCCGGAGGACCTGGTTTCGGTGATGCTGTGGAGCAGAATGACGAAATCTCTTTCCGTTGGAATTATTTTGCTCCCTTTGATGCTCACTTCGCCTTCTTAATTAGAGGAATATGAAGCAGATGACAATCGAGAAGCAGCGTGGCTCAGTGACAAGAGCGTGGGCTTCGGAATCAGAGGTCATGGGTTCGACTCCCGGCTCTGCCGCTTGTCAGCTGGGTGACTGGGGGCTAGTCACTTAACTTCTCTGGGCCTCAGTTCCCTCATCTGTAAAATGGGGGATTATCTGTGAGCCTCACGTGGGACAAACTGATTACCCCGTATCTGCCCCAGCGCTCAGAACAGTGCTCTGCACATAGTAAGCGCTTAACAAATGCCAACATTATTATGACTCTAAGCCCGTTGTGGGCAGGGAACCTGACAACTCCGTCGTACTCTCCCAAGCGCTTAGTACTTTCATTCAATCATATTTATTGAGCGCTTACTGTGTGCAAAGCACCGTACTAAGCACTTGAGAGAGTACAGTATAAGAACAGACACATTCCTGCCCACAGTAAGCTTAATATGATGCTCTGCACATAGTAAGCACTCAATAAACACAGATGATTGATCGATGGATTAATGAAGAGATTCTCCAAGGAATGAGAGCCAGTGGGATTTGGATCTTTACTTAGCATCTATCAATCAGACTGGATCATTACAGAGGCCACGTCATCTAACCGTCACTCCTTGTGCATATATTGGTTATGACATTTATGAACCACTTACCATCTGCCAAGCACTAATGTAATAATAACTTGGTATTTGCTAAGCACTTACTATGTGCCCAGCACTGTTCTAAGCGCTGGGGGAGATACAGGGTAATCAGGTGGTCCCACGTGAGGCTCACAGTTGATCCCCATTTTACAGATGAGGTTACCGAGGCACAGAGAAGTGAAGTGACGTGCCCAGAATCACACAGCTGACAAGGGGCAGAGCCGAGATTCGAACCCATGACCTCTGACTCCCAAGCCCGGGCTCTTTCCACTGAGCCACGCTGCTTCTCTGTACAGTGTACTAAGCACAGTGTTCTGCACACAATAACAATTATGACCTTTGTTAAGCACTTACTAGGTGTCGGGCACCGTATTAAGCGCAGGGAGAGATAGAAGCTAATCAGATTGGACACAGTCCACGTCCCACATGAGGCTCACGGTCTAAAGGAAGGGAGAACGGGTGTTCAGTCCCCATTTTTCAGATGAAGGACCCGAGGCGCAGAGAAAAATGACTTGCCCGAGGTCACACATCTGACCGGTGTCCTCTGAACTGTAAGCTCTCTGTGGGCAGGGAACCTGTCTACCAACTCTGTTATATTGGACTCTCCCAAGTGCTCAGCGCAGTGTTCTGCACACAGTTAGTGCTCACTAAATACGACTTACTGACTGATTCATTAGAACACGGGTCCTTCTGGCTCCCAGGCCCGTGCTCTTTCCGCTAGACCGTGCTGCTTCCGGGAACTGTGTTGAGCAACTTAGCCTTACGTCGTTAGCTGGAATGGTTGACTTTGAAATGTGTCGATGTCTTGCATTTCCCTGTAATTGTTCTGTCTACCCCCATTTCTAAAATGAGCCCAAGTATAGGGCTCGGGACAAATCCGTTTTCCTTATAACTACCCCAGGGCTTAGCTTGGCATTTTGCACATAATAAACCTTCATAAATGTCATTACTACGGTGACTAAGAGTTCTCATTTGGGCCAGGGCCCCCAGATGATTTCAAATGTTACTTAGGAAAAATTATCCCTGGAAGCCTCAATTCTCTCTCAGCTCACGTTCTTCACTTCTGACTGAAATGTAGTCTGTGTGATATTATAGTGCTTTCCCTCTTCTCAGAGTAGAGAATCATTTCTGGGGTGGGTTCTTCTTTGGCATCAGGCCTGCAGTGTCTTCTCTGCTTTTAGATCTCCTAGAGAGCAGATGACAAGACATGCCTTTTGTGAAATGGAACAAAAAGTCTCTTTAGGGAACCAGCATCTTCTGGCTAGAAAAAGTTGCCAAGAAAATCATTATTAAAGCCAAATCTGCCACTTTGAATGTAATTGCTCCCTTCTCTGGATTCATCCCCAAACCATCTCTTAATATTTCCATTCACCCTGGGGAGGGCTGTGAAACTTAATTAGCTAATGTTCATGAATTGCTTTGACTTTCCAAAGCATATGTCCCAGAAGGACCGAATCCAGACTTCTCTTTTTATGGTATTTGTCAAGAGCTTATTATGTTCCTGGCACTGTAATGAGTGCTGCGCTAAATACAAGACAATCAATCCCGGTCCCACACGGGGGCTCGCCGTCTTAATCCCCAATTTCACAGATGATGAAACTGAGGCACAGAGAAGTTAAGTGGTTTGCCCAAGGTCTGACAGCAGACAAGTGGAGGAGCTGGGATTAGAACCCAGGTCCTTCTGACTCTCAGGCCCGTGCCCTTTCCACTAGGCTTCACTGCTTCTATTTATTCTTCATGTCCTCACTTTCTTCCGCTATCTGCAAACCATTGCGCACTGTCCATTCTGTTTCATCCTCTATTCATTCTTTCCATCGTATTTACCGAGCGCTTACCGTATGCAAATCCTCTAGACTTTTTGCCCTCTGAGGTATCTGGGCCACTGAGGAATGGTTGCTGTCCCCATTTTTCAGAAGGAAGGGTACGGGCCTGGGAGTCAGAGGACGTGGGTTCTAATTCCCGCTCTGCCACTTGTCTCCTGTGGGATTTTAGACAAGTCATTTGATTTCTCTGTGCCTCAGCTGCCTCATCTATAAAATGGGGATTAAATCCTACTCTCTCCTACTGTGGGCCCCAGGTGGGACAGAGACTGTGCCCAACTTGATTTTCCTATATCTGCCCCAGTGCTTAGTGCAGTGTTTGGGAAATACTAAGTGCTCAACAAATACCCTTAAAAACAAGAAAGAAAAAAAAGAGGAAGGACTGAAGCAGAAAGGAAACTGGGGAGAAGAATTCAAAGTGTAAAGAAAATATCTTGACTTGTAGGCTCTTGCCTAAAGTGGACTCCTGGGAGGGGGATCTAGCCACCACCAAATTTCCCTGGAGAAACCAGAAGGAACGGACGTCATTCCAAATTCTAGTTCTCCCATAGAAGGACCATCCTTTGCCAGCCATGTTTCAGTCTACTCATGTAGTTCTAATTAGGGAGAGTGAGTTACCATGACAACGTTTCAAATCCTGCTGCTGCTGTTGCTGCTTTGAGAAGCAGCGTGGCTCAGTGGAAAGAGCACGGGCTTTGGAGGCCGGGCTCATGAGTTCGAATCCCAGCTCTGCCACTTGTCGGCTGTGTGACTGTGGGCGAGTCACTTAACTTTTCTGGGCCTCAGTTCCCTCATCTGTAAAATGGGGATGAAGACTGTGAGCCCCACGTGGGACAACCTGATTCCCCTATGTCTACCCCAGCGCTTAGAACAGTGCTCGGCACATAGTAAGCGCTTAACAAATACCAACATTGTTATTATTATTAAATCCCACTGACCACCGGTAGTGCTTTCAAGTTCAACCTCAACTCTCCCGGTTGTTTCGGAAGAGAGATGCTCTCCCACTTTCCATACAACGAGGAGAGTGGCGGAGAAAACTGTTTTCAACTCACCAGTTATTCAAATCCAAGTGCTCAGATTAAGTGTTAGTAGAGCACATTTTTTTAATAGTATTAATTAAGTGCCTACTTTGTGTCGGGCACTGTACTAAGCCCTGGGATAGATAGAAGATAATCAGGTTGGACAGGGTCACTGGTCAAGATGAGCGAGACCCACAGTCTTAAGCAGGAGGGATGAGGGTTCAATCGCCATTTTACAGAAGCGGTAATTGAGGCACAGAAAAGTTAAGTGACTTGCTCGAAGGGACACTGCAGGTACATCATAGAACTGGGATTAGAACCCAGGTCCTCGGACTCTCGGCCCTGTGCTCTTCCGCTGGGCCATGCTGTTTCCCAAAACTAACCCACGCCAAATGATACAACGCTAGCCTCTAAGCTGTAGAGTCTTAAAAATGAGGTTTGAAATGCTTAGAGATCCTTTGACAAAAGGCACCGGGGACTCTAAAAGAAACCATCTTCCTTCCCCATACCATTCTCAGGGAGATTCTTATAAATCTGAGGATAAACTCAGGGGCCAAATTAATCCTCACCCCCTGAGTGAACAAAGGAGAATTTTTCACTTTCACAGTGAGAGTCACGACAGACCTCTTGTGGGGAAATTAACCACAGCAAGGAACTTCGCTCATGCATCATTCTGAACTACAGAAAATCAATTCCTCAAAAAAGAGTTTAAAAGAACCGAGTTGTGAATTTAGTTGTGGCCTCCTGGAAAGAGCATGGGCATAGGAGTCAGAGGGTCTGGGTTCTAAATCTCAGCTCCACCACTTGCCTGTTGGGTGACCCTGGGCAAGTCACAACTTCGCTGGGCCTCAGTTTCCTCATCTAAAAATGGGACTTCATTCAAAAACTGTCCTCCTACTTTGAGGTAAAATCGCCTCTCGTCTTAATAATTGACAAACACCCCTTAAGCACTTATTAATTATTCCATTCTCAGCCCCACCGCCCATATTCTTCCACTCCGCCGTTTCCCCTATCCGTAACTTATTTTAATCCTCTAGAGAGTAAGATCCTTGTAGGCAGGGATTGGTTCTACCAAGTCTTCTGTATTGTACTTTCCCCAAGTGCTTAGAACAATGATCTGCCCTAGACGCACAGTAAATACTGCTGATTGATGGCAAATTTTCTCTGAACGTTTGAGATGATAGAAGAGTTTAGTCAAAAATCAAACATTAATTATCAAACGTGACAAGTTACAGTCGTGTAGCCGTATCAAAAATCTCAGCTTTAAGCTTTCGTGATCTGGGAAGGAAACGAGTAAATAAAACCCAACCTATCTCTTTCCAGTTCAAGGTCTAAACTCGGCTCCTCAGCTTTCTTCCCGAATCCTCGTCTCCCCCAGAATACCTATAACGATTGACGATACCACTATCCTCTCTATCGCAACTTTGCAACTTTGGCATTTTCCGTAACTATTCTTTCTCTTTCAAACCCAATATTCAGTGAGCCAACAAAGAACCCTGTGGGTTCTTTCTTCCAAACATCTCCAGAATCCTCCCTTCCTCTCAATCCAGATCATCACCCCCGGTTGAGCCTTTGTCCTTTCCCATCTCGACTATTGTTATCATCCTACGTGATCACTCCCTTACGCGATCTCCTTCCCTCTGGGATGTCTGTGAACGGATCCAAGTATTCACCCCAACTTCAGAATCAGCACTTATGTATATACCTGAAATGTATTTATATTAACGTCTGTCCCTCAGGGCTTTAAACTAATGGGAGGGGGGGAGCCTGTCTACCAACTCTGGTGTATTGTACTCTCCCAAGTGCTGTGCACCCAGGAAGCGCTCAGTTTATACCATTGATTGGACACGGTAGTAATGGATGGTGAATGGGAGAAGGAGCTGGAACCAGAGATCCACCAAGTCGTTCAGAATTCACATCAGCTCTCTCACGACTGCGGCTCAGATGGAAAGAATCCTGTAATAGTTTCCTTCGTAGCCTGAGAGAGTGAATTAAAACACCAAATTAGTGGTAAAATGGTGTTGAAAATAGTGCGTCCAATTACATTTCGCCGTTCCTTCGGTGTGACGTTTGTAGGGGGCTAGAGATTAGATGGAGGAGTAGTTTCAGGCATTTTTTCTGATTTGTAAAACTGAGACTTCATTGGCCCAGAAAATCGTACTTACATCGTTAAGTCAAATCCCTTCTGGTTAAAACAAGTTAAGAAATTATGCACCCGCTAATAAATCTAAATAATTTAGTATTGCATTGCTCTTAACCCCGGTCATTTCAAAAAGAATAGATTGTAGTAATATGAAAACCTTAGAGACAGATGTTTCCTTCAGAACATGAGCTCTCCCACATAAAGCGTGCAATGATGGTAACTACAACAGTTGGATGGAAACTCAAGCCCTAAGAAGTAGAGTAATTCAAAAATTATTCTCACAAGCTGGTAAGCGGAGTGATATTTCCGATGTGGAATGCATATTTGGTGGTGAATATTATGTCACGGGGAAAGAAAATAAAATGAAAATAACATCGTGATTGCCTTTTCCTTCCTTGTGGGCAGGAAACTGTGTTTTGTTCCTTTATTTTTTTTTTATGGTGGCTGTTATGTGCCAGGTACTATACTGAGTGCTGGGGTAGTTTGAAGCTAATTAGGTTGGATGCAGTCCATGTCCCATATGGGGCTCACAGTCTTCATCTCCATTTTACGCATGAGGTAATGAGGCATAGAGAAATGAAGCGACTTGCCCAAGCTCATACAGCAAGAGTGGTGGCGGTAAGATCGGAACCCAAGTCCTGACTCCCAGGCCCACGGTCTATCCAATAGACCACACTGCTTCTCAATATGCTGTTAATCTGTACTCTCCTACGCTCTTAGTACAGTGATGTGCACAGTGTAAGCACTCAAATGTGAATAACTGAGGATGAATTCAATTCACAGACTCATAAACTCATGGATATGGAAGGGACTTCCAGAGATAATGGGGTCCAGGCCCCTGTCTCCACGAAGGCGAGAAACCATATCTTCCAAATGAAGGGTTGTTTTATCATCATATGATAATGATAATGATAATAAAGTTCCCCAGGGAGGGAGATATTACAGCCTCCCTTGATAGCTTATTCCAGGGAGAGACTCTCTGACAGTCATTAAGGTAGTTCTGGTGTCTAATCGAACCGTCCTTTTCTTTAATTTCATCGTATTTCTTCTTGCTTGGTCGTGTTCTGGAGGTACTGAAAAGCCGGTTAGCTCGTTACCCGTTGAAACGCCTCGTAGACTTGATGGCCATTCCCCCATGGAGAAGTAAAACTTCTAACTTCCACCCGATCAAACTCCGGCTCGAGCAGGGCCGGCCCCATGGGTCGCTTGGAATGAACGTCGAATCTACCTGGCTAGGGGATCGGTAAGAATAAATATAACAACTGGTATTTGTTAAGCACGTACTATGCGCCAAGCACTGTTCTGGGCACTGGGACAGATACTGTCAATCGATCGTATTTGTTGAGCGCTTACTTTGTGCAGAGCACTGTGCTAACCACTTGTAATAACCATATAACAGAGTTGGTAGATTTGTTCCCTGCCCACAGTGACCTTTCAGTCGAGGGCGAGATGCACATGAATATAGAGAAGCAGTGGAAAGAGCCCAGGCTTGGGAGTCAGAGGTCATGGCTTCGAATCCCAGCTCCGCCACTTGTCAGCTGTGTGACTCTGGGCAGGTCACTTCACTTCTCTGTGCTTCCGTTACCTCATCTGGAAAAAGGGGATTAGAACTGTGAGCCCCACGTGGGATCATCTTGTATTCCCCCTCCCAGCGCTTAGAACAGTGCTCTGCATATAGTAAACACTTAAATGCCATCATCATTCTAGACATATAAAATATGGATATGGATAAATTACCAATACAAGATAATCAGATCCCACCCGGGGCTCCCATTCTAAAGGAGGAGGGAGACAGGAATTGAATCCCCATTTTACGGGTGAGGGAACTGAGGCGCAGAGAAACTGAAATGACTTCCCCAACAGCAGGTAAGTGGAGGAGTCAAAATTAGAACCCAGATCCTCCGACTCTCCGACCCATGTTCTCTGCACTAGGCCACACTACTTCCCTTTGTCACCGCTTCTGATTTTCGAGGGAAGAGGGGTTCGAGGAAGCTTGGTCCCTACAAACATCTGGGAAATTCTGCCTGCTTGTCAAACGGGGCTCACTCATTCCTGAAATGGTCGGATGCTGACGGTGAACTCCCCTGCACTGTGGAGAAATGAGCACAGCTCCAGAGAAGTCAGAGACTGTAAAGTAAAATGAACGGCGGGTTAAGGGAATATGAGCCGCAACCGGCAAGTGTTCCCCGTCCCAGATTTTTAATCGACATTGAAAGCCATTAGAGTCCCATTTGATGAGGATAAAATATCCTCGCGGGTTAGCATGGACTGCCAGAAGGGACTGGCGAAAGTTAGCTTTGGGGGGAATTTAATAATAATATCGTGGGTATTTGTTTAGCGCTTATCATGTGCAGAGCACTGTTCTGAGCGCTGGGGGAGATACGGGGTCATCAGGTGGTCCCACGCGAGGCTCACAGTCTTCATCCCCATTTGACAGATGAGGGCACTGAGGCCCAGAGAAGCGAAGTGACTCGCCCACGGTCCCACAGCTGCCAAGTGGCAGAGCCGAGATTCAAACCCATGACCTCTGACTCCCAAGCCCGGCCTCTTTCCACTGAGCCACACCCATTTTGTCATTTTCCCTCCCGAAGGTGCTAACAGAATCTTTATTCTCCCCCTGGGATGTAACTCCGGTCTCTTTCATTGAGCTACCGTGTCCCAGAAGGGTGTCTGTTTATGGTTATATTGTACTCTCCTAAGCGCTTAATACAGCGCTCTGCACACAGTAAGCATTCAGTAAATACCACTGATTGATTAGCAGATTCCAGAGAACAAGTTCGTCATCAGAAAGAGAAAATTCCCAGCCTGAAGCCCTCTGCAAAACCAGGGCTCAGAGAAGAGAGTTGTCAGAACAATAATAATAATATAATGAGATATAATAATTATATTAGTATGCAAGTTGTGTGATAATCATAATGTTAACCATAATATATAATACTATAATATATTAATATCCCTGTACCTGTCCCACATGAGGTTCGTAGTCTTAATTCCCATTTTACAGATGAGGTAGCTGAGGCACAAAGAAGTTAAGTGACTTGCCCAAGTTCACGCAGCAGACAAGGAGGGGAGTCGGAATTAGAACCTCAGAAGAACTTCAACTATCGGTCGGTTATATTGATTGAGCACTTACTATGTATACAGCACTGAATTAAGTGCTTGGGAGAGTACAGTGCAATAGAATTGGCAGACACGTTTATTAATAGAAATAATTTAAAATATATAAATGTAATTTAAACTAAATAAGTATATAAAATATATAAACTCTAGGCCTGACCCCTAGAGAGAGTCTACTCACCCAAGTGCTTAGCACAGTGCTCAGCACACCTCAGCCTTCTCTAAGCCCTCCTTTGCTCTTCTCCCTTTCCCTTCTGCATTGCCCTGACTTACTCCTGTCATTCATCTTCCCTCCCGTCCCACAGCCCTTACGTTCGTATCATAAGCATTTAGTGCAGTGCTTTGCACAGAGTAAGTGTTCAGTAAATACGATTAAATTAATCTGAAAATGTATTTATATTATTGACGGTCTCCCCTCTAGACTCTAAGCTCACTGTGGGCAGGGAATGTGCTTATTCTATATCGTTATATTGTATTCTACCAGTGCTTAGTACAGTCCTCAGAACACAGTGAGCGCTCAATAAAAACAATCGACTGACATCAGGGGCTTAATAAATACTATTGCTTGATTGGATCCTTGATTAGAAATGCATCGCCTTTCTGTCCTCCAGGGACGTTTTTAAAAAAAAAAACA
Organism: Ornithorhynchus anatinus; assembly: GCF_004115215.2. Lineage (NCBI taxonomy): Eukaryota > Metazoa > Chordata > Mammalia > Monotremata > Ornithorhynchidae > Ornithorhynchus > Ornithorhynchus anatinus. The sequence goes on from NC_041737.1 coordinate 7,491,948, forward strand.
AACTTATCGGTGAGTCACGAGGCTTGGCCAGGCAGCAGAGAAAGACGGAGAGAGAATTAGGGATGTTGTACAGGACAGTTGGAGGAGAGAGGAGCAGCGAAGAGAAAGATAAGAAGACCTAGAGGGGAAATCAGAATCACAGTGAAGGAAGAAAGTGAAGGAAAATTACAGGGAGAAAAACGGGAAAGCAGGCCCAATATAATCAGAAAATGAAGGCACGTTCACCTCTTTAACCTAGGCAAAGGCAGGAATTTCTGTTGGTCCATTTTCAAATAAAACATATTGTGTTATCTCCATGTCATTTTAGTATTCAGACTGTAAATTGTCATAAGACAAATGGATCCAGTTAAATATGAACTTTAAGTGTACAACTTGAGCATGGTTCAAATATTAATAACAATAATAATAATGTTGGTATTTAAGTGCTTACTATGTGCCCAGCACTGTTCTAAGTGCTGGGGTAGATACAGGGTGATCACGTTGTCCCACGTGGGGCTCACAGTTTTAATCCCCATTTTACAGTTGAGGTAACTGAGTCCCAGAGAAGTGAAGTGACTTGCCCACAGTCACACAGCTGACAAGTGGCAGAGGCGGCATTCGAACCCATGACCTCTGACTCCCAAGCCTGGGCTCTTTCCACTGAGCCATGCTGCTTCTCAAGAAACCAAAAGGCCCATTCACTGCTTTTTTTTTTAACGCAAAATGTTCGATTCACAGCTGGTGAGGAGGGAGTATATTTCTGCATGATTGCGTTGGTAGGGGCACCCTCTTTTCAATTATGTGTTCCTTGGTTCTAAATCAATTTCTCAGCTCATTTGCTTGTCTTCCACGGAACTGGGTTTGTGTGACCTGTCATAATCACAGATTGTTAGAGGGGAGAGGGGGGCCTGGTTAGCACCACGGATGTGTTAATCAAAGTGTTGACAAGTCACCTTTGTTTGCACCCTTTATTCACCCGACCATCAGCTCCACAGCACTTTTGTACATATCTGTAATTTAAAGCATTTAATACAGTGCTAAATTAATTCATTCAATGGTATTTATTGAGCGCTTACTATGTGCAGAGCACTGTATTAAACGCTTGGAATGTAAAAATCGGCAACAGATAGAGACAGCCCCTGCCCACTGACGGGTTTACAGTCTAATCGGGGGAGACAGACAAAAACAGTTGCAATAAATAGAATCAAGGGGATGTACATCTCATTAAGTACACAGTTAGCACTCAATAAATAGATGTACATCTCATTAAGTACACAGTTAGCACTCAATAAATACAATAGAAGGAATTTATATTAAAGTCTGTCTCCCCCTCCAGATTCTAACCCCCCTGTGGGCAGGGAACATCCACCAATTCTATTATATTATGCTTTCCCAAGTGTTTAGTACTGTACTCTGCACACAGTAAGCACTCGATAAAAATCCCTGATTGATGACAACTCACAGATTAACTCTTCTCTCCTGGCAGACCCTCCTCACTTTAACTCCCACTGTAGAAACTCACTGAAGTATCTTGCCTCTCTTCCTTACTGAAAAGGCTAGCAGTGACATGAAGGAAGCACAGCATCAAACAAGCAAACTTCCTAAAACCCAATAAGCTGCATCAATCATCACATATATTCATTAAACACTTACCGTGTACAGAGTGGGAAAAGACAGTAGAACAACGTCGGTAGACTTGTTCCCCAGCCACACTGGTTTCTGAACACTCAGCTGTTCCATTTTCTTTTAGGGTGGCATGACCGATCATCATCAGTGGAATTTATTGTGATCAGGTGGATTTGAAGAGAGAGGGGGTTAGAAACAGGAGAGACATCATGAGCAAGGGAAGAGACAGGAAAGGAGGAATGAGGAAGGCTAACTAGGGAGGAACTATGAGTGCAAAATGGAATATAGTGAATAGAGGAAGCTGATGCGTTAGACCAAGAGAGAGCTGGGGGAAGCCAAAGATTTGGGGTTTCTGCTTGATGAAGAGAGGGGTGAGTAACTTCTGAGGAGTTCAGAGATGTGTGCAGAATGTTGTTATATTTCTAGTCTAGTTTCTTTTGGGGATGTTTAAACAAAAGCACTCGGTTTGTAATCCACAATGACCCCGATCTCTTTCTTATTGGGTCTTTTCAGATACAAGCTTGAGTGTTCCCCATCTTGCTCCCCGCCCCCCCCACCAACTATCTCATTCTGTACTATCACATCTCTGACCCCGTGGACACATTTCCTACCGCAGAGAAATTTCTCCTCATCTTCTAAAATGCCTTCTCCTCCAGGAGGTCTTCTCCCACCTCTGTCCCCTCTCCTCTCATGGGCTAATTGATTTGTTTTATTTGTTTCCTTTTTTATCATTTATTCCAATGTTTAAATAATATTGAGCACCTCCTGGAGGCAGAGCACCGTTCTCTGCATTTGGAAGAGAACAGTAGAGGCAAAAGCAGTATGGCCTAGGGGAAAGAGCACCAGTCTGGGAGCCAGAGGTCCTGAGTTCTAATCCCTCACTCTGCCCCTGCTGTACAACCTTAGGCAAATCGCTTCTCTGTTACATGGGGATTCAATTTCAGTTCACCCTCGCTCTTAGGCTGTAGGGACAGGGTTGTATCTACCCTAATGTTTAGTATAACTCTTAGCACATATCAAGGGATTAACCAATACCAGATATTTTTATGATCCTTATTAGATGGTCTCTGCTTTTGAGGTGTTTACAATTTCTTTTATCTTTAGTATATTTACAGTTTGTGTTTCATTAGACTGAAAGCTGATCAAGGACAGCGTTCTAGGAATTTCCTGCATTCCACCATTCATTCGATCATATTTATTAAGCACTTACTGTGTGCAGAGCACTGTACTAAGCACTTGGGAAAGTAGAGTATAACAATAAACAGTGACAATCCCTGCCCACAGCGAACCTGCACACAGCCGGTGCCCAGCACAGGGCTCTGTACACAGTTGTTGTTCTGTCCCACTTGGCTCTCAAATGGTGCTGCTGCAGTAATAATACTGATAATAACGATGGTATTTATTAAGTGCTTACTATGTGCCAGACACTTTACTTAGTACTGAGGAGGATACCAGCAAATCGAGTTGGACACAGTCCCTGTCCCATGTGGGGCTCACCGTCTAAATCCCCACTTTCCAGATGAAGTAACGGAGGCCCAGAGATGTGAAGTGACTTGCCCCAGATCACACAGCAGACAGATGGAGGAGCAGGGATTAGGACTCATGATTTAGGCTGAATCGTCTGGGTTTTGACCCAATGCCTTAGAATTGTGGATTCTCTCTTGCCGAGAGTCGCACCGGGGTGTTGGTGAGAATGAAATGAGTGTTGACCTCCAGAAGGGTGTTGTCTAGGATCTCTGGCAGATTCTGGACAGAGAAGGTTCCAGTCAGTTTTGAGTGGGGTGGAGAGTGTGGAGGGAAGGTATTCTGTATCCCAAATGGTGATTTTTAGTGTATTCATCGCATCCCCTAGCTGCTTCATAAATAAAATCACTAATATGTATTGATAAAGAGGTTTATTTCTCATGCAAAACCATAATAGCTCTCAGTTCGAGCATTCATCGCATCCAATAGCTGCTTAATAAATATAATGACTTATATGTATTGATAAAGAGCTCTGATGCTTATTTCTTGTTCAAAACCAGAATAGTTCTCAGTCCGTGCATTCATCACATCCCCTAGCTGCTTCATAAATGCCATTACTTCTGGGTATCGGAAAAGAGCTCTTTTGAGGCTTAATTCTTGTGTCAAAACCAGAGTAGTTTTCAGTTAGAGCATTTATTGCATCCAATAGCTGCTTCATAAATATAATTACTTATATGTATTGATAAAGAGCTTTGAGGCTTATTTCTTGTTCAAAACCAGAATAGTTCTCAGTCCGTGCATTTATCACATCCACTAGCTGCTTCGTAAATATCATTGCTTCTGTGTATTGAAAAAGAGCTTTTCTGAGGTGTCAAAACCAGAGTAGTTCTCCGTTAGAGCATTTATTGCATCCAATAGCTGCTTAATAAATATCACTACTTCTGCGTATTTGAAAAAAAAGCTTTGAGGCTTATTTCTTGTGCAAAACCGGAATAGTTTTCAGTCTGCGCATGGATCGCATCCGCTAGCTGCTTCATAAATATAATTACTTACATGTATCGATAAAGAGCTGGGAGGCTTATTTCTTGTGTCAAAACCAGAGTGGTTCTCAATGAGAACATTCATTGCATCCAATAGCTGCTTACTAAATATCACTACTTCTGGGTATCGAAAAAGAGCTTCGAGGCTTATTTCTTGTGCAAAACCAGAATAGTTTTCAGTCTGCGCATGCATCGCATCCGCTAGCTGCTTCATAAATATAATTATATGTATTGATAAAGAGCTTTGAGGCTTATTTCTTGGGCAAAACCAGAATTGTTCTCAGAGCATTTATTGCATCCAGTAGCTGCTTCATAAATATCACTGCTTCGGTGTATTGAAAAGGAGCTTTTTTGAGGTTCATTTCTTGTGTCAAAACCAGAATAGTTCTCAGTTAGAGCATTTATTGCATCTAATAGCTGCTTCATAAATATCATTGCTTCTGTGTATTGAAAAGGAGCTTTTTTGAGGCTGATTTCTTGTGTCAAAACCAGAGTCGTTCTCAGAACATTTATTGCATCCAATAACAGCTTCATAAATATTACTTCTGTGTATTGAAAAAGAGCTTTTTTGAGGCTTATTTCTGGTGCCAAACTCCATCCTTTCTCACCTTGTCCTCCCTCCAGGATGGCCAACGGGGGTCCAGGACACCGGGGACCCTTCTATCACCAGGAGAGGGGAGGAAGAGGAGGAGGAAGAGGGGACGGGCTAGCCACGACCCCCCTCTCTTACCCTCGAACCCCCGCAGGGTTGCAAACTTCCTAAAACCTCCCTCCTCCCTCCCCCTTTCTCCATCACTGACTATGTAGTGGACGTCTTCGAAGGGGAGGTGGGTCTGGCTTGCTGCATCGCAGAGATAAGGTCCTGGAGCCGGTCCTTGGTGGCTGAGGAAAGGAGGGGTGTCCGGAATCCGTGGGATCTGGGCTTTTAGAAGAGGACACCGTGGGGATCACCCAGGCTCCTGCTACTGAGTGCCGCTGCAAATCGGGAATTGGAAGGTAAGAGGAGCTGCGCACCTGCTCGGTTCTTGTAGCTGAGCTGAGGATTAAGAGAGGCGGTCAGGGAATCCTAAGACTTTTTTCATCATCATCCTCATCAACGGGAAATTCTCCCTGAGCACAGCTCGATCGTGCTCTTTTATCTTAAAGCAACAAAAATGCATCTTGCCCCTCCTGTGCCCTAGGTCTAGGGATGCCTTCAGACACATCACTGGATTTATCTGGAGGGCACACCCAGCTATCCGTTTATTTCAGCAAAAACATCCCAGTGAGAAGTCAAAATGATCCCTTTTTAGTGTATTCATCGCATCCAGTAGCTGCCCTTCCTACCGTCGGCAAAAAAAACATCCCATTGAGAATTCAACCTGATCATTTTTTTTTTAGTGCGGTCATCGCTTCCAATAGCTGCTTGATAAATATCATTACTTCTATGTATTGAAAAAGAGCTGCGAGGCTCATTTTTTTGTGCCAAACCAGAATAGGTCTCAGGTCTGAAAGTAATTACAGCAAAGAGCCCAGGGCTGGAAGTCAAAGGATCTGGGTTCTATCTCAGCTCTGCTGCTGACTTGTGTGTGACCAGATTTGCTTAATGTGGCAAGTCGTTTAACCTCTCGGAGCCTCAGTTTCCTCGCTTCTAAAATGGGAAATAAGGGTTGTGGCGGATGTGATTCTTTTGTATCCATCTCAATGACTGTGCATGGCGGTTGATACGTAGTGTTTAAAAAATACCACTGACTAAGAAAGGAGCTTCTTCCTCGTTGTGACCTGGACGTCGAAGAACGAATTACACGATTGCTAACCAAGCCTGTTTTTTGTGGATGCCAATGGTTATGGATATGTAGACCTACGTATTTTAATTTTCAGTTAGCTATAGTTTCTGTGACCGCGTATGATCTTCTGGATAAAATCTAGAGGGCAAAACTGTCAACCAGATTTGTATATTTTGATGATTGAATCTACGCGGGGTATATTGATAGGTTTATTATTATTATTTATTAATTAAGCACTTAGTGTGAGTCAAGCATCATTCTAAGCACTGGGGGAGGTAGAAGCCAATCAGGTCAGAAACAGTTCCTGCCCCACAAACAGCTTCCAGTCTACAGAGGAGGATGCGCTTTGTAGGCAGGGGACGTGTACCAACTCTTTTAAACTCTCTCAAGCGCTTAGTTCAGTGTTCTGCATATATATGATTAATTACTTGATTGATTTTACGGATGAGGAACTGAAGCCCAGAGAAGTCGGGTGATTTACCTAAGATCACACAAAAGGCCGGTGGGGGAGTAGAACCTAGATCTTCTATTTCCAAGCTCTTTCCATTAGTCACCCTGCCTCTACTTGGACCATTAATAATGTTGGTATTCGTTGAGCGCTTACTATGTGCAAAGCACTGTTCTAAGCGCTGGGGGGGATACAAGGTGATCAGGTTGTCCCTCGTGGGGCTCACAGTTTTAATCCCCATTTTACAGACGAGGTAACAGGCACAGAGAAGTGAAGCGACTTGCCCGAAGTCACACAGCCGGCCAGCGGCGGAGCCGGGATTAGAACCCATGACCTCTGACTCCCAAGCCCGGGCTCTTTCCACAGAGCCACGCTGCTTCTCGTAGTGAGCGATGCACACAGAGAGGGAAGCTTTTTGTCTCTGTTGACACCTCCCCTTCTCCATATTTCCCTCTGAGGAAGGGGCTTTTCATTTTCATTTAAAAGCTTTCCCTGCTGACTTGTCTGGAGCTTCTGACACCGCAGTTTGATGTGAGGACTGAATGAACAACTCTGACTCCCAGGTAGTTTAAAAGCTGGCTCTTCACCTAATTCCCATCAATCCACCATCCCTTGAGACTCTGTGTGCAGTCGGGAACATTTGCGTTATTTTAGCAGAGGGTCGGATAGGAAGATGTTTAGGGGGAAAGCTGTACCTTTAAGTAAATTTCATGTCACTGGGGCATTGCCTATAAAATGTGCTCCGGATTTTCAGAAAGTCAAGGTTTTTTCAGGAATCAGGCCTCGGAAGTGGTATGGAACGGTCTTTTTTAAAGACACGATACCTTTCCTTCTCCCTCACAAACACCGATAAGCTAGATTTTCCCCCCACCCAAGGATACTGTGCACCTTGACACGGTATAATGCTTCGGAGTGAACAAGATTTGAATTGCTGCCAAGAATCAAACCGTAAAGTGGTAGTGATGTAAATTTTCCTGAGACACCTAAGTTTTAGAGGTGCTGTGGTGGAGCTTGGATGTGACTCAGATCCTTTCCTCAAATAAGTGAGCTCCCTCACCTCAGTGCCGATGTGGTTGGTTCAGGAAACAAAATTGGATTCCTGTGAAGGGCGAGCTGCCTATGTCCTGGAATTTATTCCTGAGAAGGAGAGGCTTATCTTAGCCCTGGAATCGATCTCTTCTGGTGACTGTTTGATTTACTATTTATTAAGCACTTACTCTATGCCAAGCATTGTACTAAGTGCTGGGGTAGATTTGAGATAATCAGGTTAGAAAAGCTGCATTACCTAGCGGAAAAAGCATGGCTCTGGGAGTAGGAAGACCTGAGTTCTAATCCTGGCTCTACCACTTGTCTGTTGTGTGACTTTTGGCAGGTCACTTAATTTCTCTGTGCCTCAGTTCCCTCCTGTAAAATGAGGACTGAGACTGTGAACCCCTTGTGGGACAAGAACTACGTCCAACCTGCTTATTTTATCTATCCCAGTGCTCAGTACAGTGTAGAGAAGCAGCGTGGCTTAGTGGAAAGAGCCCGCGCTTGGGAGTCAGAGGTCATGGGTTCTAATTCCGCTCCGCCACTTGTCTGCTGTGTGGCCTTGGGCAAGTCACTTAACTTCTCTGGGCCTCAGTTAAGTCATCTGTCAAAATGGGGTTTAAAAACTGTGAGCCCCAAGTGGGACGATCTGATTCCCCTGTGTCTACCCCAGCGCTTAGAACAGTGCTCCGCACATAGTAAGCGCTTAACAAATACCATAATCATCTGTATAAAGTAAGAGTTCAATAAATATGATTGATTCCTCTGCCATTTGACCCTGCAGCCCTGGGGGAGATAGGCTAGATTATCCGGGATCTTGGTGCTGTCCCCTCTGCGTGGACTGGGTCAGGGTTTAGGTTAGTGACCCCACCCCTCAAGGAGACCGGACCCCTCCCCTCAATTATATCTCCTGCTCTTCCTTCATCCGAATTCACCCTGGTTCGGTAAGAAATAAAGCACTGCCACAGAAAACAATTTCAAATAATGAATGGATTGGATGATTTTATTGGAAAGATTTGAGGAATTGAAGGTCATCAGAGTCAGTCCAGCGATTAAGAAAAATTAGTAGCAATTTCGCTGAAAAGCCAAACTGGTACTGGAGTGTCACCTGCTGGGTATCCCTAGCTGGTTTGGTTGGTTGCCTATTTCTAAACTTGCGAAAGAGTTCTCATTCTTGGTAGAAGTGGTAATGTTCTTAAATCATAAAGATAATGCCTACCTCTGAATTTTGCTAGTCACTACCAGTCTCTGTGGAAACAGTGGAAGGGCTCTAAATCAAGCTGGATGATAAATGATTCCGTTTTAGGTATGGTCGTAAGTGACAGACTATGAGGATGGGATCGTTTGCGTCTGTGGATGCTGATGGAGTGAAATCCAACAAAGTCCCTCTGGGACATGAAAATGACATTTGATTTCAGTGGAGATACTGAAATGTTAGCAACTGGCAGTTTATAGAGGCGTGAGAAAATGGCGGTGGGTCCCTTAAAGCAGTACAAAATGGTGGGTGTAGTTTCTTCCACAACCTGAACGGAAAATAGTTAATGCCTTGTTTTCTTAAATGAGGGGGGAAAAGAATCCAAAATAGGTAATAATCGTATTTAAGGGAATCAGGAGGAACTGGGTAATAGTCCCAGCTCTGCCGCTGACCTGCCATGGTACAGATGAGGAAACTGAGTCCCAGAGAAGTTAAATGACTTGCCCAAAGGCACACAATAGGACAGTAGAAGAGGTGGGACTGGAATTCAAGTGTCCTGCCTCTCAGATCTGTGTTCTTTCCACTAAAGCCTGCTCAGGTAGATTGTAAACTCCTGGAAGGCAAGGAGCATGTCTACTAACTTTATCTGTGCCCTTCCTAACATTAAAGGATATCACTTATCCTGAAAGTGTTCCAGATTTTGTATCTTCCCAAAAAACTCTGGGAAAGCATTACACCCAGAGCTTAGAACAGTGCTTGGCACATAGAAAGTGCTTAAATATCGTCGTCATTATCAATCAATAGTATTGATACTTGCTTGCTCCAGAGCGCTATATTAAGCACTTGGGAGAGCTTACATTCTAGAGGGAGAGACAAAAATTTAAAGTAAACTACAAGTCTGTATATAAATGCTGTGAAGCCAAGAGTGGCATGAATATCAAATGTTAAAAGGATACAGATTTAAATACGTAGGTGACGCAGAAAAGAAAAAGAGTAGGGAAAGGGGTTAGTAGTCAGCATCTTGACTCTTTGACTTTTCTCACTGGCTTTGGTTAAGCTTGAAGAAGAACCTATTTATAATTTCTTTTGATGAAATCTTACTCATCCCGAGTGTCTTATCAAATAACTCATAACACCAGTAAACATACACATTTCCTGGCACAAGAAGCTTACAGTCTAGTGGTGGGGGGGTCGGGGAAGAGAGGGAGAAAAAGGGAGGAATTGTTCATTCATTCAATAGTATTTATTGAGCGCTTACTATGTGCGGAGCACTGTACTGAGCGCTTGGAATGGACAAATCGGCAACAGATACAGTCCCTGCCCATTGACGGGCTTACAGTCTGAGTCTAATGGTCAGTCCACATCGTCTATATCAGGAAAAAATATAGAGTGCCAGTCTGAGAGTCAGAAGGGCCTGGGTTCTAATCCAGCTCCTCTACGTGTCTGCGGTGTGACCAAGTCACTTCTCTGTGCCTCAGTTGCCTCATCTTTAAAATGGAGATTAAAGCAGTTGGACATGGACTGTGTCCAACCTGATTAGCTTGCCTGTAACCCAGCGTTTAGTATAGTGACTGGCACCCAGAAGTTAAGCGTTTTGCCCAAGGTCACACAGCAGACAAGTGGGGGAGGTGGAATTAGAACCCAGGTCCTCTGACTCCCAGACCCGTGCTGTCCCATCCAGGGCCCATTTCTCCTGAGGGAGGTTTCCTGCTAACTCTGAACAACCGAAACCCCACAGTTTTCTGGAAGGCCCACGTGGGACAGGGATCGAGATTGATCTGATTGTATTACACCTACCCGAGCACTCAGTACAGTTCTTGGCACATTGTAAGTTCTTAATCGCACCATTTATGCACCACATTTAGAGGGGGTGGGTCTTTCTCCGATTCTTCCTCCTATTTATACATTATTCCATGACTTTCTCCCCTTCTAAGAACAGTAATTATTATTAAGGCATTTGTTGAGCGCTTACTAAGTGCCAGGCACTGTATTAAGCGCTGAGGTGGCTATAAGGCAGTAGACTATAGATTATAAACTAAATTCTAGAGATAAACTCCTTGTGGTAACAGTAATAATAATGATGCTATTTGTTAAGTGCTTAGTAGGTGTCAAGCTCCTTACTAAGTGCTTACTAGGTGTCAAGCACCTTACTAAGTGCTTACTAGGTGCTAAGTGCTGTACTAAGTGCTGGGGTAGAAAAAAGATCATCAGGTCAGATACAGGCCTGTCCCACAAGAGGCTCCCAGTCTAAATAGGAGGGAGACAGTTGTGTAATCTCTATTTTATAGAAGAGGAAACCGAGGCCCACAGAAGTTAAGGAGCAGCTAGATCCAAGATTAGAATCCAAGTCCTTTGTTCTTTTCACTAGGCTTTCAATTGTAATAATAATAATATTTAAGTTTCAAGTTGACTTCAGTCATATTTTTCGAGTGCTTGCTGTGTGCGGAGCACTGTACTAAGCGCTTGGGAAGTACGATACAGCAACAGAGACAATCCCTGCCCACGACAGACACACAGTTCACGTAGAACAGTGTTTGGCGCGGAGTAAGCGCTTAACAGATACCATAATTAATTAGTACTTGAGAGTTGAACCTGGGGGAGAGGACACCTGAGGAGATGGCATTTTAGTAGAGCTTGGAAGATGGGCTGCTGAGTGGTGGTTGCTCGGATATGTAGGGGGAGGGAATTAATAATGATGATGATGGTATTTGTTAAGCGCTTACTATGTGCCAAGCACTGCCCTAAGCACTGGGGGAGATACAAGGTAATCAGGTTGTCCCACCTGGGGCTCACAGTCTCAATCCCCATTTTACAGATGAGATAACTGAGGCCCGGAGAAGTGAATTGGCCTGCCCAAGGTCACCCAGCAGACAAGTGGCAGAGGCGGGATGCCCAATTGTCCATTCCAAACGCTTAGTACGGTGCCCTGCACATAGTAAGCGCTCAATAAATACTATTGAATGAATGAACCCTTATCCTATGACTCCCGTGCTCTTTCCACTAAGCCATCCTGCTTCTTAATAATTCCTGATAATCATTATTATTGCCACAGTGCTTCGCACATAGTAAGCATTTAACAAATACCATACTCATAAAGATTCGGAGAGAGCCGAATCTGATGGTGGGATGTTTCTGCCTGAAACTGCAGAATGAGAAAGGAAAATACGCTGCCACATTTTGTAGCCTTGTCCACCTGCCTACCCCCATCGATTGTAAGGTTTTTGAGAGCAGGGAATTAACCTCGCTTTTGTTCTAATCAGCCAAGCGCTTAGTACAGTCCTTAGAGCTCAAAAGCCCCTCGTAAACACCATCGGTAGATGCATCGATTGGTTGTGGTTCAAACAAAGCACCGAAATCAAACCTATTAAAGAGATCAAGGGTTATTTTTTTTTTTTTGAGTTTAACAATAATAATGTTGGTATTTGCTAAGCGCCTACTACGTGCCGAGCACTGTTCTAAGCGCTGGGGGGAGATACAGGGTCATCAGGTTGTCCCACGTGAGGCTCACAGTTAATCCCCATTTTACAGATGAGGTCACTGAGGCCCAGAGAAGTGAAGTTTAGTAAAACTAAATACAAGGGATTATTGTTTGTCATTGAAATAGGCTAATAATGATAATGTTGGTATTTGTTAAGCGCTTACTATGTGCAGAGCACTGTTCTAAGCACTGGGGTAGACACAGGGGAATCAGGTTGTCCCACGTGGGGCTCACGGTCTTAATCCCCATTTTACAGAAGAGGGAACTGAGGCCCAGAGAAGTGAAGTGACTTGCCCACAGTCACACAGCTGACAAGTGGCAGAGCCGGGATTTGAACCCATGACCTCTGACTCCAAAAGCCCGTGCTCTTTCCACTGAGCCACGCTGCTTAATAGCTGATATTCCCCACTCTGAAAATTGCTTGAAAATGCAAGGAACACAGTGGAATTTTCTTTTAGAGAAGCAGCGTGGAAAGAGCCCGGGCTTGGGGGTCAGAGGACGTGGGTTCTAATCCCGGCTCTGCCACCTGTCTACTGTGTGAGCTTGGGGAAGTCGCTTCACTTCTCTGGGCCTCAGTTCCTTCATCATTAAAAAGTGATTAGGACTGTGAGCCTCATGTGGGACAGAGACTGCCCAATCTGAGCTTGCATCTGTCTACCCCAGACCTTAGTACAGGGCAGGGCACATAGTAAGCACTTAATAAATATCCTTAAAACCCCCCAAAAAAGCAGGGTCTGGAATTACAGCCGATCATTCTACTCTCGGATGGATTTTATTGGCTCAGAGGAATGGACGGGAACTTTGAAGGTAATCTTAAACCCTGTCCTCAAAATTGACTGTCTATCCCGTGCACGATATCCTTTTCCTCCAGCTTTATGCTCCAGAACGATGATTTTCATTTGAGAGATTTCTCACGCCCAGAGGAATCAACAAGCCGTTACAGAGCAAATGTTAGTGAGCTATTGTGGCAGAGCTAATTGTTTTTATTTCCCAATGACAATGGAAATACTAATAGCTAGAAGGAATAAATTAGTTACCCAAGTTCATTTTACAGCTAAGCTTTAATGCTTTAGAAAAAAAAAAATAAACACTTGTTGCACTAACTCCTGAGCTTATCTATTTAGCATTTACGGTTTGGTCACTCGTCAGCGTGTGCAAGAGCTGAGAACGGCCAACCTTCTCACTGTACCTCGGTCTTGTCTAGTCATTCAGTGGTATTTATTGAGCGCTTACTCTGCGCAGGGCACTGTACTGAGCGCTTGGAATATACAAGTCGGCAACTGATAGAGACAATCCCTGCCCAGTGACGGGCTTACAGTCTATCTCGCCACTGACCTCTTGCCATGTCCTGCCTCTGGCCTGGAACGCCCTCCCTCTTCATATAATAATAATATTGCTGGTATTTGTTAAGCGCTTACTATGTGCAGAGCACTGTTCTAACCGCCGGGGGAGATACAGGGCCATCAGGTTGTCCCCCGTGAGGCTCGCAGTCTTCATCCCCATTTTCCAGATGAGGGAACTGAGGCCCAGAGAAGTGAAGTGACTCGCCCACAGTCCCACAGCTGCCGAGTGGCAGAGCCGGGAATCGAACCCATGACCTCTGACTCCCAAGCCCGGGCTCTTTCCACTGAGCCATGCTGCTTCTCTGTTGTGTATCCGTGGGCAAGTCTCTTGACTTCTCTGTGCTTCAGTTGCCTCATCTGTAAAGTGGGGATTATGAGCCCAGTGTGGGACAGAGACTGTGTCCCACCTGATTAACTTATATCTACCCCAGCGCTTAGTACAGTGCTTGGCGCAAAGGAAGTGCTTAATAAATACCGTAAAAAAAGATCTTAGGACTGGGAGTTGAGACCTTAGTTCTAAATCTGACTCCACCACTTGCCTGCCGGATGACCTCGGGACAAGTTACTTTACTGGGAAGCAGCGCGGCTCAGCGGAAAGAGCACGGGCTTGGGAGTCAGAGGTCATGGGTTCGATTCCCGGCTCTGCCACTCGGCAGCTGTGTGACTGTGGGCGAGTCACTTCACTTCTCTGGGCCTCAGTTACCCCATCTGTAAAATGGGGATCAAGACTGTGAGCCTCACATGGGACAACCTGATTACCCTGTATCTCCCCCGGCGCTTAGAACAGTGCTCCGCACGTAGGAAGCGCTCAACAAATACCCACATTATTATTTACTCTGCGCCTCAGTTTACTCATCTGTCAAATGGGGATTCCGTACCCGTTCTCCCTCCCCCTCGGACTGTGAGCCACACGAGACAGGGCCCGCAGCGGATCCGATCGGACTCCGGTGGCTATCAGAGGGCCTGGCACGGAGTCGAAGCTCAATAAATATCAATCCGTCCGAGGCAGGCCCTTGGGAAAGGAGGCAAGAATTAATCCGTGGTCTTGATTGATCGCTTACTATTTGCAGAGCACCGGTCTAAGGGCTTGGGAGAGCAGACTGCGAGAGAATCAGCGGGCACAGTGCCCGTCTGTAATGAATTTACAGACTAGAGGGTGAGAAGAAGGCCCGGTCTGGCCGGGTGGCAATGGGGGGGATGGTTAATAATAATGACGGTATTCGTTAAGCGCTTACTACGTGCAGGGCACCGTTCTAAGCGCCGGGGGAGACACAGGGGAATCGGGTTGTCCCCCGTGAGGCTCCCGGTCTTCATCCCCATTTTACAGGTGAGGGAACGGAGGCCCAGAGAGGTGAAGTGACTTGCCCACGGTCCCACGGCTGACAAGTGGCAGAGCTGGGATTCCCTCCGATGGTTGGGGAGGGGGCTTCCTAGAGTGGGTGAGAATGGTGAGTGAATGGATTTGTTAGTCGCCCCCACCCCCCCGGGCTCCATCTGGGCGTGGGACGAGGTGTGAAGGGGGCTGTTCCTCCTCCTGTCCTTCGAGGTGACCCCGGCTAAAGGTGGGCGGGGGAGAGCTGGGCCGGGCCCCCCCCCCGGGAACCAAGTCAGAAGGAGAGAGGAGCGGCCCCAGTCCCCGGCCAGGATGACGGCTCCGGCCTCCAGGAACCCGAGCAGGGCATGGTGAGGAGATGGGAGGGAGGATGGGCTCCTCGACCAAGCGCTTAGTACAGTGCTCCGCACACGGGAAGGTCTCAATAAATGCCAACGAAAGAATGAATGGAGAAAGTGACTTGGCCGGCCCGGGCCCCAACTGACAAGACCTCCTCCGCTTCCGTGTCGTTGAAGTAAGCGCGTGTAATAATAATAATAATAATGTTGGTATTTGCTAAGCGCTTACTACGTGCCGAGCACTGTTCTAAGCGCTGGGGTAGACATAGGGGAATCAGGTTGTCCCACGTGGGGCTCGCAGTTTTAATCCCCATTTTACAGATGAGGGAACTGAGGCCCAGTGAAGTGACTCGCCCACAGTCACACAGCCGACAAGTGGCAGAGCTGGGATTCGAACTCATGAGCCCCGACTCCAAAGCCCGTGCTCTTTCCACTGAGCCACGCTGCTTCTCAAAGTGTAGAAAAGCAGTGGAGAGAGCCCGGGCCTGGGAGTCGAGAGCACCTGGGTTCTCATTCCAGCCTCGTCATTTGCCTGCTGTGTGACCTCGGGCAAGTCATCACACTTCCCCGGGCCTCAGTGACCTCATCCGTAAAATGGGGAGTGAGACGGTGAGCCCCACGTGGGACAGGGACTGTGTCCAACTCCTTTTGCTTTTATAACCCCAGAGCTTAATGCGGTGGCTGGCGCATAGTAAGCGCTTAACAGATACCGTTATTATATAGCATGTAGAGAGAAGCAGCGTGGTTCAGTGGGAAGAGCCCGGGCTTGGGAGTCAGAGGTCATGGGTTCGAAGCCCGGCTCTGCCGCTCGTCAGCTGGGTGGTGACTGTGGGCGCGTCACTTAATTTCTCTGTGCCTCAGTTCCCTCATTTGTAAAATGGGGATGAAGACTATGAGCCTCACGTGGGACAACCTGGTTACCCTGTATCTACCCCAGTGCTTAGAACAGTGCTCTGCACCTAGTAAGCGCTTAACAAATACCAACATAATCATTATTATTCCCTGTGCCTCAGTTCCCTCATCTGTAAAATGGGGATGAAGGCTGTGAGCCTCACGCGGGACGACCTGATGACCCCGTATCTACCCCAGCGCTTAGAACAGTGCTCTGCACCTAGTAAGCGCTTAACAAATGTCAACATTATTATTATTACAATTATTCCTGGACTTTCCGCGATGGACGAAGCCCTAGCTAATAGTATCTCGGTATCTCGTGCACTTTCTTCTCTCTTGAGGGACAAGATGAGCGAGGTATTTGGCAGCAATATTTCAGACTACTGGCTCCGGGCGATGGTGGGCGTTAACGAAACCAAGCGAGATTGGAACCTCAGCCAACCGGTGACCTACGTGAATTACTATCTCCACCAACCCCAAGTGGCGGCGGTCTTCATCTTTTCCTACTTTTTAATCTTCTCTCTGTGCATGGTGGGCAATTTCCTGGTTTGCTTCATTGTGCTGAAGAACAAACACATGCACACAGTTACCAACCTCTTCATCCTCAACCTGGCTGTCGGCGACCTACTTGTTGGCCTCTTCTGCATGCCCATCACCCTCCTGGATAACATCATCGCAGGTGGGTTGTCTTGCCACAAGCCCCGACGGAATCTCGGCCAATGGAGGCCTCCGGTTCGGAGCCCGTCGGAGCAGGAGGTAGACCGAATCCCGCTCGTGCCCCTCTCTGGCTCCACGTTCGAATCCTCCCTCATCCACCTGGCTCAGGGGTTGGGGGTGTGGAAAGGGAGGAAGAAAACACTCCCGATCCCTAGTCGTAAAAACCCAACAGCCATCTTCGGCGCTTTTTTGTTCAGTGGCGTTTGCTAAGCGCTTACTATAGTCAATAGTATTTACTGAGCGCTTACTAGGTGCGGAGCACTGTGCCCAGCGCTTGGAACGAACAAGTCGGCAACAGATAGAGACGGTCCCTGCCGTTTGACGGGCTTACCGTATGCCGGGCAGTACACTGAGCGCTGGGGTAGATGCAAGATAACTGGACACGGTCCCTGTCTCCCCATTTTACAGATGAGGTAACTGAGGTATAGAGAATAATAATAATAATAATAATAATGTCGGTATTTGTTAAGCGCTTACTCTGTGCAGAGCACCGTTCTAAGCGCTGGGGGAGATACAGGGTGATCAGGCCGTCCCACGTGAGGCTCACAGTTATTCCCCATTTTACAGACGAGGGAACTGAGGCCCAGAGAAGTGAAGTGACTTGCCCACAGTCCCACAGCTGACAAGTGGCAGAGCTGGGATTCGAACTCAGGTCCTCTGACTCCCAGGCCTGAGTCTGCTAGACCACATTGCTTTCTAGCTTAGCACTTAACGGTCTACCGTGCCCCATTTTTAAATCTTACGTATAGGCACTTATTTAAGTGTAGATTCAGTTATTTATTTTGATCACTCTATCAGTAGATACTCTTCGGTCGGTCTCCCGTGTTAGAGTGAGAGTTCCTTGCTTGCAGGGAATGCGTCACTGACGATTTCGTACTGCCCCGTTGCCTAGCCGAATAGCGTAGTGGAAAAAACACTGGCCTGGAAGTCAGAGGACCGCGATTCTAATCCCGTTTTCTCCACTTGCCTGCTGTGTGACCTTGGGCAAGTCACTTAGCTTCCCTGGGTCTCAATAACCTCATCTGTAAAATGGATTACACTTCCTCCTTCTGACTTAGACCGTGAGCTTACAACTTGATTATGATGATGATGTTGGTATTTGTTAAGCGCTTACTGTGTGCAGAGCACTGTTCTAAGCGCTGGGGGAGATACGGGGTCATCAGGTGGTGAGGCTTTAATCTTTTAACTACTCCATTTTGCAGGGCCTGGAACCGTAGTAAGTGCTTAACAAGTAACATTAAAAATAATAATTACTACTGTTACTGTTATTCATTCAGTAGTATTTATTGAGCATTTACTATGTGCAGAGCACTGTACTAAACGCTTGGAATGTATAATTCGGCAACAGATGGAGACCATCCCTGCCCAATGACGGGCTCACAGTCTAAACACCTTGTCCCTCCCTGACTGACTTCATTCAGAACCTTGGTGCCTGCTACCCTCACACTGCTTTCTCTTGGTGATATATATGTGTGTGTAGAAATATATATTTTAAGGGTAATTATTAAGCAGTTACTCCGTGTCAAACGCTGTTCCAAGCGCTGTAGTAGGTACAAGTTAATTAGGTTGGACACAGTCCCTGTCCCGCATGGGACTCACGGTCTAAGTAGGAGGGAGAACAGGTACTGAATCTCCATGTTACAGTTGAGGAAACCGAGGCACAGAGCAGCTAAGTGACTTTCCCAAGGTCACACAGCACGCAACTGGCAGAGCAACCGGGAGAATTAAAACCCAGGACCTCTGACTCCAGGGCCCGTGTTCTTTGCACTAGGGGTAGAAGTGACATTTCTAAAGGGGTTTTTCTCTTTCTTTCAGGCTGGCCCTTTGGGAACCTGATGTGCAAGATCAGCGGGGTGGTCCAAGGCATATCCGTCGTGGCATCTGTCTTCACTCTGGTCGCAATTGCTGTGGATCGGTGAGTCGGGGCCTAGTCTGGGGGCAGGTCTTTCCACATTCCAGTGCTTAGTACGGCGTCTGGCACCTAGTTACGCGCTTAACAGATACCATCGTTTATTATTATTCCCCCAAACTGCCCGTCCCAAGTCCTTCGAAGGCCAGTCAGACAGCAGGGCAGAGAGAGTCTTCCCCTTGTGAAATTCTGCCGGGGTGATTTCTTCCTCCTTCTTCTACCTTCCTCTCCTTCCTCCTCCCTCTTATCCTTCTTTCTTTTATTATCCTTCTTCCCTAAACTGTGCGCAGGGGGACTGTGTCCAACCTGATTGTCGTGTCTACCTCAGTGCTCAGTACAGTACTTGGCTTATAGGAAGTACTTAACAGAGACCAAAACTATCGTTATTATGCTCCCCTTTTATAGATGAGGAAACTGAGACCCAGAGAGGTTACATGACCTACCCAGGGTCATACAGGGGGCCAGTGGCAGAGCTGGAGCCCATAAATCCACAGCAGTAGTCCCATGAGATTTCCACAAGGCCACCTCAACTTATTTCCCCATATTACCCACCCCGCTCCCCCAGCCCCTTCTCCTCCAACCTTGCAACCCATGTTCTCTCAGTGTAAATATCTTCAAAAGTCTTTTGGGACATTATTCAACATGGCTCACATCATCCACCCTCCTTTTATGTTGGATTTGAGTGGTGGCCTTTGTAGGTGACCATTTGATCACTGGGTTCTCCTCACTGAAAATGCTGTGTTGCCAGGGTTCCAAATTCTGGATGATCCGATTCAAGAGCTTCAGTCGTATTTATTGAGCACTTAGGGTGTGCAGAGCACTGTACCAAGTGCCGGGGAAGTACAATACGACAGTATAGCAGACGCGATCCCTGACGACAACAAGCTTACAGTCTAGAGCTTCTCTTGAGTCGGCCACGGATCGACCCACCGAGCCGGCCGTAAAGCCCTAAGGAACCACTCTCTAGGCCAAAATGGACATTTCTCGTCAACCCCGGGGACCAGTAGCCGCCAAATTCGCTCTGCCCCCTCCCAGGGCCTTCTAGGAAATCACTTGTCTTTCAAAGTCCAGCCGGGTCAGGGTTTCTGGATGTGTGAAAATGATCCATTACGGTTTTGAAAAGCACGGACGTAAAAACTGAAGTTCCGGTGGATGCTTCTGTGCTTACGTAATGGTTGATCTCTGAATCCTTCTCACTCCGAGTGCTGGATTCTACACCAACAAAGCTTGCAGCTGCTCATAAAATGTCATAGACGAGATTCGAGGCCACCCTTCTCATGAACTTCTAAGGGCCTCAGGGGAATGGATGGAAATCCGAGGGCGTAGGGTAGGAGAAGGATCGGGGTCAGGGAAGCCCGGGGTCGCACCTCGAGGTCCTGCTGTCACCTCGGGTCCCTGAACCAGGGGCCAGGTAAGCCGCGACCCCTCCCTCCGAAGCACCAACTCCCCCTCCGTAAATGGGGACCCGCCCCCTGGGGACTCTGTGGCCGAACTGTCCGTTCCAAGCGCTTAGTACAGTGCTCTGCACACAGTAAGAGCTCAATAAATACGATTGAATGAATGATTGAATGAATGATAGGAAGCAGCAGTAGGGTCTAGTGGTGAGAGCACAGGTTTGAAAGACGGGAAACCTGGGTTCTTGTCTCAGCTCTGCCACTGTCCTGCTGGGTGACCGCAGGCAAGTTTCTCAACCTCTCTGGGCCTCAGTTTCCTCATCTGTAAAATGGGGATAAAGATACCCGTCCTCCCTCTCTCTTAGACTAGGACACAATCTCCTGGGCACTGGGATCCAGGTTGTGTCCACTCTGAACTTGTAGCTACCCCAGCACTTAGCAGATAGTAAGTGCTTAATCGATACTATAATAATTATAACTGTAAAGAAATCACAAGGGTGGGACTGCCTTTATTTTCATTTTCTTTTAAGGTCTCCTTCTCGTTCCGATAGAAAGTAAATAAGCGGCCATTACTTAAAGCTCTGAGGACATATTCTTGACAGGGAAGCACTTTTAGGTAGGTGTTCAACGTATCCAAAAACGCCTTAAACGTTTAGGCAAGAGTAGCGAGAGGGAATGTGTTTTTATATCAAGTAGGTTAACCTCCTGTGGAAGAGCCGGAGCTTGATTCTCATCAGGTATAATTCAGTTAAGACCGAGAAATGGGAAATGAGCTCTTTGGACCGCAACACTGATGTCAAAAGGGTCACGGGACCCGCTGCTGGCAAACGCAGGGGTGACATCCTGCCAGGGGGAAATGTCACCCGAGCCGGCTACTGATTTCTGGAAGGAGCTGCCGACAGACCAGACGGGTAGCCGAGGTGAAGATGCTCTTCTGAAGCCGAGAGTCCGAGACTCAAAATAGCGTGAAGAGTTTTGAAGGTGTTAGAATACGTTCAGGCACTGAATTAATAATCACAAACGACAAGGCACCCGGGAACAAAAGCCCCAGGGACAGACAGAGGCGGCCGGTGTGGCTGCCCGGGCGGGAATGAGAAGGGGAGAGATACTGAGAGGGGCGGTGGGATTTAAAGAGAAGAACCGGTGGGGATCGGGGGAGAAGTAGAGAAGGAGCACGGCACGGTGTATAGAGCAGGGCTTGGGAGTCAGAAAGTCATGGGTTCTAATCCCCGCTCCGTCACTTGTCTGCTGTGTGACCTTGCGGAAGTCACTTCACTTCTCTGGGCCTCAGGGACCTCATCTATAAAATGGGGATCGAGACCGCGAGTCCCACATGGGACAGGGACTGTGTCCAATCCGATTTGCTTGTATCCACCCCAGTGCTCAGTACGGCGCCTGGCACATAGCAAGTGCTTAACAAATACTATAATTATTAAAGAGTAAAGGGATGAAATCGATCAATCTTTAACATTTATTGGGCACCTAGGTGCAGAGCACTGTAATAAGCACTTGGGAGAGGACAGTGGGGTTAGCGGACATCACCCAGGACCTCAAGAAGGCTCCAGTTTAGTCAACTGATGGCATTTATTGAGCGTTACCATGTGCGGAGCGGTCAGTCGGCCAGTCGTATTTATTGAGCGCTTACTGTGTGCAGAAGCACTTGGGAGAGCACTATAAAACGGAATTCGTAGACACGTTCCCTGCCCATAACTTGCTTAAAGATTAGAGGGGGAGACAGACGTTAGCTCGGATCATTTATAATGTCTAATTTATAGCTACGTGCAGAGGCGCTGTGGGGCTGAGGGACGGGAGAATACCAAATGCTCAAAAGTCACAGGTCCAAATGCAATTTAGCAGAGAAGATAGGCTAAAATAAATTGGAAGTTGGAGAAAGTTGTAGAGTTTAAAGAGATGCACGTGAAGACTACCGGGGGGGCGATGGGGGTGGGTTCCAAAGAGTTCCCGTGACACGGGAATACTGGAACGGCGGTGGTTCCGAAGGCTAGAGGGAGGAGGGATGGAGAGAGACAAAGGAAAGGGGATGGACAGAAAGACCATAGGAAGGCAGGACAGTGGTAGGAAGAGAGGACTGAGAGGAGGAGTTGAGGTGAACCCAGGTGAACACCGGATATTTTTTGCTAAAAATAAAATTAGAAGCATCGGGTCTGCCGCCCGGATCGATCTGTGTCCTCACGTTACCTCCATTAGATTCTGAATTCCCCAGGAAGCTGTTTGCTTTTGGTATTTGTTCCCCAAGTATTTGGTTAAGTGCCCGGCTCCTGAAAGGAACTCAGTAGTTCTTCCCGATGAGTCCCCGAGGCAGTCTTGCCAGAATCAGCAGGAGTTGTTTGGAGAGAGAGACCAGAAAATCGGTCCCCCCTTCCCTAGGGGACGGCAACAATCCTGCAGTGTAAATTACTAGCAAGACTAAGGGCTTAGAGTGCGCGAGACATTGTACTAAGTGCTGAGCACGCCGATGAACAGGAGAAGCAGCATAGCCTGTGGTAGATAGGAATGTGTCTACCAACTCCATTGTACTCTCCCAACTCTGGGTACAGTGCTCTGCCCACATTAAGCACTCAATATCGATTGATTGATTGACTGATTGATTGATTGGAAAGAGCAGGGTCTGGGAATCAGGCGACCAGATCCCAGCTCTGCTACTTATTTGCTGTGGACTTTGGGCCAAGTCCCTCATCTCTCTGTGCCTCGGTTTTCTCATCTGTAAAATGAGAATGAAAAACACCCGTTTTCCCTCCGTCTCAGTCTGTGAGACTTGCGTGGGAAAGGGGCTGCAGCATGGGCTAGTGGAAAAAGCAGGAGCCTAGGAGTCGGAAGGTCCGGGTTCTAATTCTGACTCCACCACTCTCCTGCGGGTTGATGACCTTAGGCAAGTCACTTCATACTTCTGTGCCTCAGTTACCTTATCTGCAAAATGGGGATTAAGACCATGAGTCCCATGTGGGAGGTGGACTGTGTCCAACCTGCTTCCTGATTACCTCGTATCTACTGCAGCGTTTAATACAGTGCCTGGAACACGGCAAGTGCTGCAATGCCCTAAAAAGTAGGGCTGTGTCCAATAAGATTTTCCCTGCTTTTAATCCAGCGGTCAGCACAGTGCTTTGGCACATAGTAAGCATTTTACAGATACCGTCTCGATTACGGTTATTACCGTGAGAAGCAGCGTGGCCTAGTGACGAGCACAGGTTTGGGAGTCCGAGGATGTGGGTTCTAATCCCGGCTCTGCCACTTGTCTGCTGTGTGACCTGGGGTGAGTCACTTCACTTCTCTGGGCCTCAGTTCCCTCTTCTGTAAAATGGGAATTGAGACTGTGAGTCCCACGTGGGACGACCCGATTACCTTGTATCCATCCCGATGCTCAGAACGGTGCTTGTTAGACGCTTAACAAATACCATCATCATCATCGTTATTATTATTGTTAATAATAGCGAGAGGCCCACTATTGAAGCAACTCTGACTGCCTCCCCCGAATCAATCAGGCAGTCCGTTGTATTTCTTGAGCGCTTAGTGTATTAAGCGCTTGGGAGACTGTAACACCTCAATAAACAGACACGTTCCCCGCCCGCAGCGAGATCGCAGTCTAGAGGGGGAGACAGATATTAATAGAAATAAATCAACGACAGATGTGGGCCCAAGCGGCGTGGGCCGGGCGGGAGAGTTTCCTCACTAAGAGGGTCTTCCCCGGTCTCGATCTCACCCCCGCAGGTTCCGGTGCGTCGTCTACCCGTTCAAGCCCAAGTTCACCGTCAAGACGGCGCTGGCGGTCGTCGGGGCGGTCTGGGTGCTGGCCGTCGCCCTCATGTCCCCCTCGGCCGTCATGCTGGGGGTCCAGGAGGAGGGGCGTTACAGGGTCCGGCACGGCCCCGGCAACCAGTCCAGTCCCATCTATTGGTGCCGGGAGGCCTGGCCCAGCGAGGACATGCGGAAGGTCTACACCGCCGTGCTGTTCGCCAACGTCTACCTGGCCCCCCTGGCCCTCATCGTCGTCATGTACGGCTGCGTCGGCTTCGCCCTCTTCAAGACGGGCGGCCCCCCGAGGACCAAGTCGGCCGGCCGCGACCCGAGGGAAGCCATGCCCAAGAGGAAGCAGAGGGTCGTTAAGATGCTCCTCGTCGTGGCCCTCCTCTTCATGCTGTCCTGGCTGCCCCTGTGGACGCTGATGATGCTCTCGGATTACGCCGACCTCTCGCCCCAGCAGCTGCGGGTCATCAATATCTACGTCTACCCCTTCGCCCACTGGCTGGCCTTCTGCAACAGCAGCATCAACCCCATCGTCTTCGGGTTCTTCAACGAGAACTTCCGCCTCGGCTTCCGGGAGGTCTTCGGCTTCCGGCCCCGCGGGAAGAAGGTGGTCCGCGGGGAGGCCCGCTCGGCGGGGACCGGGAGCCGCGCCGGGACGACCGCGGCCACCCCGATGACCCAGCAAGAGGAGAAACGCCTACTTCGCTCGGGGGAATCAGCCCTAAATGAGCCGGAGCTGCCGATGGGAGAGCTGAAGGTCGACGACTCCCGAAAGCCATAAAGTCTTTGCCTGGTGGCCAGAATCGCGTGGATGAGCCTATTCCAGGTCCTCTCTGGCAAAAGAAACCAAACATACATATAGAGAAAATGAAACGATCCCATTCCCCATTTAGTTTGTAAAATGTGTAGTGAGACTTAGGTTTGGTTTGGTTTTTTGAATTGTATTTGCTAAGTGCTTACTTTGCGCCAGGCACTAAGTGCTGTGGTAGATGCAAGCTAATCAGGTCGGACCTCTAGACGGTAAGCTCGTTGTGGGGTGGGGAATGTCTCAGTTAGCGTTCTCTCCCGGGCACGTAGTCCAGTGCTCTGCGCACAGTCAGCGCTCGGTAAATAGGTTGACCGGCTGACTGACGCAGTCCATCTCCCACGTGGGGCACACGCTTAAATCTCACTTTACAGATGAGGTAACTGAGGCCCAGAGAAGTGAAGTGACTCGAACAGTATCACACAGCGGGCAAGGGGCAGAGTAGGGACTAGAACCCACGTCTTTCTGACTCCCGGGCCCGTGCTCTATCCCCTGGGTCACACTGCTTCTCTCTCTCGTGTCTTTGCTTGGATAAGTGTTTCATAAGTCGACATTTCTTCAGGGCAGCGGGTGGGCCCCCAGCTCCCATCACGGATACGCAAAACCGTTCTCTGCTCGTTGGGCTGGGGACACATCACCGACCCTCTTTTCCTCTGGGATTGGTAAATTGGCTTCCCCATCACCTTCGTGTTTTGAACCCGCCGAAAACTGTGGATAGAATGGTCTTGCGATCCGTGAAACTCTTGGGCACGATTTGTGGCGTTCTTTCTGGTCCTCTCATCCTTTCATATTTGAATCCGCGGATTGGTCCCCTTGTGACGTAGCCATGCTTTCCCTGAGTTCCTGCTGGACTGCCCCTCCTTTCCACGCCGTCTGTGGGAGGAGTCTGCTATCCTGAACCAACACTGAATTTTCCTGCTGTTCTTTGCCTTTCAGCAACAGTTAATTCATTAAATGTTTTCTTTGGAGTGTTTTGTGGCATAGTCATTGTTTTCTCGGTAGGACTGGGGCCTGTTTACAGCGCATCGATGCGGCGGATAAAGCCAACCCCATGCAAAGACTTCGGTCGACGTCGGTGGGGAAACGTAGGTGCTCCCTGTCAGTTAATCGTATTTATTCCAACGCTTGCTTTGTGCAGAGCACCGTACTCTGCAGTAAGCGCTTGGGAGAGCTCAATATAAAACACAGCCCCTGCCCACACTGAGTTTACAGTTTAGAGGGGGAGTCTGCGGCCTCCTTCTCCTGAAGTGTTCAAAATGGTGGCAAAAAGAGGGACTCGGTGGATCACACCCATTCCCTCATGCCTGAAGGGGAGACGGAGTCAGGAAGACTTGTGTTCCAATCCCTGCTCCTCCACTTGTCTGCTGTGTGACCTTGGGCAAATCACTTGGATAGATACAAGATAATCAGATCTGACACAATCTGTCTAATGGGGAGGAGGAGTGGGTATTTAAACCTAATTTTACAGTTGAGGAAACAAAGGCACAGAGGAGTTGTGACTTGCCCCAGATCACACCGCAGAGGAGCAGAGAGGGATTAGAACCCAGATCCTTCCGGCTCCCAGGCCCTATCCACCAGGCCTCACTGCTTCCCTGTAAGCTCCTCTCGACCGTAAGCACCTCGTGGGCAGAGAATATGTCTACCACCTCTGTGACATTATACTCTCTCTCTCGGTTTTTGTTAAGCTCTTACTATGTGCAGAGCACTGTTCTAAGCGCTGGGGTGGATACAGGGTAAGCAGGTCGTCCCACGTGAGGCTCACAGTTAATCCCCATTTTACAGATGAGGTGACTGAGGCACAGAGAAGTGCAGTGACTTGCCCACGGTCACACAGCTGACAAGGGGCAGAGCCGGGATACAGTGCTCAATAAATATCGTTTATTTATCGTTCCTGCCAGCGGTGTTCCTGCTGGGACGTGGAGAGCAACAAGCAAGTAGGCAGTTTAAGGTGCAGCACATTGTGCAGCTCGTGGGAAGTTTTTAACATCCGTGATCCACTTTCAACCCAAGTGACCACAACCAAGTACTGATACTCTACTATAGCTCCATAGTCCAACAGGAAGTCTCCTTGGTTACCAGTTGGGTAGCCTGGACCTGGGTTCTAATCCCTGCTCCTCCACTTGTCTGCTGTGTGACCTGGGGCAAGTCCCTTAACTTCTCTGCCCCTCAGTTCAGTTTAATAGGGATTAAAACCGTGAGACTCTTATGGAACAGGGACTTTATCCAGCCCGATTATGCCTGCCGCAGTGTTAAAATAGTGCTTGGCATAAACACGTAACAAATGCCACTAACAAAAAATATAAAGAGTTGGTAGTTGTGATCCCTGCCTAGAATTGGCTTACAGTCTGCGGAGGGAGACAGACACTATGGTGGATTAGAGATAAGGGAAATAGTAGAGGTTAAGAATATTTACGTAGGGATCGTGGGGCTGGGGTGAATATCAGGGCTGGACAGATGGGTAGAGGCCGGAGAGGCGCCCTCTGAGAAGTGTCCTGACCTGAGTAAAAAACACTGGCATAGTGGAAAGACCCTGGGCCCGGGGGTCAGAGGTCATGAGTTCTAATCCCGGCTCTGCCACTTGTCAGCTGTGGGACCGTGGGCAAGTCACTTCACTTCTCTGTGCCTCAGTCCCCTCATCTGTAAAATGGGGATTAACTGTGAGCCTCACGCGGGACAACCCGATCACCCTGTATCTCCCCCAGCGCTTAGAACAGTGCTCTGCACATAGTAAGCGCTTAACAAATACCAACATTATGAGTTCTAATCCTGACTCCGTTGCATGTCTGCTGTATGACCTTGGGCAAGTCTCCTGCTCTCTCCTCGCTTCTCTCTCCTACTCATGTTTAGGTATCTCGTGTTTTCAAATCTGCCCCAGTGGTCAGCACAGTTCTTGGCTCATAATCAACAGTATTAATACGATAATAAGGTTTTAGTAAATGCTATACCTATTGATTGGAAAAGGCTATGCCAGGTCTACGGGAGCAGTGATGTCGGCATGGGAGAGGGACACGTTTTCTAGATGTAAAAAATCATTTATTGAGCTCTTACTGTGTGCAGAGCACTGTACTAAGCACTTCTGGGAGAATACGATAGAACAAACACATTTCCAAAAAGATCCCCTTCTTCCCAACAGCCCTCTGGAAAGGATATTCTTATTCTGCACCCCAAGTATGGGCCCCATGGCTTCCATTTTCAATATCCTAGAATGACATTCTTTTTTTTTCCCACAATAAATACACCTACAGAAGAAGGGCAGAGGACGGCACAGTCTGTATTGTGTTTGGCAATCATTTCACCCTCCTCAGGGTGAGGATCTCTATTTCTGGTCGGGGAGATTGCTTTTGCCATTCTCGAGGTCTATAAATTCTTTTATGGAGCAGTCGTGTTAATGTCACGAAGGGCTCTTAATCAAGTTCAATGTCAAGTTACGAGAGAAACTTTTGAGGGGAGGCGGCAGAAACCTGCAGTTCTGGAAATTCTCAGGACAACGCAAGCAGCCCAAAAAGGAATCGTCTGGACTGAAAAGAGGCCCTCCCCCCTTCCCCCCCGCCTATCATTCAATCGCATTTACTGAGCGCTTACTATGTGCAAAGCACTGAACTAAGCACTTGGGAGAGCACACTACAACAACAAACATATTCCCTGCCAACAACCAGCTCACAGTCTAGCGGGAGCTCAGTCTTTCAAGAACCAGAGGATCCTGTTGACAGTAGCACTAATGACTGAACGGCAAAACCCTTTCAAAAAAGGTTTTTCCCAGGGATCTGAAAACCAGGTTTTCGGGGGCAAAACTTCTGAGGAGGAAGATGAAGGGAATGAACACAGCCATGTATTATAATATAGAATATATTTCTAGAAGGGTTTCACAGTGAGCATATGGGGAGGGGGTGGGGGAATCCTCATCCTGCAGTCAACTCTAAGACTCTGATTTGCCTTCCTGGAGGTAAATGGGTGGAGTGTATATTTTGGAACTTTTTAACTTCATTTTGGCAACATGTAAAGACTGCAGCCGCTGCCTTCCACTCCTTCTTCTCTCTGTCCCCTTCCCTCTCCTAACCTCCTCCTGCCTTTTTCTCCTTTCCCTTTTCTCCTTCTAATAATGATAATTATGGCTTTTGCTAAGCGCTTCCTATGTGTCAAGCTCTGTTTTAAACCCTGGGGTAGATACAACCTAATCAGGGTGGACATAGTCCCTGCCCCACTTAGGGCTCCCAGTCTGAATCCCCATTTTACAGATGAGGGAACCGAGGCACAGAAAGTTAGGTGACTTGCCCAAGGTCACGCAGCAGAAAAGAGGCGGAGCGGGGATTAGAACACAGGTGCTTCTGGTTCTCAGACCCGTGCTGTATACACTAAGCCATGTCTTTGTGACTCAGTTTCTTGATTGGTAAAAGGGGGATTAAATCCTCTTTCCTACTTAGACTGTGACAGGAATGTGTCCTACCTGATAACGCTGTAGCTACCCCAGTGCATAGAACAGTGCTTGGCACACAGTGAAATGCTTAACAAATGCCATTATAAAACACCACCACCACTAAAAAAACCACCTTGCTCTGTACTCTCTTGTTCAGGGTGAGCTCTCCCGAGGACCATCGTTTCTCTGATGTTCAGAGGCGGCCTGATTTCCGAGCAAATCCTGAACCAATTTTCCACTAACGCTGTGGGCCACTTTTTCTATTTTCCTCGGCATTTACGGCCTTTTCTGTGTTGGCGCTTGAGCCTCGGTTTAACTATCCCTTGAATTGGACTGCCAAGAGGCCCTCTTCTTAGGTTGGGAATAGCAGATCCGGAAAGGCGTTATTACAGGAGAAATTAAACCACTGTACTGTGGCAACGTCTGTAATTATCACTTTCAAAGTACAGATTCAACTCTGCCAGGATGTGCGTGAAAGGCATCGGTTCTTGTCTGGGACAATGATCTCTTTCATACACTTTGATGCACAAGGATAACTTCTCTGAAGGACGCCGCTAAGAATCCAGAAGCGCAATTTGGAAGGAATAAGCAAGTCGTTGGAGGAAACTCAGAAAAAGCAGCTGGTGAGGAGTGTTTGGGTATTAATTTTCTGATTGGGAATGTTCTTTCATCCTCAAAGTGATCGGCGGTTAGAGTCATAGTGCAATAGTTGGAAGCAGCCTAGCCCAATGGAAAGAGCACGGGTCTGGGAGTCAGAGGACCTGAGTTCTAATCCCAGCTCTGCCAACTTGTCTGCTCTGTGGCCTTGGGTAATTCACTTAGCTTCTCTGTTCCTCATGGATCTCATCTGCAAAATGGGGGTTAAGACCGTGAGCCCCATGTGGGACACGGACTGTGTCCAACCTGACTAGCTTTTATCTACCCATGCGTACCTCGTGTGGGTGAGGGACGGTGTCTAACCCGAGGAGCCTGTATCTGCCGCGGTGCTTAGTACAGTGTCCGCCACATAGTAAGTGTTTAATAAATGCCCTAAAAATAGCACTCTCGTTTAAATCCACAAAAAATCCTATGTTTGAAGAATCTGGCTTTGTTTTCAGTCGAACAGTTATATCAGGAGCCAGACATTTCTCCCACGGTGTTTCTGGATTAACTGAAATCTACTTCTAGTAGGAAAGTTAGGGATAAAAACACTTACTTTCTCTTCCAGGAGAGAGAGTGATGTCCAATTGGGTGGCCCAGGGCCATGTGCCCATCCAGAGACAAAGGCACCCTCGGGCAACGTGGCCATCTAGTGTAACTTCCCAAACTCAAAGCCACAGAATTCATTCATTCAATCGTATTTACTGAGCGCTTACTATGTGTACTAAGCGCTTGGAATGGACAAATCGGCAACAGAGACCATCCCTGCCCACTGTCACCAGTAAGTCATTCAAGCAGTGGTATTATGGAGTACGTACTGTGTGCAGAGCACTCTACTAAGGGCTAGGGAGAGTGCAATACAATAATAATGTTGGTATTTGTTAAGCGCTTACTATGTGCAGAGCACTGTTCTAAGCGCTGGAGTAGATACAGGGTGATCAGATTGTCCCACGTGGCGCTCACAGTTTTAATCCCCATTTTACAGATGAGGGAACTGAGGCTCAGAGAAGTGAAGTGACTTGCCCACAGTCACACAGCTGACAAGTGGCGGAGCCGGGATTCGAACCCCTGACCTCTGACTTCCAAGCCCGGGCTCCTTCCACTGAGCCACGCTGCTTCTCCGATACAATGGCATTGGTAGACACATTTCCTGCCCACAATGAGCTTATGAGTCAAGATGGCATTTCATTGGAAACCAAGTAAAATGTGGTATTCTTTTTTAAAAAAATGGTATTTGTTAAGCACTTAGTATGGCCAGGCACTGTACTAAGCACTGAGGTAGATACAGGCTTAAGTTGGACATGACCCTGTTCCAAATTATTATTATTATTATGGTATTTTCATTCAATTGTATTATTGAGCACTTACAGTATGCAGAGCACACAGTATTAAGCACTTGGAATGTACAATTCGGCAACAGATAGAGACGATCCCTGCCCAACGACGGGCTCACAGTCTTGTTAAGCGCTTACTATGTGCCAGGCACTGTACTTAGCGACTGGGTGGATACAAGCAGTTCGGGTCGGAGAGAGTGCCTTGTCCCACGTGGTGATCACAGGCTCAGTTCCCATTTTGCAGATGAGAAAACTGAGGCCCAGAGAAGTTAAGTGACTTGCCCACGGTCGCGCAGCAGAGAAGCGGCGGAGCCGGGAATAGAACCCCTGACCTCCTGACTCCCAGGCCCGCGCTCTATCCGCTACGCCGGTGGTGTTCATCTCCATTTTACAGGTGAGGTAACTGAGGCCCAGAGAAGTGAAGTGATTTGCCCAAGGTCACACAGCAGAGAAGCGGCGGAGCCGGGACTAGAACCCAGGTCCTCCTGACTCCCAAACCCATGCTCTCACCATGAGGCCATGCTGCTTCTCATTCCCCCCCGAACGTATTCATTCTCAATACAGTCCTTCTTTCTGAGCGACGGAGAGTGACGGTGCTACCCGACCCAGAGCTCTTCTGCAGAAATGAAAGGCTTAGATCGAAATTAATAATGTTGGTATCTGTGAAGCGCTTGCTACGTGCGGAGCACTGTTCTAAGCGCTGGGGTAGATACGGGGTAATCAGGTCGTCCCCCATTTTACAGATGAGGGAACTGAGGCCCAGAGAAGTGAAGTGACTCGCCCACAGTCACACAGCTGACAAGTGGCAGAGCTGGGATTCGAACCCATGACTTCTGACTCCGAAGCCCGGGCTCTTTCCACTGAGCCACGCTGCTTCTGCCGGGCTTATAGCCCAGTCATTACCTAAATGTTAACTGCCATAATATTTTCGGACAAGGGAAATCACCTTGCTGCCATAACGGATCCGCCTTTACGGGAGAAGGCTTCTCAGATTCGTTGGGACTTTCGCAGAGTACCAGAGATGTCATTAGAGAAGCAGCGTGGCTCAGTGGAAAGAACTCGGGCTTGGGAGTCAGAGGTCATGGGTTCGAATCCCTGCTCTGCCACTTGTCAGCCGTGTGACTGTGGGCAAGTCACTTCTCTGAGCCTCAGTGACCTCATCTGTCAAATGGGGATGAAGACTGGGAGCTCCACGTGGGACAACCTAATTATCTTGTATCTCCCCCGGCGCTTAGAACAGTGCTTGGAGCATAGTAAGTGCTTAACAGATACCATCATTATTTTAACTCAGAGCCCCCGAAGCCCCAGCCAGGGGAGCATCTGCGAAAACAGCTTCTGTCCGGCTTGGGGCAGACTTTGAGCTTCCCCTCTAGACTGTAAGTTCACCGTGGGCAGGGAATGTGTCTGTTTGTTCTTCTAGTGTACTCTCCCAAGAGCTTAGTACAGTGCTCTGCACACAGTAAGCGCTCTATAAATGCCACAGAATGAATGAAGGAACGGGGCTGATTGGGGTCCCTTCTGGCTTGGATCTCTCTGCCCTGGGGAAATTCAGTCTCGCCAATAAGTTTCTAACCTGGACTTTTAGAGCACTAATATGTGCCTTCTCCGCCATGGCAAAGATGGATTTTATTAGAAGTAAATGAGTCTCAGATAGTCTTTGGCCTGCTAATACTTTCATGGGATTTAAAAACTCATTAAATGATGATTTTTCTGGACAGTCTCCCCTTAAGGAGAATTCTTCTGAGGTTTAACAGAAAAAGACTATTTTCCATGTTTAATATTCAGCGGTTCATTGTTTCTGGTTTATAACATCGGTGTTAACCGGCATCGCTAGGAATAATAATAATAATAATAACGTTGGTATTTGTTAAGCGCTTACTATGTGCCGAGCAATGTTCTAAGCGCTGGGGTAGAAGATACAGGGCGATCAGGTTGTCCCACGTGAGGCTCCCAGTTAATCCCCATTTTACAGATGAGGTCACTGAGGCACAGAGAAGTGAAGTGACTTGTCCACAGCAGCTGACAAGTGGCAGAGCCGGGGAAGAGAGGATAGATTATTGAGACATTCATCAGAAGCTTCTTCCCTTGCCTCTCTGGCATTCTGCCTTAGAGAAGTAGTCCCACTTCAAGGATTGGTAGTTCACTGTAAACTCCTTGCTGGATGATAAACCTCTTGAGGACAGAGGTTGTGTCTCTTTAATATGAATGAATTGAACGAATGAATGAATGATCTGCTCTGCTAAGCGTTCAGTATAGTACTGTGCACACAGTAAGTGCTTAATAAATGCTGTGGGTTGATTGGGTTGTCTTAATGGCTAGAGCAGGGGATGCAGCTAGAGTCCTCAGTCTCCGACACGGCATGATCAATCGATCAATCACTGGAATTCATTGAGTCCCCACTGTGCGCAGAGCACTGTACTAAGTCGATTAGACCGTAAGCCCGTCAAAGGGCAGGGACCGTCTCTATCTGTTGCCGATTTGTCCATTCCAAGCGCTTAGTACAGTGCTCTGCACATAGTAAGCGCTCAATAAATACTATTGAATGAATGAAGTCTGTGGGAGAGTACAATACAATAGAGTGGCTAGACTCAATCCCTGTCTTCGGGAGCTTGCGGACCACATGCTTTTGAAACGTAGTTTGGGACACAATTTGGGATTGAAAACTGACCGTGGAGAGGGAACGTGTCTACAACTCTGTTATATCGTACTTTCCCAAGCATTTAGTACAGTGCTCTGCACACAGTAATCCTTCAGTAAATATCATGATAATGTTGGTATTTGTTAAGCGCTTACTATGTGCAGAGCACTGTTCTAAGCGCTGGGGTAGATACAGGGTCATCGGGTGGTCCCACGTGAGGCTCACAGTCTTCATCCCCATTTTCCAGATGAGGGAACTGAGGCACAGAGAAGTGAAGTGACTTGCCCACAGTCACACAGCTGCCGAATGGCAGAGCCGGGATTCGAACCCATGACCTCGGACTCCCAAGCCCGGGCTCTTTCCACTGAGCCACGCTGCTTCTCTAAATATGACTGACTGATTGGTGGATTTCTGGTAGATCATAAAACTGCATTTAGAACCGCTGAGGTAGTATTCTTTTAAGAACGTTCCAGAGGACCCAGGAAGAACTGCGGAGAGGGCAGAGAACAGAACGCAAATTACAGAGCAAATAAAACAACTTGACACGGGTTCACTTGTACATTATCATAGACTATAAACAAAGGAGTTGTTGTTTCATAAAGCGTGTGGCAACCAGTTTACTTCTCAATAAATATCCACAATGAATTTCTGTCGTTCATATGTCCTGATCCCAAATCTTTGAAAAAAAACACTTAGAAAATTTGCTTTTGGAATTTTACCCAAAAGAAATTGATATTTACCACAACCTCAGCCCCACGGCACTTACATCCAGATCCGTACTTTATTTTAAGCTCTTTGTGGGCAGGGAACATCTCTGTCACTCTGTTGTATTATACTCTCCCAAGCGCTTAGTACAGTCCTCTGCACAGAGTAAGCACTCGATAAATATCGTTGATTAACTGAAAAGAGGAGAGGGAATGAAACCGTACCACACCGGCCTGGAATTCAGAAGGACCTGGCTTCTAGTCCCAGCTCAGCCGCTTGTCTGCTGTGTGATCAATAAGTCAATTGCATTGATTGA
This sequence comes from Ornithorhynchus anatinus, assembly GCF_004115215.2. Lineage (NCBI taxonomy): Eukaryota > Metazoa > Chordata > Mammalia > Monotremata > Ornithorhynchidae > Ornithorhynchus > Ornithorhynchus anatinus. The sequence continues at coordinate 7,526,511 of NC_041737.1, forward strand.
GCGCTTACTATGTACAGAAAACTATCCTTAGTTCCTATGAAAGTATAGTATAAGAAACACAATCCGTGTCCACAAAAAGCTTACAGTCTAGAGGGGGAGATAAGTCAGAAATGAAGTGGGAGGGAGTTAGATTCTGGAGGGAGGACATGAGCAAGGGGTTGATTCATTCAGTCGTATGTACTGAGCGCTTACTGTGTGCAGAGCACTGTACTGGAAAGTAGAATTTAACAATTCTTATAGTCTAGAAGCCTGTTGATGGTGAGGGAAATGGGAGTGAAGTAGGATGGTAACAGAGGAGAGAAGTGTGCCGGCTGGATTGGAGCAGGAGATGAGCGGTGATAATAATGTTGGTATTTGTTAAGCGCTTACTATGTGCAGAGCACTGTTCTAAGCGCTGGGGTAGATACAGAGTAATCAGGTTGTCCCACGTGAGGCTCACAGTTAAGCCCCATTTTACAGATAAGGTAACTGAGGGATAGAGAAGTTAGGTGACTTGCCCACAGTCACTCAGCTGACAAGTGGCAAAGCCGGGATTCGAACCCATGAGCTCTGACTCCCAAGCCCGGGCTCTTGCCACTGAGTCACGCCGCTTCCCTAAATAAGTAGTAAATAAATAAGACAGTGATAAATTCACTGTCTTCCCGGTCTAAAGCACACCTCGGTGGCCAACTTCAGAACCCTGCTCAAAGCTGGTGGGAAGGGATTCCCCCTGAAGGAATCTTTTGCCCTGCTTCTAAGTCTGAAAACTAAGGTTTGTGGGGTGTTTTTCTTTTAATCTCTAGCTCATGCCCATAGAATTCCACTTCTTTCTCTTTAGAAGATTTCCTTGCAAGGAATATTTTAAGAGTTGGTCACTTGAAAAGCATCTTTAGGGGCTTTTCCACAACCTTAGTACGTTGGACTCGTAGCCGCAGAGCAACCGAATCAGTTCCTTGCCCGGCAAATTAGAAGTTTTCTTTCAGAACTTTTAATGAAAATCTGCAAGTAAATAGTCAGTGCAGAGTTAGAAATGCTGCCCGCAAATTCCCACTGCGCTTCAGAAAGGTTCTTGGCCTGTTTCTCTTCAGCTTGTGCCGTCACCACCGATAAACATTTGCCTGGGTGAATGCAGCTTTGGGAAGGAAATTTTCAGGAGAAAATATTATTTGGGCTACGATTCTAATTAGCTAAAAACCTTGCTGAAACAAGCGGAGTCCAGCGTGACCCGCAACCCATCAAGGGTTGAACTAAGATTAAAAAGGAATCTCAAGGTGATTGTCTAGTATTGATTTGAAATAAACACGTTCAGGTGGAAGAGTTGAATGCTTCGATCACTAACACCTCCTACCACCTGGGGATAGAGTTTTTAAGCCTTTTCCTTTAAGCCTTGCCAGTGCTGGGCAAGTCACTTTACTTCTCTGTGTCTCAGTTACCTCATCTATAAAATGGGGATTATGACTGTGAGCTCCATGTGGGGCAAGGGACTGTGTCTGACTTGATTAGCTTGCATTTACCCCAGCTCTTAGTGTAAGCGCTTAACAAACATCATAAAAAAAAAAGAAAACCCTCTAAACCTGTAAACTCCTGATGGGCAGAGAATGTATTTATCCCCACCATTTTATTGTATTCTCCCAAAAGCTCTGCACACAGGTAGGGCTCAGTAAATTCCACTGACTGACTGATTAGTTGATTGAAGAGGGCTGGGGGAGAGCTTGTCTTCCCTTCCAAAGGACTGCCAGAGGAACAGCTGCTGGGGGTGTTTCTAGCCGTGGCATTTGGAAAAACCTCAGAATCGGAGCCTCCCGGTACCTGCTAAAGTGCTGGTAAGGTTTTAATAATGATACTGACAATAAATATAGTATTTGTGAAGCAATTGTGCCAAGCAGGGCGCTAAAGCCTGGAGTGGATACGATACAATCAGATAGTCTGTAGTCTTCATCGGACATGGGGCTTACAGTTAATAATAATTATGGTATTTGTTAAGTGCTTACTACGTGCCAAGCACTGTTCTAAGCGCTGGGGTAGATACAAGGTAATCAGTTTGTCCCACGTGGGGCTCGCAGTCTTAATCTCCATTTTACAGAGGAGGTAACTGAGGTACAGAGAAGTGAAGTGGCTTGCCCAAGGTCACACAACAAAGTGGCAGAGCCAGGATTAAAACCCATGTCCTCTGATTCCCAAGCCTGTGCTCTTTCCATTAAGCCATGCTGCTTTTCTACAGTTAAGGTATTTCACTTCTTTTATGGTATTTGTTAAGCATTGTTAAGTGCTGGGGTCGATACGAGATTCATTCAGTCGTATTCATTGAGCGCTTACTGTGTGCAGGGCACTGTACTAAGCGTCTGGAAAGTACATTTTGGCAACAGATAGAGACAATCCCTACCCAACTATGGGCTCATAGTCTAGAAGGGGGAGACGGACAACAAAACAAGTAGACGGGCATCAATAATCAGGCTGGACAAAGTCTAGGTCCCCTGTGCACTTTATAGTCTTAATCCTATTTTATTGATGAAGTAACTGTGAAGTTAAGTAATTTGCCCAAGTTTAGATAGCAGACAAGTGGCAGAGCAGGGATTAGGACCCAGGTGCTCTGACTCCCAGAACTGTGTTCTTTCCACTAGACCACCCTGCTTCTGTTGTTTCTTTTCACTTCATAAAAGGTTGAAAGAAGGAAACCCTAAGTAAAGCTCACTTACTCACTGGGACTGCTTCTCCTCTGTCCTATCACTTGTTTTCTGGCTCCCTTCTACTTGGAACTCCCACCCCCTTCACTGAATTCAGCTCTCCACTGTTTCTAAGCCTTTCTGCAATCAAATTTCCTCCGTGAGACCTTTCTTAATTTCTAATTTCCCTTTTTATACCCCTTAACTCCCACATCAGGTACTTGGCCACCACTAAGGTGTACGTCTGTCTCCCTGCTTGACTGTAAGCTCCCTGGCTCTAATGATTATATCTATAAATTATATTAATGTCTGCTTCCCCCTCTCTCAGACTCTGAGGCCCGAGCTCTACCCACTAGGTCACATTGCTTTCCCACTAAGCTTTTTTTTTGCTCTTTCTAATCACCTTCTTTGTGTGGCTTTTCCCCTGAGGGAAAACACTTCGCCCGGCTAACAATTAGGTGCTTAATCAGTACTGTCTGTGAGTACGATCACCTCCAATCCCTAAACTGTTGTTTTGCTTTGCACTCAGGTTCTGAAACTGGGGCAAAAAGCACTTTGGGCATTTGGTATTTGCCCCACAGAACTTTTTTTTTTAATGGTATTTGTTAAACATTTACTATGCGCCAGGCACTGTACTAAGCACTGATATAGATACAAGCTAATGAAGTTGGACTCAGTCCCTTTCCCACACAGGGATCACAGTCTAAATGCCCATTCTATGGATGAGACCCAGAGAAGTGACTTACCCAAGGTCACACAACAGACAAGTGGCAGTGCTAGGATTAGCAATCAGGTCCTAACGTGCATATGCACACCTAATGTGCCTAGCTATAAATCTTTCCTTTATTTTAATGTCTGTCTCCCCCTCTAGATTGTGAGTTCATTTTGGGCAGGGAAAGTGTCTGTTCTACTGTACTTTTCCGAGCACTTAGTACAGTGCTTTGCACACTCATTCAATCATATTTATTGAGTGCTTACTGTACTAAGCGCTTGGAAAGTATTTGTTGCTGAATTGTAGAGACAATCTCTACCCAGCAACGGGTTCACAGTCTAGAAGGGAGGAGACAGACAACAAAACAAAACAGATGAAGCACTTGGTAAGCACTCATTAAATACCATTTACTGCCTGATGCAAATCAAGATTAAAAGATCCCACTCAGATCTCTACAATTCATAGTTAAATGCACAGGTACAAATGGGCCAATCCATACAGGCTGATCTTATACATTCTTTCTAGGTGAGATTGAACGTTGTGCCCGAAGGCTATACCTAAGGGACTGCTCATTAAGCATCAGAGCGTGGTTGCAATAAGTCAATCAGTCAATCGTATTTATTGAGCATATACTGTGTGCAGAACACTGTACTAAGTGCTTGGGAATGTACAATCCTTGTTGCTCCCTAAGAGTCCGTCATTACACTCCTGAGGCATTAAGACAATTCTTCCAGCCAAGACCTAATGAGCCAGTAGAGTAACTGAAGTGAGTCCTCAGCTAATATCCAGCCGTCAACAAAATGAGTGGTCACTGGCCTTTCTGTGGGATGCGATGTGAATCTTGAATAGCATGTAAGTGTCCAATTTGGCGTTGCCCAATTGGAGAGGGATGCGAAGAGATTAAAGAGGAGATCGAAGGAAGGCGATAAAAAGACAGTTTATGTGGAAAACCTTAAATTAGGGGAATTAGGGTTGAGGAAAACTGAAGCTGCTTGGGAGTATAATAACCATCTTCATTTCAGCAAGAAATTAAACTGAAGAAAACAACCTAGTCTCCATCTCTAAAGAGGAGAGGTTTAAAGGAAGAAGAGTTGGATGAGCCCTAGTTGTGTGATATTAGAGCCATGGAAGGGTTATTGGGAATTTTGGACACCCTGGTCAAATTTCCAAGGAAATTTGAGAAATCTTGTTTCCTGGAGATTGGCCTCCTAGAAAGGCAAGCCATGACTCTCCTCATCTTTAAAATTCTAAATTCTGTCCCAGAAAGATTTCACCCAAGACTTCATAATCCAGGGTGGCTTACTGGATAGAGCATAGGCCTGGGAATCAGAAAGACCTGGGTTCTAATCCTGACTGTGCCATCTGTCTGCTCTGTGACCTTGGACAAGTCACTTCACTTCTCTGTGCCTCAGTTGCCTCAACTATAAAATGGGGGTTAAGACTGTGAGCCTCATGAGGGACAGGGACTGTGTCCAACTTGATTAATTCGTATTTATTCCAGTGCTTAGAAGAGTTCTTGGAACATAATAATAATAATAATTATTATTAAAATCTCATGCTTGTACCTAACAGCCCCCCTTAACAGTTTGGTATTTTATTCCCGTCCTCAGTACTGAGGCACCTATGAATATTTACAAGCATATGGCATCATTTTTTCAGCTTTTTCACATATCATTGTTCTCTGCTTGCTCACACTATTTAGAGATAATTGTTGCCTGTCTTTCTCCCCCATTAGAAGAATACTGTGCTCTGCAGATGATTAAGGCCTCAACAAATACTATGATTGATCACTATGATAAATGGTGCCTCTTTCTGGCTCTGAACCAAGGTGAGGCACTGGCCCTGGGAAAAGACTTGTTGTTTGTTGTTTTGTTAGTGGTATTTGTTAAGCGCTTAACTATATGCTAGGCACTGTACTGAGCACTAGCCAAGGGGTGGCTCACAGTCTCAATCCTTATTTTACAGATGAGGTAACGGAGAAGTGAAGTGACTTGTCCAAGGTCACACAGTAGACAAGTGACAGAGCCAGGATTAGTGAAGGACCTTCCATTCCTCACACCTCCTGCCCCTTTCCTGGACTCGGAGAGTCATCCTGACCCCCCAGGGGTTCTCCAAATCCCCACTTCCAGCTACCAATCCCCTCTATCCAGCCCTTCTGAAACCACAAAGCTCAGTTAATATCCCCCTGCCACGCTAGCTGAAGCCAAAGTGAAATCTAGCCAACTGGGAAGAGTTGTTTTTTGGTTTTTGTTTTTTAAACAAACTAAAATCTTACAAAATGAAGGTAGAACTGAGAGTGGCAGTTCTAAACCAGATACTTCCTGCAGAGAAAGTACCACAAATGCTGAAACGTTTCCTCTGCGGTGCCAATTTGAAGATTTTGGTTTTTTCCTTCCACAAAGATTAAAGGAGAAAATTTGTCATAAATAGTGATTTTTAAAAGATGTCACTTCCAAAACTATGGCAATCCATCATTCTAGAAGCAAAAACAATGCACCATAGCTAGAACTATTGGTCTGCCCACCAAACTCTAAATGAGGGAAATATTCAATTACCTTATTCTCATTGATTAATCTGAAATTAAATTTGATGTATGGCTTTTGAAAACCTAAGTGCTTGGGAGAGTACAATATAACAACAAAACAGACACATTCCCTGCTCACAATAACTTTACAGTCTAGAGAGGGAGTCAGATACTAATATAAATAACATAGGTAAACAAGTGCCGTAGGACCGTGAGGGGGGATAAATGAAGGGAGCAAGTCAGGGTGACACAGAAGGAAGTTAAAGGAAAAGAGGGCTTAATCAGGGTAGGCCTCTTGGAGGACATGTGAATTATTCCCTTCCCAATAATGTTTAAATCCAAGTGGAGGCTTAGGTTTCTGTTGACTCCCTTAAGAGCAATGTCTGGCATTTTGGAGCCTCAAAATTAGTTTCCTTTTCTGTGACATTACCTGAACTGAGCCTTTTTCTAAATGCTGCCCTGGCATTCAGAGTGCTAATGCTGTCTGGCATTGAGTGCTTTCGCTGTCTGATATTCACAGCACACTGACCCTGCCATATTTCTATGCATTTGATTGGAGAGTTTTGTACCAAATCGATTACAACCTAGTTATTGGGGATCTCCTTCTTGTGGTTGCAGAAAGAGTGTGGCTACTAATTGCTACTAGTGTTAGTATTTATTAAGCACCTTATTAGGGGGGTGGGAGAATTGAAAAGGAAGTACAACTTGATACACTGCTATGGCCTGTATTTTGAGGTTTTCTTTCACTGTGTCTTTAAAGCATTCTATCCATCTGCCTTATGTTATTTGAAGTCACTATAGAGCTGCTGTTTGAGCATCTGCTTTTGTCCATTCTCCTCACATGTCCCATTCAGCAACTGAGTGATAGATGGAGCATTACTTTGAGGACTGATTGCAGTCCAGAATCTTAATGTTTGAAATCGTGCCTTGCCCCCCCCCCGATGCCAAGTCTGGTGCACTATGGGACACTGGAGCAGAATGTGGCATCTTCGATGGTTAGGGCTCTTGGCCATAAAGAAGGGTGGACAGTGCCTGGCAGTCTGGTCTGAATCTCGGTGCCACTCTCTCTGTTGGTCTCAGAAAGGACTTCTCGATTTCATCGTCCACCTCTTTGTCTATCCTGGCATCGCTGGACAGTGTGTGGTCCAGGTAACTGGATTCAGTGTTTGCATTTCCCTCTGGGTGACCCTTAGCTAGAGGTGCAGGCTGGGACATGATTCAGTCCATACCGCCGCTGGTTCTGAGAAGCAGTTTACCATCACCTACGCGTCTTCTTGCATATGTGATTCCTGTCCATCTGATTCAAGGACTTTCAGGGATACTTTCTGCCTATTTAGATGTTTCCCAGAACACAGAAATTGTACTTTGCTCTTCACATAGACTCCTTGACCTTTAAATCTCTCTTCCTCCTCTTTGCTGGGGAAGATGAAACTTCAGAGAAGAGCCTCGCTGTCCGTTTCCTCAACTCATTTTAAGGACAGCCTGGACGGTTTATAGCATTGCTTTGCCAGAAGACATGCAAATGGTGAAGATCTATCCTTTCTCTACCTCCCACTGTCTGGCATCTCTGTTAAATTGTCTCTAGGCAGCCTGGAGGATGTTGTTCTCCTGCTTTGGAGGCACCAGTGTCCAGGAAGACAGATGAACACCTGCTGCTTTATTTAACAGGTTATGCTAATGACTCCCACAGTACCTGCACATTGTGAAAACAGTTGTCATTTTCTCCATCTGCTTTCTTTACAGCCCCTCTGCTTTGGCTTTCCCATGAGTCTTTCAGGGGCCAGGATGGGATGCCAAGTGTAAGTCCGCACAGAATCAGCTCCCTACCGTTGTCACAGGACTCCCATAGTTACTCTATCTCGTCTTTTTTGCTTTTGCAGAAGGGAGAGCGTTGATTTTGCTTCAAGAATGTCTGCAAGTGGTGGTGTTGTGTAGGGTAAATTCTGGAAATTTGCAGCCACCTGATGATTTTATGGGAGACACTGAGGTTGGCTCTATCTATCACCATCTGCATCCCATGATGGTTAATCTCTGGCTGTCCATCTGTATCAGCCTCCAACCACACACCTCTCACTAAACCCCTCATGAGATTTTTCCCTCGGTCCCCCTTCATAGCTTTTGATTTTTTCTCTTTTTTAATTTGTGGTCCTTAAGTGCTTACTATGTGCCAGGGACTATACTAAGTGCTGGGGTATTCATTCATTCATTCAATAGTATTTATTGAGCGCTTACTATGTGCAGAGCACTGTACTAAGCGCTTGGAATGTACAAATCGGTAACAAATGTACAAATGGGGTAGGTACAAGGTAATCAGGTTGGACACATTCCCTGTCCCACACGGGGCTCTAACCCCATGGGACTGAGTCCAATCTCCTTTGGCTATATCTACCCCGGCACTTAGTACAGTGTCTGGAACACCATAAATGCTTGAGAAATATGATTGCAGAAAAGTTTTGAAATAGCACAAGTGATGGAAAACCATTTACATTAAAGTAGCTGTAGCTCAACTGTCCTGGCTGGACTGGTCATCTACCGACTTTGGTGTCGGAGTCAATTCTTAAGGTGCCAGAAGCTGGTGGATGGGGTGTGGAATCTCTCTCTTGCCCATGGGAGTTGGAGCCTTTGCATGACCAAAGCTGCTCAGCATTCTGATTTTCTTAGCAGGGAAGAGGACTGGAAGATAGCGGGAGGGAGAAGAAGAAAGGCCCGGCAAGTAGCCTAGTGGAATGGGCAGGGGCCTGGGGAGTAGAGGGCCTGGTTTCTAATCCCAGCTCTGCCGTTTGCTGCGTGACCTTGGGCCAGACCCTTTGCTTCTCTCAGCCTCAGTCACCTCATCTGGAAAATGGGGGATATGACATCTGTTCGAGTACCTTCTTGGACTGTGAGCTCCTTGTAGTACAGGGCCTGGCAATCTGTTTCGATTTTATCAGCCTCAGTGCTTAGTACGGTACTTAACAAATACCATGATTAAGTAATTATTAAGGGACCTGAGGGGTAGGAGATAAAGACTGGCACTAGGATAGAGGAGTTTTTTCTCATCCCCTGTGCATTTAGGTCTGCAGCCTATAAGTGACTTTAGACTACTTTGATAGTCACCCCAACTCCAGCCCCTCGATATTTACATATATTGCTTTAAACTCTGCTGCTTCTCATATCTGCAGTTTATATAAGTATCTTTCCAAATAATAACGGTGGTGTTTTTTCAGTGTTTACTATGTGCCAAACACTTTACTCTGCGCTGGGATAGATACAAGATAATCAGGTCCCACATGGAGCTCACAGCCTAACTAGGAAGAACAGGTATTGAATCCTCATGTTGCAGTCGAGGGACCTGAGGCCCAGAGAAGTGTCGTGACTTGTCTAAGGTCACGCAGCAAACAAGTGGCAGAGCTGGGATTGGAATCCAGGTCCTCTGAGTCCCAGGCCTGGGCTCTTTCCACTACGCGATGCAAGCTCTTTGAGGATAGGGATTGTCTAACAACTCGATCGTACTGAAGCTCTCCATGTACTTAGTGCTCTGCACGCAGTAACCACTCCATAAATACCATTGATTGAATAACTGATCATCGTTTCCCAAAAGGAGAGAGAAGACACCCCAGGAGAGAGGTGGGTAGGACATATAGCCAATCTGGGTCAAGGCCATCCCCCTGAAGGAAGATAAAGCAAATCTCATCACTTTGAAAAGTTGAAGTTAAGAATCTCAACAGCGGCGGAAAGAGCAGGGGTTTGGTTAACCTTTTTATTGCTATGTGCTTCCCAATACAACAGACAGCATCAGTAGTGTACACTGAAGAAAAAGGAATGAGTTTGGTAGAAAAGAGAGCAAAATGATGAAAAGTCTAAAGAATATATACATCATTATTAATGTGTGTGTGTGTGTGTGTGTATGTACACAGATCTCTACGTACACACAAGAGCTAGATAGAGAGAACTTTATTTCTGGGAAATTTTAAGAAACAAATAAGCACATCCTATTTGTCTGTCTGAGGTTCAGGGATTGTCTTCATACAATTTACAAATCACTAAGTTTATTTGACCATCAAAAGTCTTGCATAAAATAGCAGTAACTCTAGAGAGGTATTGATTGCTTTAGTGAACTTGTAGGTAACAGCTGTCGAGCAAGACAAGTCTTGCACGCTTTGTGCTTTCAGGAGGGTTAATTCAGGTTGATTCTAGACTTCTCGATATGCTCCAGGCCAGTTTTGGATACTGCCCACTCAGCAATCTTCATTCCAATCAGTACCTTATGAAGGCCTAATCTATTTCAACCTAATTTGCGAGTGCTAGGACTTTGTCATTTTCCTATTCTCAAGGACATCTTTCCTGGGTGGAAAAAAAAAAAAAACTCACGCCTTGATCGATGGATGATTACTCTAAAAACCTAACGTTTCGTCATCAACGTTTTCACGGGATTTCTTTTTTCAAAATGAGCCGGATGATTTATCAGTCGTTCTAATTTTTGTCTGACACGATGGCCAGGGTCTAATTTGGTCTCTCTCTCTCACTCAAATCGGTCACTGCTATTAGTGTATATTTTCTAGTACATAAAAATCCTATCAAGAAAAGAAATCAACTTTTAATAAATATCTTCCATTCTGAGACCTATATACAAGTACTTTCCAGCAACTCCCAGGAGAGAGCTACACTGGCTTAGAGTGAACAAGGTGATTTTACTGACATAAATTACTACTTAACAATTGCAGTCAGATGCACTGTGGTTGTGGAAACTTTGAGGCAAACCCTGCTGGGAATAAATAACTCTCTCTCCTCTTTCAGGCGATGTGATAAAAATCAAATCCTTTTCCGGTTTTTGTTTATTTTTGCCACAGCTCTTTGGACTGTTGCCTATTTGAGCTCTGTTGAACATGCCCAGATCATACCAGAAAATATTTCTCCTTGGTCAACGCTACGGCAAGTTGGGTCTATTGTGTGACTGCTGCTTTGGGCTACTTCCCCAGCATCGGGAACACGAATGAGAAGAAAGCTCTGGAAAGTTGCACGGAATCTGCTCGGCACCGGTGAGGCTATCTATGAGGCAGATCAGAGCTACTTAAAAGCTTTCCCCTATCTGCACCTATGTATTCACGTCAACTTCCAACTCTTACCATTCAGTCGGAGGCTAACGAGGAGAAGGCTTAAATCTATACATCTGCGGTTTCGTTTTCTGTTGTTTGCGAAGGCGGCATCAAGTGTGGAACCAACCAAAACACCTCATACCAGCAGCAGCTCAAATGTATATTCAAACGGAGCTTCGCTTTGTAAAATGCTGTTGGCAAACCAACCTATGGAATGTAAATAGCGCTGTCTTCGACTGTAGCACCTAGAATATCCAGAAATGTAAAAGAGTAAACAACCGTTTGACCAAACGGATCTCTTAAAAATAATACTGACTTCCGCAATATACAGTATTTACCCAACTGCTGCAAATTTACTCATACGCTATCCGTTTCTATAGATAAATAGGAATATAAGTCTTAAAGATCCTTTTGCTCCATTTCAAAAATAACTTTGTCAAAGTGTAAACGTTTGGTTCCTCTTGCGGATTTTTAAAAAATAAAAAATCAGCTGATGTGCAAAACTGGTTCCGGCCATCCTGTCCCCTCTCTGCTCAGCGACTTGCGTTCCCTTCTGGGAACATCTTTGGCGCTTTCTTCCGATCGATCCAAGCAAACCGGCGGCGGAGGACGGAGGGACGAGAAAGTGAACCAGCACTTTTTTTTTTCATTTTTCTATTTACAATTCCAACGAGCGGATGATCTGTGGAGGTCTGCCTCGAGAAAGCAGCATACGAACCGTGGTGTCCAGAAGCATCTCCGGTCTCTGGCCCGGCCAAATTGGCTTTCATCTTTCCACGGTGGAGGGCCTAGAAGGGCGCCTCCTGGCAGAAGAGACCTTCTCGTTCTCCCTGGGGGTCCTGGCGAGAGCTAAAGCACCTGTGGGACCGTCGATAGCCGGCTGGACGGGGCCCCAGGCGGGCGGAGAACCGTGAGGGCCGTCGTCCGGGGCGGAGGCCGGGGAGGGCCCGGGGATGAGCCCGGAAGTCTGGGTTCCCTCAGCACCATCTCTCCTCTGAGGCGCGAGGGCCCCTCCGGGTCTACCGCCCACGTCGGAAGCCGTCCGCGCGTTTGCTTCTTCTTCCCCGAGGAGAATCGCAGCCGGGGTTTTCCTTTTCTGGGCGGCGGGCGCTGCGTGGCGAGGCGTCGGTGTCGCCGGGCCTCGGGGGAGGTCGCTGGGGTGGAAGATGGCGTCGTCTTTGGTTTCCGCCGCTTCGGGGAGGTACGGGGGCGAGAGGGTGCTACTACGCTTGCTGCAAGACTCACAGCATAATTTGTTGTAGCCCGGGATGGAGCAGTAGCGGGCCAGTACTTCCATTTGGCAGAAGATGGATTTGTCTCCTGAGCACGACTCATCTGCGGGACAACCGGAGGAAGGTATTAGTAGGCGTCGGGGCGGAAAACGCCAAGATTTTAAACACACTGAGTTTACAAAGGAGTTTACAATGTAAACTCTGAGGTTCAGGGATTGTCTTCATACAGTTTACAAATCACTGAGTTTATTTGACCATCAAATGTCTTGCATAAAGTAGTTACTCTAGACAGGTATTGATTGCTTTAGTGAACTTGTGTATAACCGCTGCCAAGCAAGACAAGTCTTGCGCACTTTGTGCTTTCAGGGTTAATTCAGGTAATAATAATAATTATGGTATTTGTTAAGCACGTACTATGAGCTGAGCACCAAGTGCTGGGATAGATACAGGGTAATGAGATTGTCCCATGTGGGGCTCACATTTTTTAATCCCCATTTTTACAGATGAGGTAACTGAGGCACAGAGAAGTGAAGCGACTTGCCCAAGGTTACGCGGCAGACAAGTGGCGGAGCCAGGATTAGAACCCACGACCCCTGACTCCCAAGCCCGGGCTCTTTCCACTAAGCCACGCTGCTTCGCTGGTAGATTCTAGACTTCTCAGTGTGCTCCAGGCCAGTTTTGGATTCCGCCCAAAGAGTTTACAGTTTACAAAGGAGTTCACTGAGGTCAAATAGGGGAAGTCAGTGGTAATAATAATAGTAATTGTGGTACTTAAGCACTTACTATTCCACTCTTCTACCAGGATCATTTTTCTACGACACGTTAACCCAGTCCTCCAGAAACTCCAGTGGTTGCCCATCCACCTCCGCATCAAACAAAAACTCAACCATAATCAGAGAGGCACTGGACCATCGGTGTCAGCGATCTAGATCTAAAACTGCTCCCAAAGGGGCGAGGCGATGGCTCTCCCATCAGGCAAAGAGGACCACGTACGCTGGACTGTACGCTCCTTGTTGGCAGGCAACAGGTCTACCAAATCAGTTGCATGGTACTCTCTCAAGCGCTGAGTATTGTAAGAGAAGCAGCGGGACTCAGTGGAGAAATCCCAGGCCTGGGAGTCAACAGGACCCGGGTTCTAATCCCAGCTCTTCCAAGTGTCTACCTTGGCCTTGGGCAACTCACTTCTCTGAGCCTCAGTGACCTCACCTATAAAATAGGGATTAAGACTGTGAGCATCATGTGGAACAGGGACTGTGCCCAACCTGATTAACTTCTATCTACCGCAGCGCTTAGAACGGAGCGTGGTACATAGTAAACGCCTAGCAACTACATCATTATCATCATCCCGGTGCTCTGCACACAGTATACGATCGATTAATTGATGACGACAGCCTCTCCCAGTTCCAGGCCTCCCCCAGCCCAAACTTCCCTCTTTGCCGGTGCTAACGTGACGATAGACTTCCCCTGGCCGTGCTCAGCCGGATATCGGTCTTTGGGGGAGTAGGAAGTGGACAATGAACCGGAACTTTGCCACTTGAGCCCGGAACCTGCTCCCTCCTCCTCAACGTCGGTACCTAAATGGCCGAGCGTGACTCACCGGTACAGGGCGGGAGCTTACAGGTCCTCACGGATTCGGGTTTTTCTCCACGGCATTCGTCCCCAGCCCGGCAGATGACTTGCCTCGTCTCGGTGCCTTCTCCGCAGGTGACAGAGCACTGTGAAAATTAAAGGCAAGTGTCTCAGAAATGGGACCGCTGCTGAGTGTCCAAATACCTGACTGAGGTAAGCAGAAGTGCTGAGGAGAGGGTAACTATATCGGAGTTGGATATGCCTGTTTATTGTTTTATTGTAGTCTCCCAAGTGCTTAGTCCAGTGCTCTACACACAGTAAGCGACAGAATGAAGTCAGGGTGAATTAATCAGGGGAAAAGAGCTTGCTGGAGGAGGTGGGACTTTAGAAAGGGAGATCTGTGCTCTGCCTAGTGGGGGGAGAGAAAGGAAGTTCCAGGCCAGGGAAACGGTTCAGTAAATATTATCTGAAAGCAGCCTGGCCTAGTGGAAAGAGCCAGAACTTGAGAGTCAGAAGACCTGCATTCTAATCTTCACTCTGTCAATTGCTTGCTCTATGACTTTGGGCAATCGCTTGACCTCTCTGTGCTCTAGTTTCCTCAACTGTAAAATGGGGATTAAATACTTATTCTTCCTCCTATACAGACTGTGAGCCCCATGTGGGACAGGGACTGTCTGGCCTAATTAATTTGTACCTATCCCAGCGTTTAGAACAGAGTCGGACACGTAACGACTATCATTTAAAAAAAAAAAAACAAACCTCGGGGGCTTAATCTTTCAAACACAGAAGAGGTCAGGGTTCCAACCCAGACTTCAGTTATAATGGGACTGAAAATCTTTCACAGGAGAAATCTGTAGCGGTTCAAGACAGCTGGTCCTTATGTAGTCCCAGTCGGAGTGACCCAGCACCTCCAAACAAGGGAGAATTCAACCAGTGACATTTATTGAACACTTACTGTGCACAGAGCAGTGTACTAAGCGCTTGGGGGAGTATAGTGCATCAGAGTTCCCTATCTATATAAGCGTACAGTCTTTGCAGAGGGTGCAGTGCAGATACCGGCGAAGGACCACACGCATGCACAAAGGACCCCTGATCCCTCCTCCTCCTAACCTCGGGCCAACTCACCTCATTCCAAGGTCCAGTCTTCCACTGGGCAGGACAGGGCACCCTATTGCAGGCCCGGCGGCTCTCCGGCCGCTCCCCGACACAGAACTTGTTGTGGACGGAGCGGTTTGTCCCGTCGTGGAGGGGCTGAAGGCAGCGCACGGTGCGGAGCTGATAGCCGGAATTTCCGCAGGTCTTGGTACAGTATTCCCACTCTTCCGCGATCCAACTGTGGGGGTGAACAAAGAGGAAGCGGGCAGCGGGACGGGTCTCCCCCGCCGCCCAACCCCCAAACGGCCCGGCAGTTCCGTTCCTGTTACTTCGTTATTAATTACTATTATGGTATTTGTTAAGCGCTTTCTAAGTGTGTTAAGCGCTGAGGTGGGTACTAAGAAATCGGGTTGGACGCAGTCCCTGTCCCATGTGGGGCTCAAAGTCTCAATCCCCATTTTCCAGATGAGGGAACTGAGGCCCAGAGAAGTGAAGTGACTTGTCCAAGTCCACACAGCAGACAAGTGGCAGAGCCATAATTAGAACCCATGACCTTCTGACTCCCAGGCCCGGGGTCTAACAACTATGGTAATAGTAATAATAATAATAACAATGATGATGTTGGGATTTGTTTAGCATTTACCATGTGTCAAGCACTGTTCTAAGCGCAGGGGTAGATACAAGTCTGTCAGGTCAGACACAGTCCCTGTCCTACCTAGGGCTCACAATCTAAGTAGGAGGGAGAACAAGGGTTGAATCTCCATTTTACGGATGAGGAGACTGAGGCCCGGAGAAGTTTAAGCCACTCGTCCAAGGTCACACAGCAGGCAAGTGGCGGAGCTGGGATTGAAACCTAAATTGTTCTGACTCCCAGACCCCGGGCTCTTTGATCTAGGCCAAGCCGCTTCTCAGTAATGAAGTTATTAAGCTCTTACTGTGTGCAGGGTACTGTTCTAAGTGCTAGGAGGATTAGAATAGGACTAAGGAATAGAGTAGAATTAGAATTGAAAATAGAGCAGGACTTCGTCTCTCGACCCATAGAACTGATGGACTCCCAATTATCTCTCCAAGACTGCACTCCATTCCACTCCAACCCGGTTTGCTTGTATCTACCCCAATGCTCAGTACAGCATCAGACACATAGTAAGCGCCTAACAAATACCACAAATAATATTATTACACTACTCCCATGATAGCTGATTTCGACTCTGATCATTCCCAACCACGCCAACCCAGCGGCACCTTAAACCTCCCGTATTGATGTACCCATCGATCCTCTGGACCTTCGCTAGCTGTCGTCTCCCGTCCTCCGTCATTACACACATAATATTTCAGGGCAACCACCCCTGCGTCAGACACCGAGCCCTTCTGGGGTAGCGACTGTCTTGTTCCCGTTGGGACATTTCCCAGGGCAACAGCGTGGCTCAGTGGAAAGAGCAGGGGCTTGGGAGTCAGAGTTCATGGGTTCGAATCCCAGCTCTGCCACTTGTCGGCTGGGTGACTGTGGGCAAGTCACTTCACTTCTCTGTGCCTCAGTTCCCTCATCTGGAAAAGGGGGATTAAAACTGTGAGCCCCACGGGGGACAACCTGATCACCCTGTCTCCACCCCAGCACTTAGAACAGTGCTCTGCACATAATAAGCCCTTAACAAATACCAACATTATTATCATTATTACTATTATTCAGGAAGCAGCCCCGACGATGCTGACATCCTCCATCCCAAAACTCAGTACAGTGCTTTGCACATATTAAGCGCTTAACAAATACCATAATTTATTATCATTACCCCGGAACAGGAAGACTTACAGCGGCTGGGTGCACTCCTGGAGATTGCACATTCTGCGGATGGGCTTGGGCTTTTTGTCGGCTTCACAGAAGCTGCGATGCACCATTGCGTTGTCGCTTTTCCGACGACACCCGTACTTTGTGTACTGGAAACCTAGGGGAGTCTTGGACAGGTTACTTTGGGCCCGACCCCCATTAAGAAGCTTTAAATAATAATCACGGTGCTTGCCAACACAGAACTAGGCTCCGAGGTAGGAACGTTATACGCGATCCCCATCTCGATGGGGTTTATAGTCTAAGGGGTGGGGAAATATTAATAATTTTAGTATTTGTTAAGTGCTTACCATGTCCCAGGCACTGTACTAAGCACTGGGTGGATGTGAGCAAAGCGGTTTGGACACAATCCCTGCCCAGCTTGGAGCTCACAATACTGAATTCTTATTTTAAGATGAGGAAACTGAGGCCCAGAGAAGTGACCTGCCTAAGGTCACACGGCAGGCAAGTGGCAGTACTGAGACTTAAGCCCAAACCCTTTTTTTACTTAGAGTGTGTGTTAAGCGCTTACAACATGCCTGGCACTGTACTAAGCGCTGGGGTAGATGCAAGCTAATCAGGGTGGACACAGTCTGTGTTCCACAAGGGGATCACAGTCTTAATTCCCATTTCATGCATGAGGTAACTGAGGCCCAGAGAAGTTGAGACTTCCCCAAGGTTACACAGCAGACAAGTGGCGGAGTGGGAATTAGAACCCAGGTTCTTCGACTCCCAGGCCCGGGATCTTTCCCAAAGGCCTCACATTCAACTTTAGTAGGACTGAAAATCATTGCTGGGATGACTGAAGATTTCAAATACTTCCTGAAAACGCCCAACAGATGCCCATTTGGGAGATCTTAAATTCCCAAAATACCTTGGGAATTGAGAGATTACAGATGCAGAGGGAAACATCATTTTCCTTAACTCTGCCACTTGTCAGCTGCGTGACTATGGGCAAGTCACTTAACTTCTCTGTGCCTCAGTTACCTCATCTGTAAAATGGGGATTAAGACTGTGAGCCTCACGTGGGACAACCTGATTACCCTGTATCTCCCCCAGCGCTTAGACAGTGCTCTGCACATAGTAAGCGCTTAACAAATACCAACATTATTATTACAGAGAATTCGGTTACCTCCTCCGCAGGGTTTGGAGCAATGCGACCAACTCTTCAAAGCCCATTCGAAAGTATCTAGCTCCTCCTGAATTACGTTGTTGCTATTGATTGTAGGCACCGAGTCCTCATGGATAATATATTTGTAGGTCAGACTAGACCTCGTGTCATTCTCCTGAGGAATAATCTATTGAATACATAATGAGGACGTGTGTTATGTCAAGTCCACTGAATAAAAAGATATATCTACACACACACACAAACACACACACACACACACACACTATATACGCATATATAGTGTATGTATATGTATGCATACATACATTTGTGTACGTATGCATGTATTCACCCATTAGCCCTGGTACCTCCAAATGTGCTCTCCTTAGAAACAATTCTGTCACTTTCCTACCAGGACCAAATGTCTCCGCACTAATCTAATCCCGATCTAAACAAAATAGACGAGGACAGTTTCTAACCCAGGAATTCATCCTCTTGAAAGTAATTCTAAATCAGCTCCCGTGTGAATGTCTTTATTGTAAACTACTTTTTGACTCATTCGAAGAAAATATACCCGAGTCTTGTCTAAATTGATACTTCTTCCATAGAGCTTTCAACCGAGGGAGTGAAATGCTTCAGAATCATCCAGATTCTGTCAGTCTCTACAGGGAGTGGAGCCTATGATGGGGATTATGTAGCTCAAAAGCTCCAAATTAGACATTCTACGATCTAAGCATCATCCTGATGGTTGGAGGGAGGGGCAGCAGACCCAAACATGGCCATAAGTTCCATCCTTAGACCTTTGTTCTACCAGCTTGGAAAGAAGCCTATGATTAACAAACGCATCCTTGAAATGTTTTACAAAACCAACCTGACCTACAGTTGAGAGAGAACACAAAGATGACTGTACTGCACACCTACCGAGCTCTCAAAAGGCTTTTCAAATAATACAGTGACCTTTTGTCTCAGTGAACCATACCACCTCGTATATCTATTGGATCGATTGGGATCTGCACCCATCTGGATCCTGCCTGAGAGGTATATTGGATTGAGATCTAAAGGAGGACGATGCCTTATTTAGCACACACCAATCACCCGTGAAACTGTATTACCACGTTTAGTTAAGTAAACAATAGCCACTATCAGCACCCAGCCCTCGATCGATCGATATCCCCTATCCCACAGTGCCCCAAAACATGCACTACCCAAGAGTACACAATCCAAAATGAAAGGATAGCACCTTAAAATGACATTTACAAGTGAAGGCTGAACCCAAGGCGGCTTGGAAAATATGAGGTTTCGTGCGAGGGTGGAACGGGCCTGCTCCCTTTAATCATTCCCCAGCCCCACGGCACTTGGGCACATATCTGTAACTTTTTATTTCTATTAATGCCTTTCTTCCCCTTTAGACTGAAAGCTCATAGAGGGCAGCGAATGTATCTGTCTACTGTGATACTGTACTCTCCTAAGCGCTTAGTACCGTGCTGTGCAAGTACTCAATAAATACGATTGAATGAATGAATGAAGCCAGGCAGAGATTGCCTGGGTAAAGTTCACCTGAATCTGTTGGAGTAAATAGAAGCCCCAAATCTGTTTGGGTACCAAAGCTGTTCTATTTTATCCTTACTATCAATATGATTATGCTATTGGATTAGTGCTTATTACATGTCGAGCACTGTTCTAAGCTCTAAGTCGGACAGAATTCCTGTCCCAAGGCTCACAGTCTAAATAGGAGGGAGAATAGAAACTGCACTCTCCCAAGTGCTCTGCCCATAATCAATCAGTGGCATTGATTGAACTCTTATTATGTGCAGAACACTATTCTAAATGCTTGGGAGAGTACAATACAAGAGAAATTAGCACATTCCCTTCCCATAATGAGTTTACAGCCTAGAGTAAGCGCTCAGTAGGAATGATTATTTGATTGAGTGACACTCCAAAGCTACCCGGCAAACAGAAGAACAAGCCCATGGAACATACCAGGACAATGACAGGATCGTGTAAGGGCCCATCGGTGTGAAGAGTTTCAATGTCGTCTTCTACGTTGTATTCCCACTCCACACCGAGATCAATGAACATCCGGGACCTGGGCTCCTCCCCTTTGCCATTGAGAATGTAGTGTCCAGTTGCCTGGTTCTTAATCGCTAAAAGGAAAGGCATTGATATCAATTATTATGTCACCCGAGGACCGTAGGGTTTGGGGAATACCCACCTATCTGGTGGGAAAGAACTGCATAAAGCCCACTTTTAAAACCAGAAATGAACTTCATTTAAATAATAAAATATTAATTATTATTATTATTAATGCTGCTAGAAAACTTAGGGGTTTTGAATCACCCTCCTGTCTAGAACCCACAGCAAAAAAATTGGGACTCACGTTAAGCCACTCAGTTGTCAAGAACTTTGAAAAATCTATCTTTTGGGGGAGATTTCCCAAACTCAAATTCCAAACAGCATGAAGTGCTGAGTTTTTTATTCATCCATTACTGCCATGTTCTTGTCAAGGCTGGGATATAGAAATGTTAAAATCCTACACATCTTTGATGATGATAGTCAGTAGCCTGGGATGACTAACTTGTTTCAGGCTAGTAGGAAAGAATGTTAATTTTGTTTATTTTTCTAGCAGGGAAACCCCTGTGGAAATGGTGATCCGGCAGAATAAATACAGCCTGAGGATACTGGTGACGATAATTTAATTCCAATTGAGTTCCCAGGATGAATAGAACACTGTATCAAAACCTATTGGGCTGATAACACTGTAGTCTTATTTTCAAGTTTAGACTATAAATTTTTTAGTTGCTACATAAAAATCGTTTTTGAACACCAGTTCTCATTATCCCATTATTCCTATGATTAAAAAAATCTAATATTTCAGCGGCACATCATTTGCACGGTATAACAGAAAAAAAAGTGACATCTATAATGGGAAATGAACCGCAAAGAAAGATCATACCTTTTTCAAAGCAGATCTTTCAACTTTCCGCCAGTGGGGAAAAATCACAAGCACAAGCTTATGTGGGGCTGGAAAGGAAGATTTCAGGTGGATTTTAAAAAAGTATAAAGAAATCCAACCTGATTAGCTTGTATCTACCCCAGCACTTAGTACAGTGCCTGGCACATAGTAAGCATTTAACAAATACCATTTTTAAAAAAATTCCATTCGATGACATTCCTCTCCTGCGGTTAGGCTGCATCCACTTTTCTCCATCTGAAGAGACAGACTGCATCATCTTCAGAAAATTGCCCCAAGAATAATGGACTTTGCCAAACAGCAGCGGAGAACAGTGTGGTGGATTGACTGAGGATAATCTTATAGAATCTAGCAATTTAGAGCTCTGAAGACAATTGAGATATTTTTATGGATTCAACCCAAACTCTGCCAAGCAGCATCTTTGAGGAAAAATCTCAGTATCCCAAATCTATAAGGCAGTAACGGATGTCCCAGCATCCATAGAGTTCTGGAAATCTAACTTCTGCGTCACTTTCCAGGAGAGAGCAGGCTAGGGTACAAGCACTTAGTACAGCGCTCAAGAAATACGATTGACTGATTTAGGTATAAAATGGAAGCGGGATGCGGTGGGATTCTAAATCCATTTGAACGCCACATCTCCTGGACAGCAGCAAGCTGTCCTTCAACGGATACGGCTGGGGAGCGGAACTGTCGTCACGATGTACGCGCTCAATAAATACCACCGATGGTGATGTTATCATGCAGCCACCAGGTCCACTACCCACTCCGTCCTTGGTGGGAATTTCCTCTCAACCCTCCCTTCCCCAGACCAACTCCCCACTCCTGAATGGGCCAGCAGTTCTTGAGATGGACATGGGTGGGTTCAGAAGAGCACTGATAATAATAATACTTGGGGTATCTGTTAATTGCTTACTACATGCCCAACACTGTACTAAGCACGGGGGTAGCTACAAACTAATCAGGTCAGACACAGTCCCTCTCTCCCATGGAGCTCACAGTCTAAGAAGGAGGGAAAACATGTATTTCATCCCCATCTCAAAGATGAAGAAACTGAAGCACAGAGAAGTGACTTGCACGAGGTCCCACAGCAGGTAAGTGGCAGGGCCGGGATTAGAACCCAGCTCCTCTGACTCCCAGGCCTGTGCTCTTCCTACTAGGCCATGCTGCTCTGTGCCTGGGCTTGCTCCACTTACCATGTCCTTAGCCCCTCAGTCTTCCCTCTCCCCCTCAGCCCCTCTCTGGCCCTGCCTGTCTACCAGATTTCCATCCCGTCTGAAAACGTACTACGTCTTTCTGGCAGAGCAGTTGAGGGTGCAGTCGGACCGACGCCAGGAACCCTTTTTCAGATCCTTTGTGAATTCTCTTGAAATATTTAGATACGTTTTTTGGGCCCCGAATCCAAATAGCAATGAGATATAGAGATGCGTGTGCCAAAGAGAACCATATCCCTGCTCTCGTGGAAAAAGCACGGGACCGGAGTCTGAGAGGCCTGTGTTCCAGTCCCGGTTCTGACACTGACCTGCTGGAAGACCTTGGGCAAGTCACTTGTCCTCCCTGGGTTTTGCTTCCCTGGAAATCTTGAGTGGGGCAGGGACTGTGTCTGCTCTGATTCTCTTGAATCTACCCCCGTGCTTAGCACATAGCAAACAGTTAATACACACCACTAAAAGAAATCCTTCAGATCACGACCCAAACATGTGTGTCGCTGTGCTTGGTTGGTTAGTTCCGGGGCTCTCTGAGAAAATGACAGCCAATTCAATCTTGTGCCCAGTATCCCCGGGCAGAAATTAAATAGCGAAGGTCCTCAGACTTTCAGTCAGTAAAGACTGACTTTCTAAGTAATTAAGATTTTGTTTAATTTTCGTTTCTGCTTTAATAGAGAGTCTGCTTGGGGACATTAAGTGGTGATTAAGTGGGCTGGAACGCTCGAAGCTCCATCTGAGCAGAGAAACACTTACCAAGAATATGAGGAGAAGCCTCGTCTTCTTGGATTAGCACATGTCTAGCACCAGGGGGGATATCAAACATCTTAAGGTAGCCTTTGGTAAGGCGGGTGCACAGTGGAGAAGAAAGAGGAGAAAACAGAAGTGATAGCTGCAGTTAGTAGAGCATTCCATATTCTGCAGAAGAGAACATCCATGGACCTAAAAGCAGTTTCAGAAACAAACTTTGTTCATTGGAAAGGTTTGTAACATTTGCTGTTTGATTAGAAGAAACTTTTTTTTTTTTTTTTTAAGGAAAGGGGGGAAAAAAGCTAATCTGGTTACAAACCTTATTAGTCACTTATCTTGTTAGGATGATTTTGGCCTGAGACATCTGACAGGGGAGGCAAAGAAGATATGTTTCCTATGTTCTTTAAAACCACCTACTCTGTCCCCTCCCCAATTCATTATGGATCGGCCCATAGCATTCTTGAAATCTTGACAAGAGTCTGCAAAATCCCCGTGGTTCTCAAACTCTCCCATTTTCAGCTAAAGGCTACACGATATACCAGAGGTCTGCAGTATTAAGTTCAGAAGAGAGTCGTGCAGTTACCGCCACAGAAACTAGCAGGCCCTTATTTTCCTAGGGATCAGAGGGAATTGAGAGCCAATTTTCCCAGGTAGATGGGTGTCTGAGCACGCCTTCCGAATAGGACACTTTGACGTGTTGATGCTTTTCATGTTTGGGATGTCCTAAGCGCTTAGTACAGTGCTCTGCACACGATAGGTGCTCAAAAAAGACTCTGGATTGATGTCCCCCCACCGTCTGAGCAGTCTGAAATTACCTCAGACAGGACAGCAACTCCAAGTCCATCGTCAAAGCCTTGAACAAGACAGTCTCCCCAAGGCCCCATCCCTACCCTGTAGGTCCCGCAAGCAACCTGGAATCCAGCAGTTTGGAATTCCAGGATGAACAAAGACTCGTTGAGCTTCAGGTTGCAGTTTATCCATTTTGGAGGAAGATGGAGGCGTTTGAAAGTTCCACAGTCTGGGCTACTTCTATAAAGCGCTGCTGAGGCCCCTTCTCGGAGAGAACTATCCTTGCCCCATCCTCTGAGGAAGGACCACGTTTTGGGCGCCTGACGACGGTTTGGCCATCAAACACGGGAAACATAAACATTTTTGCCTGCCCCTGCGGTGCCAGGATGTGACTATCTGAGACGCAAAGTGTAAGAAAACCGCTCGGCCTCTGTCATGGATGCCCTTCTTTCCACAACTTCCTGCAACTTACCCAGGACATTTTTAGTTTTTCTTGTTTCAGAGAGAGAAATGTCACGAGCACCTTTGGGCAGAATGATTGCTCCTCTCCTCTTCCCTTAAACAGAACGTCTTTAATTAGTGTCTGGAGAGCAACGCCTTGCCATTTCATTGACCACATTGGCAACCGGGCAATCGATGGAGAAGGGAATTATACTCGCATGTCGCCCGGTGAATGAACCGTTCACTTTTAACAATTCATGATGAGCTAAAGCCAATGAATCTTGACTGGTCAATGAAAGTAAGACAGGCCGAGAGCGACAAATCATGTAGGTGAATTTAGTTGGATACTTGCAGATTTCATTTTCCAGCCACTTGAATTCTTTTTGGCACCTCTTGCTTAAATGTTTCCCTGTTGGAAGAGTTTGATTAATCTACGGAAAGACTATTTAACATTCATGCAGAGCAACAGATGTGTACAACAACAGTGAACATGACTTAGGGATTTTTTATGACAGATGGAAAGCCATTTCCAATCTGGGTCCTCCAAAGGGCTTCCTTCATTCTCCCAATCTTTGTTTTTGAGACACGGAATTATGTTTGAATGGCTGGAGATGATTTCCTGACTATACAGACTAAAATACTACTCTGCTTGGTAACAACTTTTCAAAGGTCCACATTGGGTTTAACATTGTTATGAGGTGCCAACTTCGTAAACTGGAGGACCACCTATATGATTCCATACTTCTATTCTGTATCCTGATAAGCCAATTGGGCACATGTTAAATAATCTTATTACGCAGAGGGTTTGCAGAGACCTGGCCTTGAAGTGGATCGGTACATTAGATAGGATCAGGATGCAAAGACTACTTGTTCCCTAAGGTTTGGGATAGTGAAGAGGGAGGCAGAGGGTCCAGTTCTACTTTCCACCTCCTACATTGATGTCGACAGGTTTGGGCAAGACTGTGGATTTTTGCAATTGAGGGAGTCATGACGGAAAAGGAGGTGAGGGCAGGAGAATTCTTTAATCCATCATCTGAGTCCTGGATAGGGGAATCGACAGTGACAACCTTTCAAGCAGAGTGGAAGTTTTGTCAGGTGCCATTTCAACACATTATATGTAAACTACTGTGGGTACCAATATGGTTTTTTTCCCCTTTTCCAAAGTCTGGCTCCCAGCCCTTCAGAAGGAAGAGACAGACTCACATGTAAGAGGCAGGAAGCTGTCCTGCAAAAAACTGTCAGACTCCTTGCACCACTATCTCATCACTCAAATCTGAAAAACAGTCTCGTAGAAAGAACACAAACAAGTTTTCTTGTTCTGCTTCTAGCCACCTTAAGGAAACTTTGCAGAAACAGTTGTGGAGTCCGGGTGTGTCCTGTGAGCATGGAGGAGGGAATGGCATTTTCTGAATGTTTTCAGAATGTTTCAAGGGGATGACACTGAAAGAAATCCTCTTCGTCATCGTGCGAGTCCCCACTTGCAGCTGGAAGAAGTAACTACCATGTCACAAGTATCCAGGGCCCAGCTAGAAATCCTTGTTGGGGTAAGGGAAGGCTGGAGACCAGTGGCAGGGGTGTGTCAAGAGGGGAAGGGGGGAAAAAAGTGAACTTTTTCCCTCAAAGACACAGACATGGTCAATTATTGCCATTGTTCTTGTCTGTCCGTCTCCCCCGATTAGACCCGTAAGCCCATCAAACGGCAGGGACCGTCTCTATCTGTTGCCCACTTGTTCATTCCAAGCGCTTAGTACAGTGCCCTGCACATAGTAAGCGCTCAATAAATACTATTGAATGAATGAATGAATGGTTCCCTTTAGCTTTCCATGCTGACAAACAAGAATGGCATTTTCCAGATTCAAAACAGAAACTATGCTCTTGACTGAAAATGAACAACTTTGGCCAACGTTTGTCACAGAGGAACCGAAGCTCTAGGAGAGTCCAGTACTGCCTACACTTCATCAACTGACTTTCACCTTGCCACGACAAGTGACATCCATTTGGGATCTCATTTTGAAATGGGAGGAACGTTTCATGCTTCTAGACGACTTCTAGAATGGGAGCGATCCAAAACATCTCCTCAGCTACTTAGAGACGGGTCTGTTTCCATTTGGGCCTCTCCTTCTGTCTGAGATCAATTGCTTTCACATCTTTTTAACTCATAGTCTTGACAAAGAAAATTTCAGACAAGTTGAGTCCACTTTAAACTGAATCACTTCTTTCTTTGGGTGACTTCTATATTTAAGAGAAAATTTACGGAGGATTGTGTTTATTATCTGTGAGTGATAGGTAGGTGGAACTTTTTGCTTTCACCCTTTGACATTCTCTGGCCTTCTCTTTTTGGCTGTGAGCAATTGCTTTCACACCTTTTAAATCATAGTCTTGACAAAGAAAATTCCCAACAAGTTGGGTTCATCTTAAACGTAATCACTTCTTTCTTTGAGTGGCTTTATATTGAAGAGAAAATGGACGGGGGATTGTGTATATTATTCTGCGAGTGTTAGGTAGGTGGAAATTTGTGCTTTCAATTTGTGATATTCTCTGGTGGGCTTAGCCAATGTGAAAGGGTCAGTATTTTCCCCATCAGTAAAACTAACCTTGTGAGCAGTCTCAGCTCGTGTGCACATTTTCTTGGAAGGAAGCACTGTACTTTTCATTAGTCATTTGCATTCTTTTTTTAGAGGCCTCATAATTCTATGTTTGAAACCCAGTCACTTTCAGATTGTGTAAAATTTGGCTTGGAGCAGGAACTATCAGACTGAAAACACATGTCTACTCTGCAAGGCAAAAGGCCAAACTGAACGATCAAAATCACAAGGGATTTGAGTGAGATTTTTCATTCTCGGACACACGCTTGCATCTTCAGCAATTTGGGCTTTGGAAGTCTTCTGTCAACCAGATTTTAAAAGAAATAATCGGACCTAGAATTCAGGTTCTCCCTGTGTTGGCACTGCTAAATCTTACCACCTGAACAATATTTTGAAAGCATTCCATATTTTCTATGTTTTCAGGGCATTCAGCCAGAGTTGGAAGGCCTTTTGGAAAAGAATTCAGAATGACTCGACTAGTCTTCCCAAGATAGTACTGCACCAACCTCCACGCTTATTAGAAATACCATTTGGAGTTTTCGGGCTGTTGTTGGAAAAAGAAAACATCTCTACTTCCAAATGTGAGATTGACGCAAACATAAACAAGCACAACAGAATAGCCAGATGGGCGCAAACGCCAATCATACCAAGCTTCTTGGGTGTTCTGGTAAACGTCCCTTTTACGGTCCGACAGTGGGAATTGTCCCCCTCACAGACGCCACACTTATCTTCCAACTTGTTGGAGCCGATTTCTTTATCGCAGCCAACTTTCTGCAGAGGAGAGACAGGGAGTGCTCTTGGTCCAATCAGGACGGGTCAGCACGGCACAGATAAGCGCTCAATAAATGCAGTCGCCTGACTGGTATTGTCTTCTACCCACTAAGCCACACGGCCTGAATCTTGTGCTTTGGGAAAGAGAGTGAGACTTGCCCTCGGTGACTTCCATCCCTAGTTTTTCTCTCTGAAAATCCTCTAGGAAATTATTCCTCACTCCAGGCATTACCAAAAATACTACTCCACTTTCCACTGTAGAATGAAATGCTGGTTTAGAAGAAGCCTCTGAATTGTAATTACACTGTGTAATAATAATAATAATGATGGCATAAGTCAAGTGCTTACTATGTGCCAAGCACTAGGAATACACATGATGAAATGCAATAAAATCTCATTTTCCACCACCAGATGCAAGTGTTGGCTTGAATTATTCCCCTTAACTTCAATTCAGAGGCACTGGGTGCTCGAGTTTGTATTTAATCCCTGAAAACGTAGATGCCTGATACTCTGGAAAAGCCAAAACAGTGCACATCCTTTTGTGCCTGTTTTTCCTTTCGTGATGCCTGCATCTATCTGTTGCCGAATTGTATATTCCAAGTGCTTAGTACAGTGCTCTGCAGATAGTAAGCGCTCAGTAAATACTACTGAATGAATGAATATGGATCTGATTTAGGGCACCGGATCACAGACGAGGAAAGCACCTTGAAAGGTCATTTAGAGCATTTCATTCTCCTACTGCCAGACATAACTCCATCTAAAGCATCCCAGAAGGATGTTCAGCCTGGTTAGGGTGATGGGAAGGAGAGTGATGTAATGGATAGAGCACGGGCCTGGGAGTCAAAAAGTCATGGATTCTAATCCTGGCTCCGACACCTGTCTGCTGTGTGACATTGGGCAAGTTATTTCACTTCTCTGTGCCTCAGTTACATCATCTGTAAAATGGGGAGCGAGACTGTGAGGCCCACGTGGGACAAGGACTGTGCTCAACCCAGTTTGCTTGTATTCACCCCAGCGCTTAGTACAGTGCCTGGCCTATAGTAAGTGCTTAACAAATATCATAATTACGGTTATCATTATTATGATTATTACTGTAAAGAAGGGATGGGCTTTGCTTGGAACTGTATCAGGGACACAGAATCTGTGAAGTAGACATTGGCATACTGGGTGGCGAGGGTCTCTGCCCTTTGGAGATGCTCTCCTGTTTCTGCCTGAAGGAAGCTGGTCTTGGATCATACGGGAGAATCTTCTCCTAAAGGAGACCATCTCTAATGGGGCAAAGACCCTCTCTTTTCATCGGAGACTCGTGCCCAGAAGAGAGCAATCAATCAATCAATCAATCAATCGTATTTATTGAGCACTTGCTATGTGTAGAGCACTGTACCAAGGGCTCGGGAAAGTATAATACAGTGTCGCTCTTTAGCCCGTCCGTAGATTTTGGGGTGGCCCAGACCCCAGGTTCATCAGATTCATCAGAGACCATCTTCAGATAGGAGGTTGGTCCAGTCAGGGGGTACCGACTTCACAATTCTGTAAAGAGCGCTTTGCACACAGTAAGCACTCAGAAGATAAGACTGACTGAATGAATCGAACCTGCTGATGAATGAACACTGACTTCTGAATTTAAGAATGAAATGTTCCTGCCGATCGATAATTCGCTGTTTGTTTTTCCATGATGGCATTTTTTTCCACCCAGGAGTTTCTAATACCGTGACTGCAAATGTTCTTTGCCAAAATTATTCTCTCAAAGTTACCCCTTCTTTACCAGCTGCATCGTAAATGGCTCTCTGTGGGCAGGAAGCATGTCTACCAACCCCATTACATTGTACTTTCCCAAGTGCCTAGTACAGTGCTCTGCACCCAGTATGCTCTTAAATGAGATTTTTTTGGCCAGATGGTATGAGTCGGTAAACCATTACTTAGCTGCTTAGTGACTCTAAGGTGAATCTCTTTCAGGTTCCTAAAGCTATCAAATAATGCCTCAATCTGAGGTGGAAATTTACCGAATGGTTGTAATCGCCAGATTAAATAACTTTCATTTTTTTTAATTTTAGGCTTTTGGGCTCTTTTTAGAATAGAATATGACCACACGGTCCCTTTTGGTCACCCGTTCACTTCTTTCTCTCCTCTCCCTGGGTCTTGGCAGACACTGGGAGTGGCTGCCGAGAAAGGTCGTAGATTCTCATTTCTACGGAGGCTTTTAAACCCTGCATGGTCCTCCTACCCACCCTTCCTTCCTCTGAGAGAACGCAGCTGTCGTGGATGAGAGATAAACTGGTGCTCTGCAAACCACTAGCACTGATTAAATTGGGAAGCCACTCGTACTCACCACACATTCTCCTCGCACGCATATGCTATACGGGTCTTTGTATGAACACCGAGTTCCATCGTGCACCAGCTGTTTCATATAAGCAATGTCTCCCGTTCCTTTGGATTGGCAGTAGAGATGGCACCTCTTGTTGGCTACGTGGTAGACAGGGCAAGGTAGAAAATTTATGTTCAACCGGAACAGCGCAGTTTTGATGTTGTTTTTCATACACAAAATTTCAGCAAGGTTTGCTGAGGAAGAGGGATGGGGTATGAACAAACACAGAGTGAGGAAGAACCCAGAAATGCTTTTGCACTGAAAACTAGCACTTCAACCCATCACCTCGTCGCCGCACAGACCGTTCTTCAATTGAGAAGCAGTATAATGATGATAATTTGGTATCCGTTAAGCGCTATGTGCAAAGCACTGTTCTAAGCGCTGGGGGATACAAGGCGATCAGGTTGTCCCACGGTGAGGCTCACAGTTTTCATCCCCATTTCACAGATGAGGGAACTGAGGCGCAGAGAAGTGACTCGCCCACAGTCACACAGCTAACAAGTGGCAGAGCCGGGATGGCCCAGCGGATAGAGCACGGGCCTAGGAGTCGGGACCGGCAGGACGGAAGGACCTGGGTACTAATCCTGGCTCCTGCACCTGTCTGCTTTACGACCTTAGGCAAGTCACTGAACTTCTCTGGGCCTCAGTTACCTCATCTGTAACACGGGGATTAAGACTGTCAGCCCCATATGGTAAAATGAACCGTCTCCAGCCCGATTAGCTTTTATCTACCCCTCCGGTACTAAGTGCCCGGACACGCAGTAAGCATTTAACAAAAATCATCAAAACAGAGAATTAGTTTCGGTGGACGGGACGTGTAATTGGCACAGTCCAAGGTGGTCAAAACCAGCTGGACAACGGGCTCTCCCTGCTCCTAGCCTCGACGGAGGCCCAATAAACACAGACTTGTGCCGGGTCTCCTGTCTCTGGTCTGGAACACTCTCTCTCTTCACATCCGTCAGCCAGTGACGCTCCCCTTCTTCAAAGCCCTATCGAAGGCCCATCTCCTCCAAGAGGCCTTCCCTGACTAAGCCCTCCTTTCCTCTTCTCCCACTCCCTTCTGCGTCGCCCTGACTTGCTCCCTTCATTCACCGTTTCTCATCCCACAGCACTTATGTCCCTAGCTGTAATTTCTTTATTTATAGTAATGTCTGTCTCCCCCTCTAGACTATAAGCTCGCTGCGGGCAGTAAAGTGTCTGTTATATTATTGTGATGAACCTCCCAGGCCCCTAGTACGTTGCCCTGCTCACGGTGTTCATTAAATATGACTGAATGAATCTGTTACATTGTATTCAATGGTATTTACTGAGTGCTTACTGTGGGCCGAGCACTGTACTGAGCGCTTGGAAAGTACAATTCAGCAACAGACACCATCCCGGCCCACAACGGGCTCACAGACTAGAATAATAACAATGGTATTTGCTAAGTGCTTACCATGTGCCAAGCACTGTTCTAAGCTCTGAGGTAGATACGAGGTAATCGGGTAGCCCCACGTGGGGCTCACAGTCTTAATCCCCATTTTACAGATGAGGTAACTGAGGCACAGGGTAGTGAAGTGAGTTGCCCAGAGTCGCACGGCTGATAAGTGGTGGGGTCAGGATTAGAACTCACGACCGCCGACTCCCAAGCCGGTGCTCTCGCCACTGAGCCACGCTGCTTCTCTCCCGTGGACTTAGTACAGCGCCCTGCACGCAGTAAGTGCTCAATAATAACGACGGCATTTGTTAAGCGCTTATTTTGTGCCCAACACTGTTCTACGCACTGAGCACTCTTCTACGCACTGAGCACTGTTCTAAGCACTGCTCAATAAATACGACTGACCGGCAGATGCCCACTTACTCGCCAAACGCTCAGTACGGCGCTCGCCCAAGCCCACCCTACGCCGGGCCCCCAGTAGGCGAGGAGCCCGTGCCATCACCGAGCACTGGGTGGGGGGGTGGATGGCGATGCCCTTCCCCTAGGCCACCGCTGGTCTGCCGGGCTCTAGAGACTCACGGTCGGGGTGCTCATAGGGCAGCCAGTGGTGCTTGCCATGCCGGTACTCGAAGTGGGAGTTACGCTGCTGGCACTGCTGGGCTCGGAAGTCCTCGAAGTGTTTCTGGCATTCCTCCGTGTTGCAGAGCTGGTACTCGAAGTTCACCCCGGGGCAGTCCTGACCCCCGTTGAGGGGCCTGAGGAAGAAGCAGAGGCCGCGCGTCAAAGGCCGGGCCCGGCGCCAAGAGCCCGGGCCCGGGAGGGAGAGAATCCGGGGTCTAATCGCCGCTCCGTCCCTTGCCTGCTGTGTCACGTGGGCCAAGTCGAACTTCTCTGGGCCTCTCTTGGCTCATCTGTAAAATGGACAGTCGATACCGATCTCCTGCCTCCCACAGCCCCGTGGGAGAGGGGCTGTGTCTGCCCTGATTATCTCGTACTAAATATCCAGCACTTAATACAGTGCTCGGCACAAAGCAAGCACTTAATGAATACTACTACGTTGGTGCTTTTTTACGGTATTTGTTAATCACTCACTATGTGCCAGACACTCTACTAAACCCTGGGGTAGACACAAACTGATCAGGTTGGACAAAGTCCATGTCTCTCATGGGGCTCATTGTATAATGATAATAATGTTGGTATTTGTTAAGCGCTTACTCTGTGCAGAGCACTTTTCTAAGCGCTGGGGGAGATACAGGGTCATCAGGTCGTCCCACGTGAGGCTCACGGTTAATCCCCATTTTCCAGATGAGGGAACTGAGGCCCAGAGAAGTGAAGTGACTCGCCCACAGTCACACAGCTGACAGGTGGCGGAGCCGGGATTCGAACCCATGACCGCCGACTCCCAAGCCTGGCCTCTTTCCACTGATCCACACTGCTTCTCTGTTAATTCTTATTTTACGGATGAGGGAACTGACTGAAGTGAAATGACTTGCCCAAGGTCACATAGCAGACAAGTCTCAGAGCTGGGATGAGAACCCAGGTCCTTCTGGCTCCCAGGCCCGGGCTCTATCCACTAGACCACACTGTTTACTTGACACAATAATAACGATGGTATTTATTAAGCCCTTACTATGTGCGAAGCACCGTTCTAAGCACTGAGTGCTTAGCAAATACCATAATTATCAGAATTATTAGCCCAGTCCTGGTTCTTCTGCCCCCAAGTCCAGATAAGCACTGATGGGGGTTATGAAGGGCTAGAATCAAGGGCCTGTCGTGGGCAGGGATCGTCTCTATCCGTTGCTGAATCGTACTTTCCAAGCGCTTAGTACAGTGCTCTGCACACAGAAAGCTCTCAATACATACGATTAAATGAATGAATGACCCTATTCATAAATCCATAGCCGCCTCTAGAGCCCCGGCCTCGGATTCAGGAGACCTGCATTCTAACCCCAGTTCCTTCACTTCCCTGCTGCGTGACCTCGGGGAAGTCACTCAATTTTTCTCTGCCTACTTAGACTGTGAGCTCTCGTGGGGACGGGACCTGTGTCTGATCTGATTCCGCCATACCGTTATTCCATTAGAAGGAGCATGGAATAGCGGGTAGAGCCTGGGCCTGGGAGTCAGAAGGTCCTGGGTTCTAATTCCGGCTCTGCCACTCGTCTGCTGCGTGACCATAGGCAAGTCACTTCACTTCTCTGGGCCTCGGTTACCTCATCTGTAAAACGGGGAGTGAGAAGGTGAGCCCCACGTGGGACAGGGACCGTATCCAACCCGATTTGCCTGAATCTACCCCAGCGCTTAGAACAGTGCCTGGCACTGTAGTAAGAGCTTAACAAATACCATAATTATTATTTTTACCTAACCCCACTCCTAGTAGAGATCTCAGACATAGTAAGTCCCTGACAAATACCCCTTGTGCATATGGGCAGGGAACACATCGACCGACTCTGTTACGCTGAACTCTCCGAGGGCCTAGTACAGTGCTCTGCACACCATAAGGGTCCAATAAATACAACCCACTGATTGAGCGTGTGGTGTTCTGGACACTAAGCTCGTTGTGGGCCGGGAATACATCTGTTTAGGGTTACACGGTGCTCCGCACACCGTAAGCGTTCAATAAATACGACTGACTGAACGAATGAATGAAAGGTGCTTCTGCTGTACTTTCCCAAGCACTCAGTACAGTGCTCTGCCCTCAGTGGGCGCTCAACAAATCCTACCTCTTTCGACCTCTCCCCAAGGCGGTCTGTGACTCCCGGAGGTCACAGAAACAACCGGCCGGCCCTCCTCCCCGCGCCCGGACGTTCCGGAGGCCCGACTCACATGGGGTTGGTACACTGGCGAGTTCTGAATCGGACTCCGGTGCCGCACGTCCGGGAGCAGGAGCCAAACTTGGTCCAGGACCCCCAGTTGCCGTCCTGCTTCTGCTGATTGGCATTCTTCCACATGCAGTGCCCCTTGTAGCACCACTGGAGCGGGCCGCACAACACAGAGGGAAGGTTCGTGAGGCCAGCGAAGCACCGAGACACGGGGTCGAGAGTCTGGAGCCCTGGGGTCTGGCCTCGGCTCGGCCCCCGCTCTGCCGTGTGACCTCGGGCCAGTCACTTAACCTCGATGGGCCAAGGTTTTCTCATTACAGGGAGGCTCAGTTAAGGTAAGTGACGCGAAAGGGTGAGGAGGTTAAAAAGCGCTGGACGAAAATGCAAGATATTACTATATCATAATATACGCTGTAAGCTCGTTGTGGGCAGGGAACGTGTCTGACTGTAATTTCAGAACTACTTAGTACAGTGCTCTGCACACAGTAAGTGATCCATAAATACCACTGATCGGTTGATTTATATTCAGAAGTGAAGCAGCGTGGATTAGTGGATAGAGCATTGTCCTAGGAGTCCGAAGGACCTGAGTTCTAATCCTGGTTCTGCCACTTGTCTGCTGTGTGACCTTGGGCAAGTAATTTAACTTCAGTGTGCCTTAGTTCCCTCATCTGGAAAATGGGGTTTAAGACTGCAAGCCCAATATGGGGCAAGGACTGTGTCCAACTCAATTACCTTGTATCTACCTTAAGAACTTAATACAGTGCCCGGCATTTAGTAAGCTCTTAAATACCACAAATATTAGTATTATTGGTGACTATTCATCTAAAAGGGCCCATTTCGCTATGTACAGTAACAAGGGATACCTGCAGCATAGAAAGAGTGGACTCGCTGTGCGCAAGGAATGTTACTGTTTATTGTTCTACCGTACTCTCCCGAGTGCTTAACACGGTGCTTCGCACGGTGAACGCTCAATAAATACGATCGAATGAATGAATAAAAGAAAGGCAAGAGAGCATCCTGGACAAAACCACATTTGCAGACAGAACAATGAAGGCATTAGACCCGGAGACCAATGACAGAACCATGATAAATCTAATGAAACCAACCCTCAAGTCATACAGGTAAGTGAGGAGACACCGTCACAGGAATGAAACTGTCAGTGTCAAGAAGAATTAATTGAGCACAGAGCACTGTACTGGTATCTTCTCACTCCTTGAACTTGATCATCCATGGCCTTTGGGCTCCTTAAAGAAGCAGAGCGCAAACTGGATGATAATCCAGGCTGAAGAGCTGACTTGGATGGGTTGCCAGCAGAAACTGGGGCCGCACGGAGCAGACCAAAGCACACAGGTCTGAGTGGAACTTGAAACTTGATGTGGGGGTGTGTGCTTGTGTGGGAGGGGGTCGGGGGGAAGAGGAGAGGATGGAGAGGGGGAACCTCTTTCCCCCAACTCCCATTCAGAGCCCAGACACTCTGGAAACGGAAGCCCTGTGGAAAAGGGAGCCCTGTGGACTGTGTCCTGAAAAAAGGCTGCCTTCTGCTCAAAATAAACCGGACTTTCATCTCTCTTGCTCGCAGGCCTTCTATTTCCTAATGGGTTCAGTAAAAACTGGATACTTACTTTCCCAGGGGCACACTCTGTTCCATCCAACGGGGGGCCTTTCTTGGTCTTGCAGAAGTAGGGATTGTCCGGATGGCTACACCACAGCTGTTTGCACGGATCGAAAGTCCGGAACTAGAACACAGTCAGGCAGGAGGCTCTAAGTCAGGTATTGGGGAATCCGGCAACGATGAGCTGAATTCATACCAGCTCCAAATCACGCTTCCTAGATATATCCTTAGGGGGATCAAAAATCAGTTCATTTCGGAACAGGAATGTGCCACCAATAGCCTAGATTTGACTTCCCCAGGCTAGCTTATCCCTCTCAAACTGCAGCGTTAATGAGCAACTGTGGACTTTACAGGGGTTATTGGTTCCTGAAGGAAGCATCTGGAGACAATATCCAGATGTTGTCTCTTCTGGCATCTCATCTCTTTCGTTGCAGTCAAATATACCTCGTTCGAAAGTGAGGAAGGATGATCGGGAATCAAGGGGAAGGAGTGGTTGAGAGTTTGGGAAGTTGAGGACTGTCATGCAAATCACAAAGAAAGCCTCCTCAGAGAAGAACCTGGCCTGGTCTGACCCGGGGAGTCAGAGAACCAGGGTTCTGCTATTTCAGTGCTTTGTGACCTCGGGCAAGTCACTTAACTTCTGTGGGCCTCGGTTTCCTCTTCTGTAAATGGGGATGATATATTTGTTCTTCTTCCTACTTAGACCGGGGGTCCCGTGTGGGACTGGGTCTGCGTCTCAACTGACTATCTTGTCTCTACCCCAGAGCTTGGTATGTAGTAAACACTTCAAGATATAATAGCAATAATAATTATTATAATTGTTAGGTGTTCTAGCAATTGACACGACTCAATCCTAAGGCACGTACCACAGAAGGTGAGAGTTTTTATCTTTTATCAACAAAATGGGGCAGGGGCAAAGGAAATGCTTATGCATCTCGATTCTAATATTCCAGCGTAAATCTAATCCATATTTAACGGAGTGGGATGCAGGTTTCATTAGAATACATACAAACAGATCAACCTAATATACAATCACTCGAAAAACATTAGAGAACCAGTCACTCCTTTATCCTATCCTTCCCAAGAGCCTAGTACAGTGTACCACAACAAATGGTCGCTCAATAAATACTATTATGGCGACTACGGTAATTCTCTTTTCAAGAAAGGTTGGGGAGAAGCAAATAGAGCTAGTGAACTAACAACCCTCTCAAAGTTTTCTGGACTGGCACGATCTCTTCACACCGTTAGCTCCTCGTGGACAGGGAACGTGTCTACCAACTCTGCTATACTTTCCTCTCCCAGGCGCTCAGTACAGTGCTTTGCACACAGTAAGCGCTCCTTAGATACGACAGATCGATCGATCGATCTCTCCCTCGAGGATGGAAGGCGTAGCTCTTCGAAGAGCAACTAGAAGAAAAAAAGTTACCATTTGAATTCTGAAATGATTGGGCGTGACATACCGCAGTGCACATCTTATATCCGACCCCGAAATCGAAACGACACTGTTCATCCATGGAGTAATTGATTCCAGGCAGTTCGGGAAGCTTGGGCCAATCATGTTCAAAGGGATCATCAAGGAGACAGTCGTAGGAGCTGTGGGAAAGTAGCAGCTAAGTGTTCGATCATTTTTTCCATCTAGATAATCACGGTCTGCTCAGCGACCTTTGGAATTTTCCTCCAACCGCCAGACAAGATCGCAACATCAAACCACTCCCAGTGCTCGGGGTTCTTTTCTGAGTCGACGGTTAACTCAAATTCTGGTTTCACCCTCGATGTGAAGATTGTCCAACTCCCAGATGTAAATCTAGACCACCCCGAGAGACTGACCCCAGAATTCTTTTCACCCGAAACTTAACGCCGAGGACACCCCCCCCTTTTCCGAGCCTCTTACTGGATGTATCGTTTCAGCTCCTGGCCGCTGCAACGGGACCAGTGGTAGCGATGGAAAGCCGCCTGCACCAGGGGAGCCATGACGCTCCCCATCGCCGTCTCGTCGCCGCACCGGTTCCCCTGCCCATCATGCTCCATCCCCAGCCTAGCCGGAACCGAACAGAGATGGGGTCATGAGACTTGAGGGGCACAGCCACCGGCTTCTCCGATAGCTGACCGTCAACAGGAGCAGCTGGATGGAAATTCATCCCTCTCACCTGTAAAGCCCCCTCTAGACTGGAAGCTCGATGTGGGCGGGATGTGTCTTGGTTGTGCTGTACTCTCCCAGGAGCTTAGTACAGCGCTCTGCACACGGTAGGCGCTCAGCAGTCAGTCATATTTATTGAACACTTACTGTGTGTAGAGCACTGAACTAAGCACTTGGGAAACAATGATAGACGCCTTCCCTGCCCACAACAAGCTTACAGTCGACCATTGATCGATCCAGGAAGTCTGTGACGGACCTGAGTTGAGAGATGAGGGTCTTCTGCGTTGGCTATGAACTTGAACCCAATAAGCACTTTGATACTCACTCCAACCCCCAGCTCCACCCCCGACAGCATCTATGCATGTATCCTTATATTCAGGCACTTCCCCTGTCTGTAATTTAGGCACCTTAAGAGCAGGGAATGTATCTAACAACTCTGATGTCTTGGACTCTCCCAAGCACTTCGTACGGTGCTCTTAATGAGCACTTAATAAACACCATTGATCCACTGAGTGATCGACAGGTCAAATATATTCGATGAGGCAATCACTATGATCCAGGCAAGACTGAGGCAGAGGATATCACAGTAGGTGCCCATTTTGGGTGTGGGAGACTGAAGGGCCCCGGTTTCATGTCAATCAAGTGGGATTGCCACTAAGAAGGTCTCTCTTTGTGCTTCTTCACACTGTTCTGAAATGCAGGATTTGGGGGCAACAGCAGGAAGAAATGCTGTGTTCTGGGTTCCTCAGGGGGAAGGGGCCAACTTACACATGGCCGGTTTCATGGGCCACAACAAAAGCGGAGGAAAAGCCATCCTCGTGGTTCAACGTGCAGCTTCTCACTGGATGACACATGCCTGTGACTGGTGCGTACCCTAAGGAAAAGAAAAGCGGTTTTTATTTTTCAGTTTCCTGAATAACACATGGGGAACTACAACTTTCGCACCTAATAAACCCAGTGTGAATCTTCCACATTTTCTTGGGGAAGCTTCCAGCTTCAACCTCTCTCTCTCTCCCCTCTCTCTTGTCCTCTTTCTCTCTCTCGTCTTTCTCCCCTCCCTCCGTCCCACGTATTGGTGGTTTTACCTTGCATCCCAGCAGGGCCAAAATCTTGCCTGGTCAGGAAAATGGCGTGATCGTGGTGATCGGCGTGGTTGGGATCGGATCTTTGCTGTTGGCACGCCCAGCGACACACGTTCTCCAGACTTTTGGAGGGGTTTCCTCGCTCTATGAGGCTGATGGACTGAAGACAAGGAAAGAATTACCAGCCAGCACCAGCTTCACTTTCCCACGGCTCTTTCCCACCTGACCCTTGCTCCCCATTCAAGCTCTCAACGCTGGAAAATGGGGATTCCACTCTCTCCCAGATGGTTCTCCAGGGATGGGGAAGCAGCGTGGCTCAGTGTAAAGAGCCTGGGCTTCGGAGTCAGAGGTCATGAGTTCGACTCCCGGCTCTGCCACTTGTCAGCTGTGTGACTGTGGGCAAGTCACTTAACTTCTCGGTGCCTCAGTTACCTCATCTGTAAAATGGGTCTGAAGACTGTGAGCCCCATGTGGGACAACCCGATTCCCCTGTGTCTACCTCAGCGCTTAGAACAGTGCTCGGCACATAGTAAGCGCTTAACAAATACCAACATTATTATTATTATTATTATCTGCTAACTGTGTCTTGACTTGGACACACGCTGTAATCGGCGACACCTCTCAAGTCAACCGGGGCCTCCGAAACAGCAGTTGAAAAATCAATCGATGCTATTTACTGAGCGCTTTCTGCAGTCAGAGCACTGAAATAAGCTCTTGGGAGACTACTGTGTAAGAGTTGAAATAGGGGCTAGAATCTCTCGGTCTCTAGGATGCTGGTGAATGGATTCTCCATTACAGAACCCATCATCTACCACACAAGAGTGCTGGGGAGGCCGCGAGGATGGAGCCATTAAATAGAAGTGGAAGATCACCAAATGGTGATTTCCCCTAGCGATCTCTCATCTTTTCTTCCCGTCAGCGGCAAAACTCCAAAAACAACTAATATGCCACAAAGGTACACTGTGAACATGATTCATCCTAAAAAAGACCCTTTAGCTCTTTGTGGGCAGGGAATGTGTCTACCAACTCTGCTATATTGTACTCTCCCAAGCACTTAGTACAGTGATCTGCAGTCAGTAAGCACTCAATCAATACCATTGATTGACTGAGAATTCCCTTTGGGGTTGGATCACTGACTACAGCTGGTGAAGCAAGCAGCAAGACCTAGGGATAGATCATGGGCCTGGGAGTTAGAAGGCCCTGGGTTTTAATTCCAGCTCCATCATTTGCCTGCTGTGTGATCTTAAGCAAGTGACTGTAGTTCTCTTTGCCTTAGCTACCTCATCTAGAAAATGGGGATTAAGCTGTGAACCTCTTGTGGGACAGGGACTGTGTCCAAGCTGATTATGTTGTATCTACCCCAGCGCCTGGCACATAGTAAGCACTTAACAAATGCCACAAAAAAGTAGG
The DNA here is from genome assembly GCF_004115215.2 of Ornithorhynchus anatinus. Taxonomy (NCBI): domain Eukaryota; kingdom Metazoa; phylum Chordata; class Mammalia; order Monotremata; family Ornithorhynchidae; genus Ornithorhynchus; species Ornithorhynchus anatinus. The sequence goes on from NC_041737.1 coordinate 7,566,641, forward strand.
AGAACTAAAGACTTGGGCTCAGGAGTTGTCAGGTAAGACAGAGCTGAGGCATTTTTGTTAATTGACTCGTTTGCCAATTCCCGCTGGTGAGGAGGTGTGGGTATGGTTTCTTTCGGAGCGAATAAGTATTCTAGAAAGCCCTGGAGGGCACTAGAAAATCAGTGAGTCAGTCGTATTTATTGAGCGCTTTACTATGTGCAGAGCACTGTACTAAGCGCTTGGGAGAGTAGTATATAACAATATAACAAACACATTCCCCACCCACAGTGAGTTTCCATTCTAGAGGGGGAGACAGACATTAAAATAAATAAAATTACAGATGTGAACAAAAGTGCTGTGAGGGATGAATAAAGGGAGAAAATCAGGGTGATGGGGAAGGGAGTGGAAGAAAAGGAAAAGAGGGCTTAGTCAGGGAAGCCCTTTTGGAGGAGATGTGTTTTCAAAAAAAAGCTTCGGGAGGGCCAGTTTCAGCTTCCTAATGGCTAATTCTGTATTGATAACGATGGGGGCGTTTCCCAGTGGGAATGACATATGGGCCTCGGTCCTGAGACTCCAGGACTGGGAATCTCAGGAAAGAAATTAATTATAGTGCACGTGGTTTTGCACAGTGCCACTTGCACTCTCTCATATCCGTCTGGAGTGCTCCTGCTAGAGCCCAGAATACTTCCATGGGAGCCCACAGTGCTCCCGCTGGGGCCCAAAGAACAACGAGCAAGCAAGCGAGCGAGAATCAGAAGAGGTGAAGCCCACAGCAAAATACTCAAGGTGGCTTTTTCTCTTTCATTCACAGCCTCTCTGGCTGGAGAGTGAGGATTTAAGCTGGTGCCCCCCTCCCCCCCCTTTGCTTCTATTTCAGACAACTGCAAGTGATTCCTTTCTTCGAAGCGATACCCGCTTTCCTAGGTCCCAAGCATGGACTGCAGCCGCCACTTGCCCTGAAAAATCAAGGGCCACCTGCCTCTGGACCCTTGAACACGAGCGGGGATTTGCTTACATCTGAAGCACTGGGTTAAAGAAAGGCGGACTCGGGAAGAAACTCCTTAGAAATAATTATGGTATTTAAACTCTCAATAAATGCCACTGATGGATTAATTTAATAAATTATGACAGTGATTAAGCGTTTCTCATTGGCCAAAATATGGCACCGAGCACCCTGGGTAGATGCTGGATAAGCATATTGGAAACGGGCCCTGTCCCACATTGAATCTTATCCCCACTGAAGCCCAGAGAGGTTAATGACTTGCCTAAGGTCCCACAGCTGGTCAGTGGCAGAGCTGGGATTAGAATCCAGACCTTCTGTCTCCCAGGCCCACATTCAATGCTAATGTGGGGGTCTTGTTCCCATCTGCTACATATTATCATTACTATTATTTTTATAATGTGTGTCAAGCACTGTTTGAAGTGCTCGGGTTGATACGAGTTAATAAACTTGGGCACAATCCCTGTCTCGTGAGGCTCACGGTCTAATAATAATTATGGTATTTATTAAGCACTTAGTACTTACTACGAGAAGCAGCGTGGCGCAGTGGAAAGAGCATGGGCTTTGGAGTCAGGGCTCATGAGTTCGAATCCCAGCTCTGCCACTTGTCAGCTGTGTGACTGTGGGCAAGTCACTTAACTTCTCTGTGCCTCAGTTCCCTCATCTGTAAAATGGGGATTAAGACTGTGAGCCCCACGTGGGACAACCTGATTCCCCTATGTCTACCCCAGCGCTTAGAACAGTGCTCTGCACATAGTAAGTGCTCAACAAATACCAACATTATTATTATTATTATTATTACTTGCCAGGAGGGAGAAAAGAGATTGACTCCCCACAATTTAGAGTTGAGGAAATGGAGACACAGAGAAGTTGAGTGACTTGCCCTGGGTCACACAGTAGACAAGGGTCAGAACCCAGGTCCTCTAACTCCCAGGTCTCCCACCCCCGATTCTGTGATTAAAAGAAATAGAATTCACCCGTGAAAAAAAGGTTGGGACTCACTTTGGCCCGGATGAGAGGGAGACGAATTCACAAACAGTCCTATGTCATTTAAAATCCAATTTAAATTTAGCTCGGGGCAACAGAGGCTGTACTTGCAAGAGGGATCACCATTTTCTTTTCATTTCAAAAGTGAAAAGAAACTAGAGTAAGAGCTTCCGTTCAGGAAACCTACTCTTCCAGCCTGAGGAGGGTTGTCAGGCAAGATTCAAATGGAAAGGACCTCGGTGTAGCCGAAGAGGCCTTGATTCACATCTATTCCGACTGAGGCAGAAAGTGACCCCACTCATTCCTGATTGGGTGGGGGGCCAACAGGAAGATATCAAACCAGTTGTGACCGGAGAGGAGCTGCCTCTGCAAAGACCATCATCAAAAGTCAAACCTAGCTGGAGCGGAGAAGGCCAGAATCCAACTGGCCTCGGGAAATAATAATGATGGTATTCATTCAATATTCAATATTCAATAGTATTTATTGAGCGCTTACTATGTGCGGAGCACTGTACTAAGCGCTTGGAATGAACAAGTCGGCAACAGATAGAGACGGTCCCTGCCGTTTGACGGGCTTACAGTCTAATCGGGACATTGTTAAGCGCTTACCATGCGCAGAGCACTGTTCTAAGCGCTCGGGGAGATACAGAGTAATTAGGTTGCCCCACGTGAGGCTCACAGTCTTAACCCCCCGTTTTACAGATGAGGGAACTGAGACACAGAGAAGTTAGGTGACTTGCCCACAGTCACACAGCCGCCGAGGGACAGAGCCGGGATTCGAGCCCATGACCTCTGACTCCCAAGCCCGGGCTCTTTCCACCGAGCCACGCTGCTTCTCGAAATAGACTCTTCTCTGTCGCAGGGTGAATTCCAGAATTGCCGAATTCAGCCAGATTGCCATTTAACGTTGATCCATCGATCAACTGTGTTTACTGAGGTCACCTAGGGGGTGCAGGGCACTGTTCTAGATGCTAGAGACAATATAACTGAGAGAAAAACACGATCCCCGCCCTCAAAGAGCTCACAAGCTGGCAGGGGAGACAGACGCTAAAGTACATTACTGTTAAGAGGAAGTAGTAGAGTACATTGATTGTTTGTTAAGTGTTTACATTTGTCAAGCACCAACCCAAGCGCTGGGATAGATACAAATCAATCGGGTCAAATCCAGGCCCTGTCCCACATGGGGCTCACAGCACAGGGGAGAACAGGTATCAAATCCCCGCTGTCAAAGTGGAGGAAACTGAGGCATGGAGAAGTTGGACAAGTGGCGGAGCCAGGATTAGAACCCAGGTCCTCTGCCTCCCAGACCCAAGCTTCATCCACGAGGCCACGCTGCTTCCCAAGTACTTAAGTGCTTGAGTTCAGGGCTTCTCCTCTCTTGCCCTTCCAGGTGATCCGCCATTTCTCTACTCTCACAGTCTCCTGTGGTCCGTTGGCCCCTTTCAGGGAATCTTACCTTTGCGTAGCCCAGCATTACTAAGCGCACCAGGACCACGTTTATATGCACTCCGAGGGACTCGTCGTGGTAAATCTCATTCACCTAGGAGCAGAGGGGAAGCTGATTTAGAGGAAAGCCATCACTCATACGAGACCCGATCCAAATCTCCAGGTCTTTCGCGGATCCAAGACAGACCTTGCCGATGGAATAATCAAACATAAGTTTCAGGAAATGCTCTGAGTTTCAAGCCGGCATCTTTCCCCACACGGTGCTCTATTTTGTGAAGAAGATGTAGTTCTGTGATGTCACTGATTTCAGGGTGTTTGCTGATCTGAAGGAGCGAGGGAAGTAGGTAAATCGGGCAATCAATGGTATTTGTTGAGCACTCATTGCGTGCGGTGCTTTAAGAGCTCACAGCATAACCTTAGCAGACCCTACTGAGAAGTTTATCAAGCTCCTGAAGAGACTCGACAAAGCCACGTCTAGCCATGGCAGAATGAGAGGCTCCAATCAAACGATGGTCATTTAAAAAAAAAAAAATATCGTATTTGTTAAGCACTTACTATGTGCCAGGCACTGTCCTAAGCACTGGGTTAGATACAAGCTAATCAAGTAGGACAAAGTCCATAATCCACATGGGACTCTCAGTCTTAACCCCCATTTTACAGACGAGGTAACTGAGGCACAAAGAAGTGAAGTGATTTGCCCAAAGTCACGCAGCAGAGGGGCAGAGGCAGAATTAGAACTCAGGGCCTCCTGACTCCCAGGTATGTGCTCTACCCACTAGGCGGTGCTACTTATTGAGTGCTTATTATAATAATAATGCCGGTATTTGTTTATGGTGAGCAGGGAACTTTACCAAGTGCATAGGAGAATACAATGCACGTGGCTCAGCGGAAAGAGCCCGGGCTTGGGAGTCAGAGGTCTTGGGTTCAAATCCCGCCTCTGCCACTTGTCAGCTGTGTGACTGTGGGCAAGTCACTTCACTTCTCTGTGCCTCAGTTACCTCATCTGGAAAATGGGGATTAAGACTGTGAGCCTCACGGGGGACAACCTGATTACCCTGTATCTACCCCAGCGCTTAGAACGGCGCTCTGCACATAGTCAGCGCTTAACAAATGCCAGCATTATTATTATTATTATCTCTAACGTGTCTTTTCCTTTTTCCCATCGCCAGCAGAGTCGAACAAGGCTGAGTGCCAGGGGCAGTCCGGCTCGGCCACTCCTATGCGGTCACGTTTGGGGTCACAAGAAGCCTTGAAGCTGCCGTAAGAGATGATGCCGATCTTTTGGAAAATTATTTCCATTCAGCAGACGGAGAGCATCATCAAAAGTTTCAAATCGCTCAGACGGAGTCTTCTATGGGTGCCTTTGGAAGGCCCCTCACTAGAAGATATACACGAGAATCATAATGATGGTATTTGTTAGGCGCTTACGACGTGCGAAGCAATATGAACTCAGGACCTTCTGACTCCCAGGCCCGTGCTCTATCCAGTACTGCAGCTGAGCAGCGTGGCTCAGTGGAAAGAGCACGGGCTTGGGAGTCACAGGTCATGAGTTCGGATCCCGGCTCTGCCACTTGTCAGCTGGGTGACTTTGGACAAGTCACTTTGCTTCTCTGTGCCTCAGTTACCTTATCTGTAAAATGGGGATTAACTGTCAGCCTCACGTGGGACAACCTGATGACCCTCTATCTCCCCCAGCGCTTAGAACAGTGCTCTGCACATAGTAAGCGCTTAACAAATACCAACATTATTATTATTATTATTATTGCCATGCTGCTTCTCCTGCACCACGCTCCTTAAGAATCCTTGAGTATCGTGCTCCTTCAACTACTTTGTTAATTTCCCTAACAATGCCTTTAGAATTAAGAGAATAATTGGAGTAGTCTATTGCCACTAATGTAACCCTGAAAGGGCAGTTTCTGTGGGGCAATGGTATTTGTTAAGCGCTTGCTATGTGCAGCGCACTGTTCTAAGCGCTGGGGTAGATACAGGGTCATCAGGTTGTCCCACGTGAGGCTCACAGTCTTCATCCCCATTTTACAGATGAGGAAACTGAGGCCCAGAGAAGTGAAGTGACTTGCCCACAGTCACCCGGCGGACGAGTGGCAGAGCCGGGATACGAACCCATGACCTCTGACTCTCAGGTCCGGGCCGCTTCCCATATGTGAATCGTCGTGAATCGGTTATTGCCCGGGGAAAGAGGGCCGTGGCCTTACACCAGTTCTATGTGCCCAGCGCTGTTCTAAGCACTGGGGTAGATGCAAGGCCATCAGGTCGGGCCCAGTCCCTGTTGCACATGGGAAGCAGCATGGCGTAGAGGACAGAGCACTGGCCAGGGAGTCAGAGGGTCATGGGTTCTAATCCCGGGTCCGCCATTTGCCCGCTGTGACTTTGGGCAAGTCACTTCATTTCTCCATGCCTCAGTTACCTCATCTGAGAAATGGGGATTGAGACTGTGAGCCCCATGTGGGACAGGGACCGTGTCCAACCCAATACGCTTGCATTATCCCCAGCGCTTAGTACGGCGCCTGGCACAGAGTAAGCGCTGAACAAATGCCACGATTATTCCAGACGGGGTAACTGGGGCACGGAGGAATGAAGCGATCTGACCAAGGCCACGCAGCAGACGAGTGGCGGAGCCAGGATTAGAACCCACGTCTGCTGACTCCCAAGGCCGCGTTCTTGCCACTAGGCCACACCGCTTCCGTGCTACACTGTTCTTGGGGAAACCGGTGGGGGCTGGGGGGAAGGAGCTGTTTGGTGCAGGGATGTGCTGCCATTTTACGGATGCCTTGGAGAGACCTTTCCCAGCGGCATATTCATTTCCGTACCAACATATGTCATACGTCACGGGCCGGGGAGCTATCAGCAACGCAACACAGATGATCTGGACTTATTTAAGGAGGGTCAGTTCCCATAACAGCAGAAATCAGGGGAAAGGCGTGCAAATATCATGATAAAAAGCATTCCCACACACGGAGAACTGCACCTCTCCTTCCCCGCAAAACCCTTTAAGTCACAGTACACAATGTCCGACACACCCCATTATCTCTAAAAAAAAAAAAAATCTTCCATCTGGAACAGACCGTACTTGATTTTGCCTTTCATGTCCTCAAGCTGGACAATCTGGGGGTTATAAAACACATGTTCTTTTCTTGGAAACCAATTTAACCACTGGCTTATCCCGGACACAGAAGGTCCTAGCAGAAGGGACAGTGACTTCTATGTATTCTTAGTGCCCGGACCGGTGGGAACTTTAAGGAATGCTCATATTTTGTTATAATAACGTCGGTATTTGTTATGAGGGTTGGCAAAGAGAAAACTGTCCCCTTGTAAGGTAAAAAGGAAACTGTTGAAATTCTCCATCTGCCAACTGTCCCCAAATCCTTGCTTGAGGCAGTAAACTTGTTTCTCCCTGTTCTTTTACGGTGTCTGAAAACGGGTCTAAAAGGCCATTCTACACTAAAGACCGAAATCACAACCGGCAGATCAATCTTGGATTCAATAACGGAACACCCAATCACTTCGCTAGGTTATGGGCTCCGATCCCGTCTCCGCCACTTGTCTGCACTGTGGCCTTGGGCAAGTCACTTCCCTTCTCCGTGCCTCAGCGATCTCTCAGCCGCATAGCTCAGCGGAAAGAGCCCGGGCTCGGGGAGTCAGAGGTCATGGCTTCGAATCTCGGCTCCGCCCCTTCACTTCTCCGGGCCTCGGTGACCTCCTCTGTAAAATGGGGATTACAAACTGTGAGCCCCACGTGGGACAACCTGTTCACCTTGTTCCCCTCCAGCGCTTAGAACAGAGCTTGGCACATAGTCGGCGCTTAACAGATACCACCATTCTTGCCATTATTATTATTAATAAGCGCTTAACAGATACCACCATTCTTACCGTTATTATTATTAAAATGGGGATTGAGACTGTGACAGCCCCACACGGGGCAGGGACTGAGTCCAACCCAATTGGCTGGTATCCGCTCCAGCGCTGAGCACAGGGCCTGGCACATGGGAAGTACTTAAACAACACAGTTATAATTGCAATAACTATAATTCTAACACTAAACTCATCATTATCGTCATTTTTTATTATGATTACTATTACTAATAATTATAATAGAGACTTTAAGGGTGGGTATTTTGCCCGGAATATTTTCGGCGCTGTGTTGTTGCCAGGAGATGGCGCTATCCACATTTTGGGGAGAAAACTGGTCATTTCTCCTAGTGGGCTGAGGACCTTGGGTCAGCACTTTTCATCGGTCCCATGTAAAAAGTTTTCAGCAAAATCACGCTAAATTAAGTAGTGTTTCCCCACGGGAAATAACGTGGACACCACTTAAAACCCATCGAAACAATCCAAATCTATTAAAAAACAGTGATTCGAAAAACCTCAATCGATACGATGGGCGTCTCCCATCCCGGCTCCGCCACTTGGCAGCTGTGTGACCGTGGGCAAGTCACTTCACTTCTCTGGGCCTCGGTGACCTCACCTGGAAAATGGGGATGAGACTGGGAGCCTCGGGTGGGACGACCTGATGACCCTGAATCCCCCCCAGCGCTTAGAACGGTGCTCGGCACACAGTAAGCGCTTAACAAATACCAACATGATTATTATTATCCTAAATGACAGATGAGCCTCAGTCAATAATCATAATAAAGGTACTTTGTTAAGCACTCACTCTGAGCGAAGCATTGCTGTGAGCGCTGGGGTAGATACAAGTTAATCAGGTTGGACACAATCCTTGTTCCATCGGGGGCTCAAACTCCCCATTTTACAGATGAGGGAACTGAGGCCCAGAGAAGGGAAATGTTTGCCCAAGGTCACACAGGAGACATGCGGCAGAGCTGGAATTAGAACCCGGGTCTTTCTGGCTCCCAGGCCCGGGCTCTTTCCACTAAGCCAGGCTGCTTCTCAGGAAGTCACGAAGATTTTGGTACGTAGAACCGGCCAAAAACGGATCGACTGTAGCGTGGGGCAGTTTATGTGGGCCCTTCAAACTCTTCATCCCCCTCCGTCATCTCTCTTCATCTTTCATCTTTCCGCTGGGGTAGAGGATTTCACAGGTGAGTAAGCAGGCAGCAGGGCTGCACGGTGAGCTGTGTGCACGCAAACCAAGTAACCACAGCATTGTGCCATTGTCGGATCACACCACCAAAGACCAGCGGACCACGATAGCCACTTTACTTGTCAGATGAGTGGCCTTGGGCAAGTCACTTCAAGAAGCAGCGTGGCTCAGTGGAAAGAGCACGGGCTTCGGAGTCAGAGGTCATGAGTTCGAATCCCAGCTCAGCTGTGTGACCGTGGGCAAGTCACTTCACTTCTCTGTGCCTCAGTTACCTCATCTGTAAAATGGGGATGAAGACTGTGAGCCCCACGTGGGACAACCTGATTCCCCTGTGTCTACCCCAGCGCTTAGATATGTGCTCGGCACATAGTAAGTGCTTAACAAATATCAACATTATTATTTTCTATGTTTCATTTACCCTCATCTGTAAAATGGGGATCGAGACAGTGAGTCCCATGTGGGACAGGGACTGTGTCCACCCTGACTTGCTTATATCTACCCCGGTGTTTAATGCAGCACGTGGCAGATAGTAAGCACTTAACAAATACCACAATTGTTATTAGTATTAGTTAACAGCTGAGGACTTCATAACTGGACTGTTAGTTTCAGGATCAAAAAGCAATGCAATTATGGTCCAGTAATGAAAGATATTGAATTTGCTCTTTTTGTGGACCTAAGTGAGTGAAGCAGAGTGGCTTAGTGGAAGGAGCCTGGGCTTCGGAGTCAGAGGTCTTGGGTTCGACTCCCGGCTCTGCCACTTGTCAGCTGTGTGACTGTGGGCAAGTCACTTCACTTCTCTGTGCCTCAGTGACCTCATCTGTAAAATGGGGATTACAAACTGTGAGCCCCACGTGGGACAACCTCATTACCCTGTATCTCCGCCAGCGCTTAGAACAGTGCTCTGCACATAGTAAGCGCTTAACAAATACCAACATTATTATTATTGGTTCATTTTCAAAATGTTCTATTTCACATACTATTTAGCAAAAAGGCACCTGGTGCTAAAATACCAGAGATCTGCTATTATTTATACTAAAGAGACCTGTTATTCTCTACAGTACATTGTAAAAGGTTCTAATTATTTATTATGAATAGCACTAATAACAATGGCGGTAACAGTAAAGATAATGATGATGTTCTTTGTTAAGGGCTTTCTATGTGCCAAGCACTGGCACATTTACAAGAATCAGGCCCCATATGGGGCTCATAGTCTAAGAAGGGAGGAGAAAAAGTATTGAACCCCCATTTTGCAGATGAGGGAACTGAGGCACAGAGAAATGCAGTGACCTGCCTGAGGTCACACAGCAGACAAGTGGCAGAGTTGTGACTTCCAGGCCTCTGCTCTTTCCACCAGGCCACACGGCGTCTCTGCTTCAGAACAAGAAAGCCAAGGGAGAGAGCACAAGCAATAGTGAGGTTCAAATTAAACAGAACAAGTTATCTAGAGTTTAAACCTTCTTAATCAGTCATTGGTATTTATTGAGTACTTACTCTGCAGAGCACTGTACTAAGCATGTGGGAGAATACAGGAGAGTGAATAGACAAAATCCCTGTCCTCGAGGACCTTACAGTTTAATGGGGGAGACAGAGACTAAAATAAATTGTAGGCAGGGGAATCAGCAGAGTTTAAGAATTTGCACCAAAGCATTATGTGAATGGGGATGGGATGAGATGGGGGAGACGGGTAATAAAATAAATTACAAGTAGGGCTCAGTAACTCTGACAATTGAGAAATCAATCAAATCAATTGTATTTATTGAATGTTTACTCTGTGCAGAGCACTGTACTAAGCACTTGGGAAAGTACAATATAACAGAATTGGTAGACGTGCTCTCTCCCCACAGGGAGCTTACACATTTCTGAGCGGGAGTCTACGTGAAAGCAAACAAACATTTTGGCTGGAGAAATATGGTCTATTTGATGGTAGGTGAGGATAGCTACAAGTATACCAAATGGATTCCTCATTCTGTTTCCAAACTTAGATTTCTACTATTCTAATAACACTGACAATGGCACTCGTTAAACACGTGCTATGTGCCAAACACTGCTTTAGGCCTGGAGCAGACTTATCGATCGACTTGTACCTAAATTCTGAAAATGGGGATGAAAACGGGGAGCACCTCGGGGTACCGCTAATTAATCTGGGAAGGCTTGTTGGAGGAAGTGGGATTTTAAGAGGGATTTGAAGGCGAGAAACACCGAGGTCTGGAGGAACAGCCTTGAGAAACACAGGAAAGAGGAGACAGGAATGTGCGAGAATAAACCTAACCCCTAGGTAACTGAATTGAGGGAAATAAAGAGGGGTTTGGATCAGACAACATTTCACTTCAGGGAAACAAGAAAACGAGCTTAGAGGAGGTCACTTGGACCAAGAAGAAGAAAGCGAGGTGGGGATGCTGGGTTGGTCATATAACACCAGTTCAGTGGGTGAAGAGGCCTTTGTATCAGAACACGGGCCACCTGAATAAAATACCCTGCTGTGGATTACAACAGACTCTTTTCGCCTTAGTAACAGACCAGGCTGAGGCTAGATTTCCTATCAGGTGCCCAGACTGGAACTCTTTCCCTATAACCTGGAAGATGAGAGTAAATGGAACATTAATTCCAGTTTGAGATGACCTCAAACTGGAAAGGGTTGACTCGTATGGGAATAAAAAAAGATAAAATAAAATCGAATATTTCTCCAAGGACTTTTTCCTTGAAAGGAAAATTCTTTCCAAGTTTGTTCCCGGACAGGACAATTTCTCCCAGGACATTTCCCTGGCAGGACAATCTGACCTGCTTTGTCTGACCGGCTGCTCGTCAGACTGACCTCCACAGAGCAAGATGAAGTCTTCTTTCAGATTGGCTCATCCACTCTCCAACTCCAGTACTGATTTTTTTGGATTAAACTCTCTTGTTACTCAAAAAAAAAAAATCTACCCACATATGGGTAGAAAGAGAGCGGGCCAAAAGGGAACGGTTAAAAAAGACTTCTTATAACTAATACGCATTTGAAAGAATCTGGAGATTACCAAATGAATATTATCATGGTGCTGGCATGACCGTTTACCATTTTTTCGATAGTACCGTTTAAGCGCGGAAGGAAGCAATGGTACCAAGTGCTTAGTACAGTGTTTTGCAAACAGTAAGTACTCAGTAAATACGATTAATAATAAACTCCCTCATTTTTACCAAGAAAACTCTCTGGATACACTAGTAAAATTGATTGCAGATGCAGGTGGGGCGTTCCGGGACAGATGGGTCCTTGGCGTCGTTATGGGTCGGAGATGACTCGATGGCATAAGACATAACACTTAAGTGCTTATTATGTGCCAGGCACCGTATTATGCACTGGGGGTAGATACAAGTTAATCAGGTTGATCAGAGTCCCTGCCCCACATAGGGCTCATAATCTTAATCCCCATTTTACAGATGAGGTTACGCAGGCCCAGAAGTGAAGTGACTTGTCCGAGGTCAAACGGCAGACAAACGGCAAAGCCGGGATTAGAACCCAGGGACTACTGACTCCCAGGCCCATGCTCTAACCACTAAGCCATGCTGCTTCTCTTTATGTTCAATCTTTTTATTTTAAGGGCCCGGCCTTCCTCTGCCTCGGCTTCCTTGCAGCCCCAGCTCTCCGGTCAAAAATCTCCTGTGGCTGCCCATCCATCTCCACATCAAACAGAAACTCTTCAACTGTTAGTGACTTGCCCAAGGTCTTACGGTCCTCAATTTTAAAATGGATATTAAAATATCTGTTCTCCCTCCTGCTTATGTGGGAGAGAGACCCTGTCTGACCTAATTAACTTGTACCTAGCCCAATGCTTAGTGTTCGACACATAGGTAATGCTTAACAATACTACAAAAAAAAAAAGGAAAATGTCAAGTCCCTCTTACTATGTTCATCAGGGTGAGGAGGTAGTTTTGGACGTGCTCTTTGCCATGGAAACGGACCACGGAGTCATCCACACCTAGTAGCACCTCGATGTTGTAGTCGTTATCGCCGGCATGCCGCCGCCGCCTCAGCGTTTCATTGAGTTCCTGCTCGACGTTGCTGAAAATGGCGCCCAGGTCATCAAGTCGTCCCAACTCGGACTCTGTCGGGAAACCAAAGAAACCGATCACGTACCTGGCCCCATCAATCAATTACTCACTAGAAACTAGGGAGCTCCTACGATGGGCAAAATACCATACGAGTCATCTGTCTCACTGCCGACCCCTCGCCCACATCCTGCGTCCGGCCTGGATACCTTCCCTCCGCAAATCTGACAATGACTCTCCCCCCCCCTTCAAAGTCTTATTGAAGGCGCATCTCCTCCAAGAGGGCTTCTCTGACTAAGTTCTCCTCCCACTCCCTTCTGCGTTGCCCTGACCCGTTCCCTTTGTCCTTCCCCCGCCCCCTCCAGCCCCACAGCATTTATGCACGTATCTGTAATTTATTTCTATTAAAGCCTGTCTCCCCCTCTAGACTGTAAGCTCACTGTGGAAAGAGAATCTGTTTATCGTTATACTGTACTCTCTCAAGCACTTAGTACAGTGCTCTGCACAAAGTAAGTGCTCAGTAAATACGACTGAATGAATGGAGAGCACAAGAAAGATAAAGCACCCGGTCCCTGCCCCGCTCTCGGGAGCTTACAACCTAACGAGGAAGGTGGACACAAAATTACTTAGATTGAGAAAGAAAAAGATCCTGAAAGGTTCATTCGACTCGGTTCCTTGCACTGAGCTGACTGTGTTAGCCTGTTGGCCAGAGAGCATCGAAAAAGGAAAAGTACGGTTTTAATGGGTAAAAGATAAGCAAGCAGAGTTTCTCCACGGCACTGCTATCGCAACTGCCAGTTTGGTCTCCATTTCATGTGAACGTAACCCGGAAAATCTTCTACTTACATACCACTTTGCCTTCTCTAGACTGTAAGCTGGTTGTGGGCAGGCAACGTGTCTGCCAACTCTGTTGTACTCTCCTAAGCGCTCCGCTCATAGTAAGGTGCTTAATAAATACCACTGATGATTCATTCATTCAAGCGTATTTACTGGGAGCTTACTGTGTTCAGAGCACTGTACTAAGCACTTGGGACAGTACAAAACTAACAAGAAACAGGCACATTCCCCGCCCGCCACAAATTTACGACAGAACCATTCTGACCCAGGTGTTATGTGGGGAACATTTAATCCTGTCCTGGACCTTGAAGCCGTTCGAATTAGCGTCTGGCTCTGTGGAACGGTATTACTCCTTTCACCTTTGTGGTTTGGTTGTGTAAAGGAAAGAATCATGTGTCTCGTTGGCTGAGAACAAGGTAGACCACGTCTCGGTCACACGGGATTTGAAGTGGAGGAATTATGGACCCAACCCACACCATCCCCACCTCTAAAGAGTACACAAAAAACACCCACCCTCCCGGCTCTAAGGAGAGACATGAGATCAAAATACAGATGCTCCGACTTAAGCTACACTGTATTTCGTCTTGAGCGGATCCCAGCCGCTGGCTCACTGACTGGGAATTCACTCCATCCTGGGAATTTCGGCGGTTCGACAACACATAAATAACCCTCACCACTGTCCACATCCAACGGCGAGGCTTCTTCCAAGTTGCTTTCAATAGCTGTTAATGCTCCCCGCAAATCGAGAGGCTACACCTGTGGATGGCTTTAAAATTCAATCTCGAATCTGTCTGCGCTGAAGAACGAGACCACTCCGGTAGTCCCTGAGCTCAAATCCCCAACTAAAAATGGGTCTCTCTGGCAGAATAGTCTAGTGCAGCATCCAATGGAAACATATTTACCATGTCATCGTATCATTATGCCTGCTCTATGCATGTAATAGGCTAAATAGTCATTTTGGAAAGACAGAGTTCTCTTCTCTGAGCTGCATTTGGGTTTGGCCCCGGTGTCTTTCTTTACGCAGACAGTTTTCTGGTTAGGAAAAAGAAGAGAATTTTTTTTCGTGTGAGTTTGGGATGGAGAGAAAGAAGAAACAATTTAAAATCCGAAAACCTTCTTTCGCAAATTAGTACCACACATACATAGTTCTCTCTCCTCACACCGTAGTTTTCCTGCTGGTGATCTCCAATGAGAGAATGCCATTTTTTCATGAGAAAAATGAGATAGCATGTCCTCACGTTTACCGGCAATTCCTTAATTGCTATTTGGAGTAACACAGGTGTTTATCCCTTTATAAGTATCAGTATATCTATAGAGAAGCAGCATGGCCTAGTGGAAAGAGCACGGGTCTGCAAGCCAGGGGACCTGGGATCTAATCCTGGCTCCGCTGTATGTCTGTTGTGTGACCTTGGACAAGTCACTTAACTTCTTTGTGCCTCAGTTCCCTCATCTGCAAAATGAGGATTCAATATCTGTTCTCCCTCCTTCTTAGATTGAGAGCTCCATGTGAGACCGGACTGTTTGGCATCTACCTCACCACTTAGTATAATGCCTGACATGTAGTGTTTAGTAATAATAAAAATAGTAATATTAATGATGGAATTTATTAAGAACTTACTATCTGTCAGAGACTGTTCTAAGCACTGGGGCAGATACAAGTTAATCAAGTCAGATCCAGTCCCTGTCCCAAATGGGGTTCACAGTCTAATTTGGAGGAAGGAGGAGCCAATTCCCACTTTAAAGACGAGGTAACTGAGGCACAGAGAAGTGAAGTGACTCGCTTAAGGTTAGGGATAAGAGGTGGCCTAGCCCCTTCTTCATTAAAATCCCCAGGTTTTCCCGAGGCAGGTCCACTACTCCAGAACATCATCATGGCACTTTACAGCCACGTCCAGCTAACATCGACTGATCAGTTTGCTTCCCTGACTGATCTATTCCTCTAGGAATTCCTGAAGAGTAGTCAAAGGCCCAAGGGAAAAAGAATTACGGATCCAGTCCTTGCCTTCCTATACTGACGGCTCAGATAATAGAGGGCAACGATACTTCTCCAACCTTACTGACTCCCATCCCCCGCACCCAGACGTTTCTCCCTCCTCAAACCTCCTGTCCCTAGGCTCCCTCGTCTTTTTTCTCTAATGACCTAGCTATGTACTTTATTGATGAAGCTGAAACGATCACGTCTCATCTCCCTAAAATCTCCCCTGCTCCTCTCCAGGACCTCCCTTCTCCTGCCCCCTACTTGACTCTCCCTCAGTATCCCAAGAGGAGCTCTCCTGCCTCCTCTCAAATTCTACACCCTCTGCGCCTCCAACCCCATCCCTTTGTACCTTACCAAAACACTTGTCCCATTCTGTCTTCACTCCACAAACATCTTCAACTGTTCACTTCCTAATAATGTCATCTTTCCCACTGCCTTCAAATATGCTCATGTATCCCCTGTCCAAAAAAACACAAAAAACCTCCCTGGACCCCGCAGCTCCCTCCAGCTATCACCCCAACTCCTCCTGCCATTTCTCTCTAAATTCCTTAAGTCATCCATCTATACCCGCTGCTTATACTTCCCCTCGTCCAGTTCTCTTCTTGACCCTTTCCATTTTGGTTTCCTCCCCTTCGCCCCACAGAAACCTTCCAATGACCTTCTTCTTGCCAAATCCGTTGGCCTCTACTCCACTCTAATGCTTCTTAACCGCTCAGTTGCCTATGACACTTTGGACCAGCCCCTTATCCTTGAAACATTATCTAACCTTATCCTGACAGTGCCCTCTCCAGATTCTCCTCCTATCTCTCTAATCCCTCCTTCTCAGCCTCTTTTTTGGGCTTCTCCTCTGCATTTCACCCTCTAACTGTGGGAATTCCTAAAGGTTTAGTTCTGGGCAGGTTTAGTTCCGTATCTCCCCCGGTGCTTAGAACAGTGCTTGACACATGGTAACTGCTTAACAAATACCATCATTATTAGTATTATTACAGAAAATACACCAAGAGACTCCCACCTGCTTCTCAAATCAAATAATAATTTTTTTTTGATAATTTCTACTTTATGCCAAGTACATAGATTCAGGATAATCAGGTTAGACACAGTTCCTGTGCCTCTTGGGGCTCACAGTCTAAGTAGGAGGAAGAACAGGTATTTAATTCCCATTTTAAATAAATAATAATGTTGGTATTTGTACCATCTACACCTACTCCCTTGAAGAACTCATTCACTTTCATGGCTTTAATTACCATCTCTACATGGATAATCCCCAAATCTAATTCTCTGGCGACAACCTTTCTCCTTCTCTGCAGTCTCTTATTTCCTCCGGCTTTCAGGACATCTCTACCTGTTGGTCCTGCCGACACTTCAAATTAAACATCCCAAACTGAACTCCTCATCTTCCCACCCAAAGCCAGTCCTTCCCCTGTCTTTCCCATCACTGTAGACAACATCCTCCCTATCTCGCAAGCCCGCAATCTTGACATTTTCCGCGACATCTCTCAATCTGCCACCAAACCCTGTTGGTCCTACCTTCACAACACTGCTAAAATCCATCCTTTCTTCTCCACCCGCACTGCTACTATCCAAACACTTATCACATCCCACCTTGACAAATGCATCAGCCTCCTTGCTGACCTCCCAGCCTCCTGTCTTACTCTACTCAAGTTCATACTTCACTCTGGCGCGTGGACCATTTTATTATTTAAAAAAAAATCAATTCACATCTCCCCATTCCTCAAGAACCTCCAGTGGTTACCTATCCACTTCTGCATCAAACAGAAACTCCTTCCATTGTCTTTAATGCACTCAGTCACCTTGTCTGCTCCTTCCTCACCCTCACTGGTTTCCTACAATCACCCAGTCCACACAAATGCTTACTGTGTGCAGAGCACTGTACTCTGCCCTCGGGAAATTACAGTGCAATAGACTTAGTAGACACGTTCCTTGCCCACAACGAGCTTAAGGGCATATGCATTTATTTGCACTCTTGGTTACAATCTTCATGATTTTGAAGACTTTGAGTTTCCTTTCAGCCTTGGAACTTGTCGGTCCGTCACATAAAGCAACTCTCTTTCATTCCCCATTTTGGCTATTCTTCTCTTCCTTTCTCATGTTCCATTATGTCCTTTTGGGGCAATTGAGAGCATGGCAAAGAAACGATTCTCCAAAATATCTTTATCTAGACAAATGGAAATGTCAAAGAGCCCCAGATTTGGGAATGGAAAAGAAGGAGAAATGTTCAGCAGGGCAATCATGACAACATCCTTTTTAGCTAGAAATGTTATTTTTTTCCATGAGAATTATTCGACTTATTAGACTTGCACTTGGACACTCGGTATCGTATGCGGCTGGGAGCATTTTAAGGTTAAGCCGCACTTCGTAAACCTCAAAATGAAATATATTCACCTTTCTCTCATTAAAGAATGTGAACTCGCTGATTCGCCAGAGGCCGGTGAAGCCAAAAGGTACTGTAAATGTGTTTACAGAAAAGAACCGTCTTCCAAAAATACAGTTTGTCCTTCAGGACAAATGTGAAGGAAGTTCAAAAAATCAAAACCTAAGCAAACACAGGTATTACCTTACAGGCCAAAGAACACAGTGTTAGACATATTTTCTGAAGATGTTTTGAATTCATTATTTAGGGAATTAAAATCTCGCTTAAAAAAACTTTTCAATGAATGATAAAGAATTAGTGAAATGCCAGAAAGATAAGAAGGAAAAAAAATAGGGTTCATTGGCTGCAAAACCACACGGTGAAACTCCGATAACTTTCTCTTTCAGGAAATCTTCAGTATTACATGGGACATGGAGAGAGTGAAGGAAAGAACCCATTTGGGTTTCCTAAATTCCAATTTGGGGATGGTTAAATTCACATTTTTGAAATTGCTTTTTTTGGCAGAGAAATACATCGTGAGGATAATTGATAGAACTTTGGCTCTTCGTTTCATATTGCAAGAGAAGCAGCATGGCCTAAGTGTAAGGAGCACAGACCTGCGAGTCAGAGGACCTAGGTTCTAATCCTGCTCCACCATATGCCTGCCAGGTGAACTTGGTCAAGTCACGTAACTTCTCTGTGCCTCAGTTTCCTCCACTGTCAAGCAGCGTGTAAAGCAGAGAAGCAGTGTGGCTCAGTGGAAAGAGCCCGGGCTTGGGAGTCAGAGGTCATGGGTTCGAATCCGGACTTTACCACTTGTCAGCTGTGTGACTGTGGGCAAGTCACTTAACTTCTCTGAGCCTCAGTTCCCTCATCTGTAAAAGGAGGATGAAGACTGTGAGCCTCACGTGGGACAACCTGATGACCCTGTATGTATCCCCCCCCCAGTGCTTAGAACAGTGTTCTGCACATGGTAGAGGAGCAGCGTGGCTCAGTGGAAAGAGCACGGGCTTTGGAGTCAGAGGTCATGGGTTCGAAGTCCGGCTCGGCCACTTGTCAGCTGTGTGACTTTGGGCAAGTCACTTAACTTCTCGGTGCCTCAGTTGCCTCATCTGTAAAATGGGGATGAAGACTGAGCCCCACGCGGGACAACCTGATTCCCCTGTGTCTACCACAGCGCTTAGAACAGTGCTCGGCACATAGTACGTGCTTAACAAATACCAACATTATTATTATTATTATTACATAGTAAGCGCTTAACAAATACCAACATTATTATTTATTTAAAATGGGAATTAAATACCTGTTCTTCCTCCTACTTAGACTATGAGCCCCAAGAGGCACAGGAACTGTGTCTAACCTGATTATCCTGAATCTATGTATTTGGCATAAAGTAGAAATTAACCAAAAAAAAATTATTTGATTTGAGAAGCCCGTGGGAGTCTCTTGGTGTATTTTCTGTAATAATACTAATAATGATGGTATTTGTTAAGCAGTTACCATGTGTCAAGCACTGTTCTAAGCACCGGGGGAGACACAAGGTAATCAGGTTGTCCCATGTGGGGCTCAAAGTCTTGATCCCCATTTTACAGAGGAGGTAACTGAGGCACAGAGAAAGGAAGTGACTTGCCCCAAAGTCACACAACAGACGAGTGACAGAGCCGGAATTAGAACCCATGACCTCTGACTCCCAAGCCCGTGCTCTTTCCACGGAGCCACGCTGCTTCTCTGACAACTAGCGAATTTTAAGCTGAAGTCGGTTTATCCAGGGACGCTTTCAGAATCCAAACGGCAGCTTCGTTTTGCCCACAGCGTTGCCCCAACCAAATCAGAAGCCCCGAAGGAGAGGAAGAACAGACGTGAAAAGGAGACGTAGAGAAATCTATGCCGGCCAGGGAACTCAATGCGTGTAGAGGAGGGTTCATCTCCATGATAACACCGTTAACCGAGCTGATACAAATAGTACTGCAAATCAATCTTCGGCCTTTCCTTCAGCGGTCTCACAGTCTGGTTAATGTCAGTCAAGCAGGAGGGTGCGCTGGGTAGGACGATGTTAAAGCCAGGACTTGTTTTTAGAAATGAATCAAGCACCAAGAGCCTGTGCCAGATTTTTGCCGAAGAATGCCTGTGAGATCATTCCTCAGAAGGCCCTCCTTCCCTCTGCCTGACATGATATAAACTGGTTTGGTATTTACTCATACTGGAAACTCCTTTGGTCCATTTCTTAGCTCCTTAAGTGAAACCAGCTGCCGTCGGAGCTAACCTGCTCGAGAGAAACAGAACAAAGATCGCTCTCCAGTCTAAACTATCGCCTTTCGGTTTGATTTGCCGATTCGAAATAAATGCCGCGGTTTCTGTCTACCTCTGACACTGGTAACGTTCAGTCTTCGAATGTAAGCAATGTCAGATGCTTCAGATTTAATCAAGGTCGCATAACTCGAGGCTATTAGCTTTCACACAGACCAAGCTCTTTCCGGACCATTTTGGAATCAATCAGTCGCATTTATTGCGGGTTCAATGTGCAGAACACTGTAGTAAGCTTTTGAGAGAGTACAACATCACGGAGTTGGTAGACAAATTCCCTGCCCACAGTAAGCTTGCAGTCTAGAGGACCTGAGACTGCTGAGGCTCTCAGTGAACCCCTGATGCTTTCAACTGGAAACATGGGAGGAAAATAGAAAGCAATGGGAAATAACAACTTTTCCAAATTTACCTGAAGCGACATGGCCTTCAAGCAACCATGGGGCTTGGTGTTACCAGCTACTCTGGGCAGAGAGGAATCTGAATCAAGGACATCTAAGGATCTACTCAGAACTCGCCCGCTCAACTGTATATATCTTCATCACCTTATTTATTTTGTTTAATGAGATGTACGTCACCCTGATTCTATTTGCCATGGTTTTTATGAGATGTTCTTCCTCTCGACTCTATTTATTGCCATTGTTCTTGTCTGCCCGTCTCCCCCGATTAGACCGTAAGCCCGTCAAAGGGCAGGGACTGTCTCTATCTGTTGCCGATTTGTACATTCCAAGCGCTTAGTACAGCGCTCTGCACATAGTAAGCGCTCAATGAATACTACCGAATGAATTGAATGAATGAATCTCTGAGGAGCTCGCACTAGAGGGTGACACAGCCCCAGTGTCCCAATTTTCTTCTCCTCAGCGGAAGATCTATTTGCTGGAAGAAGTTTCTTTTTCACTTTATCATTAGCAATGATTGAGCACCTATTAGAGCCACAGAAACCTTCTTGGAGAAGCAGTGTAATTGGAGAAGCAGCATGGCCTAGAGGAGAGATCACGGGCTCCCGAGTCAGACCCGGCTCCCCTACTTGTCTGCTGTGCGCCCTTGAGCAAGTAACTTAATTTTTCTGCATCTCAGTTACCTCAGCTATAAAATGGGGATTCGAAACCTGTTCTTCCTCCTCTTAAATCATGAGCCCCATGTGGGACTTGGACTGCGTCTAACCTGATTAATGTGTATCTACCTCAGCACTTAGAATAGCGCTTTGACTCTTAGTAAGGGCTTAATATAATAATTATTACACTGTTTTGGATTATACAACATCAGCCGCTGGTATGTACTGTGTTTCCGCTTTGCGCAGAACACCATACTCAACACTGGAAAGAGGAAAACAATAAAGGACAAGGCCCTGGCTCTCCAGGGAGTTGAATGCAACTGCTTTATGTGACAGACTGAAAAGTTCCAAGGCTGAAAGTGGTGCAGATTGCCCCGTGAGGATTCCCCACGTCATTCATTCAATTGTATTTATTGAGCGCTTACTGTGTTTGAACAAATGTACTAAGCGTTTGGGAGGATACCATCTAACACTGAACAGACACATTCCCTGCAAAACGAGTTTACAGTCTCGAGAACAAGCACCTAAGTGCTTGATCCATCAATCAATTCTATTTATTGACTTCGGTGAGCTGCTGACATTCGAAGCAGTGTCAAGGCCACTTTGCTTCTTTTAGGGTGATAGAGTCCAACGTCAGTGTGACATGCGACAGCCTCCAAATCCTGGAGGATGAGGTGAGCTCTATACCTGTGTGAAAAGAACCGAGAATTCACCCAAGAGAGAAGCAAACTCCAGTCACAGGTGCCAGCTTCCAAGGCAACTCCAGAGTTTTTACAGAGTGCAGAGAAGGAAATTCCCCCAGGGGGACAAAAAAATCAGGTATGACACTTTGAAAAATGACCCAGTTTTGCAGTTTAATACTGCTTGGATTAAATTGGGCAAAGCCCCATTTCCCTGCCGTTCATAGAGTTAGAGTTGATCAAACACATCTGGCCCTTCTAGCTGGGAATAAACTTTAGAATAATGGAAATTGGTATTATAACCGTACTTCGAATGGAATTGCCCCCATTCCCCTTTAATGGGATCAACACTAAACTCTCAACACTCTCTCTTTAGCAGATTTTAAAGTATTTTTAGGGCTGAGACAGATAGGCCTGGAGATCTGGACCAGGCACCAGGATGCTGTCCTGAGCTCTGTCTCTAGCGTGAACCTGGGAAATTTCCTCTTTGATCCTGACTTCTGGATCAATCAATCAATGGTATTTATTGAGTGGTTACTATGTGCAAAGCGGTCAAGTCACTTGTATTTACTGAGCGCTTACGGTGTGTCCTAAGTGCTTTTAAGAGCACAAGAGAACAGAGACATTCCCTGCCCACGAGTTTATAATCTAGAGGACTATACTAATTGCTTGGGAGAGTACAGTGCAACAGAATTAACAGACACATTTGCTTTAGCGAGCTTACAGTCTAGAGTTCCTCATCAGTATAGTGGGGAGAGAAGTAATAATAATAATAATAATGATGGTATTTGTTAAATGCTTATTATGTACCAGGCACCGTACTAAGCGCTGGGGTGGACACAAGCGAATCGGGTTGGATACAGTCCTTATGCCACATGGGGTTCACTGTTTCAATCCTCATTTATGAGGAACTGAGGGAACCGAGGCCCAGAGAAGTGAAGTGATTTGCCCAAGGTCACACAACAGACAAGTGGTGGAGCCAGGATTAGAACCCATGACCTTCTGACTCTCAGGCCTGTGCTCTATCGACTACTACTACTAATAATAGTAATGGTATCTGTTAAGTGTTTACTAAGCACCGGGCACTATTCTAAACTCTGGGGTAGATACAAGATAACTGGGCTCCCAATCTTAATCCCCATTTTTACAGATGAGGGAACTGAGGCCCAGAGAAGTGAAACGATTTGCCCAAGGTCACAGCAGACAAACGACAGCCTCAAGATTAGAATCCAGATCCTTCCGATCCCAGGCCCGTGCTCTGTCCACTAGGCCATGCTTTCACCTACGACTCACACGGTGCCATGTTTGCAACTGACTAGAGCCAGCCCAGGCTGACAAAAGGGGAGACTTCGCCGTCCTCCAGGAATATCCAGGGTCCAAGAGCCCCTCGCTGGAACTGCTATCTGTCGGGGTGCATCTTGCAAATCTTGGGGGGGAAAGTGAGGTATCTCTGATAAGCTACAGTCGATGTCCCCGGTGACCCTGATATCTGCCAAGCTTCCTAATCTGCTGCTGGTCACCTGGAAAGGAGAATTAGAGGTCAGTTTCTCTCAAGATTCCTCTGGACTGTAAGTTCATCATGGGCAGGGAATGTGTCTTTCAACTCTGGTGGATTTTACTCTCCCAAGGGCTCAAGTGCTCGGTAATTTCATTTATTTATATTAACGTCCGTCTCCCCCTCGAGACCATAAGCTCACTGTGGGCAGGGAATGTGTCTGTTATATCTTACTCTCCCAAGCGCTTAGTACAGTGTTCTAAACACAGTAAGCACTCAGTAAAAACGATCGATCGACTGGCTGAAAAGTTACCAAGAATACTGGATTCTCCCGCCGCACTACAGTGGAACTCCATCTTAACAGTAAGAAATGGATCACTTTAGTGTCAAGAGGAAGAAAACTAAAAATAGAAGCAAAAGAGATCTGACTAATTATTAAGTGGGTGGTGTAAAAATAGAAAAAATATTGGAAGGGCAGCTTGATGATATTTTTTCCTTATGAATGCTTTTCTTCCACTCCTCTGTTTCTTCCATTCTGCCTGTTTTTCTGGCTTATTTATTACATCTTCAGTTATTCATTTCACGAGAATGAGGTGAGTGATTATATTTTTGCACAGTTGCTTAGTTTAAAGGACTGCGAAAGGAATTTGTCTCCGAACATGTGGAATCCGTTACCATGATGTTTAATGCATGACAAGCAGGATGACTGGCAAGAGGCTTCTTTGGACTGTACCTTTTACCACAGAATCCTCATCTTAGCAGAAAAGCTTGCTGACTCCTGTCAGCAGCAATTACTTCCCATCGCTCCTAAGCCTCTAAGAGATGGCCCAGCCAACTCAGCTCCCCAGGCAAAGCAGCGGGACATCAAAATAGAGGGTCAAGTTAGCCCATATGAGAATAAGGAGATCAAATAATAATCAGGAAACACATGCAAAATGCTTTCAGGAGGGATCTGTCATCCGTGTGACCTTGGACAAGTCACTTCACTTTTCTGTGCTCAGTCACCTCATCTGTAAAATGGGGAGTAAGCCTTTGAGCCTCAGGTGGGACAGGGACTTGTGTCCAATCTGTTTAGCTTGGAGATACAAGCTTAGGGCTTAAAACAGTGCTTTACACACAGTAAGCACCTGGGCTTGGAAGTCAGAGGTCACGGGTACGAATCCCGGCTTTGCCGCTTGTCAGCTGTGTGACTGTGGGCAAGTCATTCCACTTCTCTGTGCCTCAGTTACCTCATCTGTAAAATGGGGATGAAGACTGGGAGTCTCACGTGGGACAACCCGATTACCCTGTAGCAACCCCAGCGCTTAGAACAGTGCTCTGCACATAGTAAGCACTTAAATACCAAGATTATTATAATAAATACCATCATCATTATTATTATTAAGTGGCAGAGCAGAATTAGAATCCAGGTCTGACTGCATCAAGTCAATACTCCTGTTCACTGGCTTTGCAGAACTGAATCAGCACTCGCTCTCCTCCTACTTAATAATAATTATGGCATTTGTTAAGAGCTTACTCTGCGCCAGGCACTGTACTGAACGCTGGGGTGGATACAAGCAAGTCGGGTCTCCCATTACAACCCAGTTCAGCTCTTTTGCTCCTCCCAAGCCGATTTACTCACTGTGCCTCATTCTCAGCTCTCTTTTGAATCCCCATCATACCATCATTACTGTTATTATTATTCCCTAGGCAGTGTCCTTTTCCCTTCTTTTGCGGGCAGCGAACGTGTCTACCAACTCTGTTGTCTTGTACTCTCTCAAACTCTTACTACGGTGCTCTGCTCACAGCAAGTGCTCAATAAATACCTACGATCGATTGATCGATGAAGCCCCATTGCAGTTACCCACATTCCAGAGTTCTCCAACGGCTGAGGCCACTTAGCCGTCCAGTGGATTTTGGATGTCCATGTTTTCTCAGTCTGAGCGATCACTGTATCCAAACCCCCTAGCTATTACTGAGTACACGAGAAGCCGTGTGATTTAGTTGAAAGAACACAGGACAGTGACTCAGAAGAGCTTGGTGCTAATCCTGGCTCACCGCTTGCCTGTTGTGTGACCCTGGGCAAGTCACTTAACTTCTCTGTGCCTCAGTCTCCTCACCTTAACTACCCGTTCCCCCTCCATCTTAGACCGTGAGCCCTGTGTGGAATAGGGATCGAGTCTAATCTGTTTAACCTGTATCTTAGCGCGACGATTGGCACATAGTAATAGGGGGGAATAGAGTCCGATAGGAATGGAGAACAGGTGTTTAATCCCCGTTTCATAGATGAGAAAACACAGTGTAGTTAAGTGACTTGTCCAAGGTCACACGGTGGGCAAGTGGCAGGGCTGGGATTAGAACCCAGGTCCCTCGACTCCCAGGCCCGTGCTCTTTCCACTAAGCTGCCCCCTCGGGCCTGTTCCGAGACGGGCAGCCAAGGAAGATGTTCCGGGGTGGAGTAATTTGCATTCCTCACAGGACAGTACTGTGCCCTCGCAAAGCCACGGGGCAGCCCCACCTGCTCCAATGCCAGCCACAGTAGCTGAAACCCAAACTGGTCGGAAAAGAAACGCCAACCTCAAACCCACTTCCGAAGTCTTCAAATTGTCCCTCCTCAGCAATGGCAAAAATCGTGCCCTTCCTTTAATGGGATAACGGAGGTCGGGGGGAAAGCAATATGGGTAGACACAGGTAACTGGTCACGAACGTTTCTCGACAGACCCCCCAGAATCCAGGAAATCGCCACTACGGAAAATACGGTGCCCGGTATTACATTTCCTGCCGTCGTTTTACTCCTAGAACTACCCCTTTTAAGGGGCATTACAGGCCCCGTCACTCAAATGCCCTGGCTTAAATTAAAGGAAACAAGCAGCTGTGGTTTTACTCCACACAGCTGGGATCAGCTCTCTGTTCCCTCCAAACGGGCCCCGTCGTTGTTGGGTCTCGGGTTACCTCTGACCTCTTGCGCTAAGGGGCAGGTGGGAGTAATGAGAAGGGAGCCCTTGTTGGGCTCGGCCAGTGCTGCTGAATGTTTGGATTGGGTGGTTACATTCTCAATTCTCTCCTATGTCCCGGCGGGTGTGAAAGGCTTCCTCACAGCTCTCCTCAGATGTGCCCCTTCATGAACAGAAATTCCCTGTTGGCACTGGAATTCTGGAGGGCGGCTGCCTCCTGGTCACTACTGCTAATAGATGATGGTGGAAAAAGAAACATGGGCTTCACCCCGTCACCTAAGGGAGAGGCTAACGAGAAACAGAAGCAATGTGGCCTTGTGGATAGAGCACAGGCCTGGGCATCAGAGGGACCCGGGTTAGAAAATCCTGGCCGTGCCACTTGTCCGCTGTGTGACCTTGGGCAAGTCGCTTCGCTTTTCCGGGCCTCAGTCACCTCATCCGTAAAATGGGGATTAAGACTATGAGCCCCACATGGGACAGGGACTGTGTCCAACCCGATTTGCTTGTATCTACCCCAGGCGCTTAGGACAGTGCCTGGCACATAGTAAGCGCTTAACAAACACCATTTAAAAAAAACAAACAGTGAAGCTTGTCCGATCCTTTCTGACGAGTGCTGGCGTCGCGACCAGTCCTTTCGATCGGCCACGACCCTGGGCCAAAGAGTTTGGTCAGCCAAGGTTTCTGGGTTTAGTAACTGGGCAGCTTGCATCTCCCAGAGCTAGCGGGAAAATCTAACTGGTCGGAACTCCCCCTCTGCCATTTCCGGGCTCACCTCAGAAGATCCGGGTGCACCTGAACAGCGAGACTGGAACAGACGGTCGGCTATCCACACCCTAGAGGAGGTTGCCCTTACCCCTTCATCCTGCACCCCAATACTGGGACCATATGCTACCCTCTTGCTTGAGCCTTTGCTCCTCACACTAAGGAAGTCAGAAATCTATCCTCTACAAGGGTTGGGATAAGGGCTCGGAAACTGGGAGGAAACAAAGAGGGAAGGGAAAAGGAAGCCGAGGGAAAGAAGGCAATTTCTTGAGCAACCACTGCTATTTTGGGTGGCCAGCACCCCTGCCCTAGCTGATAAGTTAAATTATGACTATGTACATAAGTACTAAGGGGCTGAAAGGAGGAGTGAATAAAGGATGCAAATCATTCATTCACTCAACAGAATTTAGTGAGTGCTTACTGTGTGCAAAGCACAGCGCTAAGCGCTCGGGAGAGTACATTACAGCAAATCCTAGTGCAAGGGCGATGCACGAGGGAGCAAGAGATGGGACCCAGTCTCTGTCCCAAACGTGGCTCACAGTCTAAGAGGAGGGAGAGCAATATTAATCCCCATTTGACAGATGAGTAGCCTGTGGCACAGAGAAGTTGAGTGATTTGCCCAAGATCACGCAGCAGGGAATTGGCAGAAATGGGACTATAACACAGTTCTCCCGACTCCCAGCCCTTTGCTCTGTCCACTAGGCCATGCTGCTTCTCTCCGTTATGTCCTTGGAATTCAATATAGGTAGCAAGGGGTTGTTTGTTGTTCCTCGGGACCTAGCTCTTCTGAACCAATCAGAATCTAATTGAAAGAAAAATTTGATCTAAACACTGGGAGCCAAAAGTTCTACTAAAAACGGTCGGTTGTTTCTTATTCCTACAGATGAAAAGGGAACATGTCTTCATAGCTCTCTGAAAGGTATCCAAGTAAATCGGGCTTTATTAATACTCACTGAATAAATTGTTTCCTGGGGCTTTCACAAAGTATATGGAAAAATTAAGACTCAGTAATTTCAGTAATCTCTCACTATTCCAACCTCTCTGTCATCCTGCTCTACCACCCGTGGACTCGAGCAATACTCCCCTAAACGCTTAGCTCCTCGGCCAACTCCAAGACTCATCCAACCCCTGGCCCAGAATTTATAGATAAATTTTTATATTCATTTGATTCTCATACCTATAATACATTTCAGTGCCTATTTTACCTGCTAGATTATAAATTCCTTGATGGCAGGAATCATTATGACCTAGTAGAAAGATCATGGGCCTGAGAGTCAGAAGAGCTGGTTCTAATCTTGACTCTGCCACTTGTCTGCTGTGTGACCGTGGGCACTTAACTTCTCTGTGCCTCAGTTTCCTCATCTATAAAATAGGGATTACGGCTATGAGCCCCATGTGGGACTCGGACTGTGTCCAACCCTATTATCTTGTATCTAACCTAGTGCATAGTACAGGGTCTGACGTATAGTAAGCACTTAAAAGCCACAATTATTTTCATCTACTGAGTCTACTGTAGTCTCCCAAGGGCTCAGTACAGTGCTCTTTACACAGTAAATGCTCAATAAATGCCACTGATCGCTTGATGATAGTAAAAGACCAGCTGAGTGAACATTTTTGCAAACATTATGAACCCCAAATGGAATGCTCACCTTATTTCTCTCCAAGAAAGGTTTCCCCCCCGCCCCAAGTTCATGACTTTTTAAACACACATTTGTTCCATGACTGCTCCTGTTGTGGACAAAGGAGAGTATGGAGAGGGCCATGCAGAGGAAAAACAATGAGTGGAGGCCAAGGAGAAGAATTCACCATGAGGCAAGGAAGAGGAATTCAGGAAATATGTTCACTTAAAAGGGTCAAACAAGGGTGTAAAACAGAGCACATATATGGAAAAATATTTACATAGCTTCCAGAAGGAACACAAAGAATTTCAACCCCCTTTCCAATGACGCAACAAGTCCCCCATTTCTCCGGGGCCCAAAATGGCTCACACCCTTCTAATGTTCACCCTGCCATCAATCATTAATGAGCTTGAAGGCCTGATTACTTTGAATTGTTTGGTTGTCCTTAAGTGGATTTCAACATTCCAAGAGCCACAACGAGCTTACAGTCTAGAGAATCCACTTCCTGTCGGCCCAGTCCTCAGCCTTCTCATGATCCTTGGAGCCGAACCAGCTCCGAGACCAGAAGTCCTCACTTTTCGGTCAGGGCCCGGCCACCGGGTCCCGGCCACCATGGCCCTGGCTAAGGCAGCAAAGTTTGCAGGCACGGCAAGCAGCTGGGGACACTGGCGGAAAGGCCGGGCCCTTAAAATAAAAACACCGCACATAAAGAGAAGCAGCGCGGCCCAGTGGATAGACCACGGGCCTGGGAGTCAGAAAGGCCTGGGTTCTAATCCCGGCTCTGCCACTTGTCTGCTGTGCGACCTAGGGCAAGCCACTTCTATGTGCCTCAGTTGCCTCATCTGTCAAATGGGGATTAAGATTGGGAGCCCCAGGTGGGACACGGACTGCGTTTCACCTGATTAGCTTGTATCTATCCCAGCGTTTAGTCCAGTGCCTGGCACATGGTAAACATTTAAACATCACAAAAAAAGGAAGAAGGGAATGGAAAGGGGGAAGAGGGAGAAAAGTCCAGTGCCTGGCACATAGTAAACACTTAAACAGCCCCCAAAAAGAAAGAAGGGAATGGAAAGGGGGAAGGGAGAGAAAAGTAGGAGAGACGGGTGAGAAGACGGAAGGGAGAGGGGGAACCGAGGCTGCAACTCTCGACTGTTAACATTACCTACCCCACTGACCTCTACAGTTTGGAAGTCCAGTGTTACCATCGCTACCCGGATTCTGCCACTGTTCCCATCCACCAGTGCTTTCTCTGCCTAAACCAGATGAAGGTTGCCCCCAGCAGCGGGATTTCAATCCCTGTTCTCCTCCTATATAGATTGTGAGCCCCATGTGAGACAGGGACTGTATCCAACCTGATTAACTCCTGCACTTAGAACAGTACTTTACACATAATAAGCACCTAAATACCATAGAAAAAAATCTGGGAGTGCTGAAAACCCTTGATGGGTGACCTGTGACAGATGCACACCCGTCAGGAAGTTATTTTAAAGTTCTTCCCACTTTTGCCATCCAATTTAGTTTGATTTCTATTTACAGCCCACAGCGAGCTTACTTAGGAGACATGTTCCTTGCCCATAATGAGCTTACAGTCTACATTAATAGAAATAAAGTAATTTATAATAAATCATTTAAATGCTACCAATGGATAGGTGGGTGGGTGTCAGCTTTCATTATCGCTTCATTATTGACTGACTTAAATACCACTCCAGCTGCCCAGCAGCACCCACTCTCTGAATAGCATTTTCTTGAAGTCCAGGGATGCCTCGTTCAAAACGTCCTAAACTGAGCTCCCTGAGGGCTACTGAGAGTCACCCTCCCTCCTTCAGGTACAGGAGACAAGTACATTTCTGTCAGTCAGTCTGTTGTATTTATTAAGTGCTTACTGTGTGCAGAACACTGTACTAAGCCCTTGGGAGAATACAATACAACAATAAGCAGACACATTTCCTACCCACAACAAGCTTACAGTCTAGAGGGGGACATTAATGGAATTAAATAAGCAACAGATATGTACATAAGTGCCTTGGGGCTGGAAGGGGGAATGAATAAAGAGAGCAAGTCAGGGCGATGAATGAATAAAGGCCGATGAAGAAGGAAATGGGAGAAGAGGAAAGGAGGGCTTAGTCAGGAAAGGTCTTTTGGAGGAGATGGGCCTTAATTAAGGCTTTGAAGCAGGCGAGAGTAATTGTCGGATTTCTGTCTGTCCGTCTTCAGCCATACAACCTGGATGCTCTGCAGCAGCAGCTCTCTGAGAACGTTCAGCTCCCTCCATATCAAACAGAAACTCCTGACAATTGACTCTGAGACTCTACCAGCTCTCCCCATATCACATATTCATTCAGTCATATTTACTGAGTGCTTACTGTGTGCAGAGCACTGTACTA
This sequence comes from Ornithorhynchus anatinus, assembly GCF_004115215.2. Lineage (NCBI taxonomy): Eukaryota > Metazoa > Chordata > Mammalia > Monotremata > Ornithorhynchidae > Ornithorhynchus > Ornithorhynchus anatinus. The sequence goes on from NC_041737.1 coordinate 7,597,549, forward strand.
AGCGCTTGGGAGAGTACAACTTAACAGTACACAGATTCCCTGCCGAAAACGAATACATCTGCTCTGGAACACTCTCCCCATCCAGATTTGCCAAACTGTGGTGCTTGGTAAGCGCACACTATGTTCATTGAGTGATTACTGTGTGCAAAGCATTGAGTCAAGCACTATACTAAGCTCAGGGGTACATACAAGATAATCAGGTCAGACACAGTCCCTGTCCTGCTTGGGGAACACGGTCTAAATACAAAAACAGGTGTTTTACCTCTATTTTAAAAAAGAAACTGAAGCACAGAGTTTAGTGACCTACCCAAGGTTAAACAGCAGACGTGTATCAGAGCTGGGAATAGAACCTTATTCCTCTAAGAGGTCCATGCTCTTTCCACTAGGCAACACTGCTTCTCAGAGACCACAACTCTCTCTGAAATATCACTTCCTCCTACTCGCCAACCCTGTGTGGAATTCCACCCTTCCAGGTCATTCCAACCCAATACCCTCCTACCTTCGCTTGTGAGTCCATATCATCATTCTTGGCACCTAGGCACACATCCAGCTGAGTTTTCCATTTATTCACCTACTTGTCGACTGTCCCATCTTGTTATTCCACGTGCATTGCGTCTGCAGGTTAGATTGTAAGCTCCTTTAGGGTACGGCCTGTGTCTTTACCTCCTACTGTACTCTCCCACACAGTTCAGCGCTCAGCACTTAACGGATGCTCTCTATATACAACTGCTGATAATCTAACAATGTGCCGATGGGTCCAGCGATGAACTGATCTACTAATGCACTGAATGGAGGGAGCCAGAAGGTCCTTTAAAAGGAATCAGGCTTGAGAATGCAAAGGAAATCAACCCTTCCTCCTTGTTTAGACTTGCTAAGGAGGCCCCTGTTTCTCATTTTTCGCTTCACACTAAAGTAATAGGGACCGATCCAAGTAACCGTGTCAAGGGCAGAATAATAAACCAAACACCCAGGGAAAGTTTATTCTTACGTGAGCCAATCAGCAGGAAAAGGAGCATGCTACAGTCGGCTTCAGATAGAAGCTTGATTTATATGGCCCCTGTTTGAAGTCGCTTGTGTTGACTTGGGGAGTTCAGAACCAATGAAATTGAGGATGCAGTATCACGGGTCATAGCCAAAGGAGCTCCCACGCCCCCCTTTGAAATTGGACTCCACCATAGTTCTGAAAGACACCATACCGAGGAGGGATTCTAAGGTTTCCATGAACATTACTTCTGGTAAACTGTATTTTTGTGTGTGTGTCTTAAAAAGCCATGCAATCCAGATGTTTTATTGTTCTCTTCTTATATGGTTGCTATTTCACCAGCCTGAATCTCTGATAATCATCGGTGACAGCAAACCCCTCCCACAAAAACCAAACCAAGACTAATTTGGAAACCTTATGGCCTGAAGCCAGCAGAAATGACTTTAGAACATTTTGCTAGCCTAGAGAAATTTTAGGTATGGCGATCTGAGCTTTCTGGGGGAAGGTGTGATACAATTCAAGAAAACTATTAAATATGTATGGAAGGTTCATTGTCTGCATTGTAACTTCCTTTCAATGGGAAACACTGCCAGACACGTTCACACACCTTCCCGTGGCCTAGTAGAAAGAGAATGGAGATCGGAGTCAGGAGGCTTGGGTTCTAATTGTGACTTGGGGTAGAGTACTTATCATGCCAGAGCCTCAGTTTCCTCATCTGTAAAGTGGGGATAATAATAGTTGCCTGCCTCTACCTCTCAAGGTTGTTGTGAGGATGAAATAAGATAATTTATGGGATAGTACTTTGGAAAAGAGCAAATGCTCTCCAAAAACCATAACAGATGACAACAGCACCAGTTTGGATGACTGGGGGACTTTCCATAGGATGTCAATATCAATCTCCTGGCTGGTAAGGATGGAAGAGGGGTCAGAGAGTCTGGACTCGCCTTTCTGCATCAGAAAGGGACCCAAGAGACCCCTACCAGCCAGTTTGACCATATAACACTTTACACATTCAGGTTAAAGTTGTTTTTTTTTTTCCAAAAGAAATTTCCTTTCAGAAAACAAAGTCAGTCATATGTAGACCCAGCTGCTCACTGTCTGTTACAATGTACTAGAACATAAGAGCGTCAAAGGAAGAACAACCACTGCCCAGATTTTACAATGCGGGCCCGTCTTCAAAAATCCTTTACCTCTTCCCCCTCCTTCCCACCCTCAAAATGTATAATTTGCAGGAGCTGTCAACCCAGGGATGTGAGTTATCGTTAAATTATTAATGGCATTAAATTATTAAATAACATAAATTATTAAGTGACAATGGAAGGGAGCAAAATCATTCTGCTCATCAAAGGATTAAAAGTTACATTAATGGATGGGCAAGGAGATGGAATGTGGGGTTTAGGAGATGAGCTTCTGAGGCAGAAGGCTAGATCCCTATGCTTGCGATTTGATTCTAACACAACCATCGCAAAAAGAAAGACTTAAAATAGAGTCTTTTCCATTGATTCCAACAGGCTGGGAATTCAGGTGCCCTGGGGAGAAACTTCATTAGCTAAGCGAGGCAGGAAAAGTACAGCAGGAACTCTTAGTAGTGTTGGGGAAAAGGAGCGGTGATCGTCAGTGAGTCCACCACTCTTAATTAGGAACAACCTCCTTCAGCAATAATGTGACCGAAATAGACTATTAGTAATAATAATGGTATTTGCTAAGCGCTTACTATGTGCCAAGCACTGTTACTAGTCACTCCAACCTGAATTCTGTCTCTGATAGCGGCGATAGGAAGCTGAGAGGAGTCTTTTTTTTTCTTTAATGTACTCATTAAGCGCTTTCTAGGTGCCAGGCAGAGTATTAAGCACAGGGGTATATACAATCTAATCAGGTTGGATGCAGCCCACATTCCACATGGGACTCTCGGTATTAACCCCCATTTTTTTTTTTTGGTTAAGCATTTACTATGTGCAGAGCACTCTTCTAAGCACTGGGGTAGATACAAGGTCATCAGGTTGTCCCACGCGGGGCTCACAGCCTTAGTCTCCATTTTACAGATGAGGTACCCGAAGTCCAGAAAAGTTAAGTGACTTGCCCAAAGTCTCACAGCTGACAAGTGGCGGAGCTGGAATTAGAACCCACTCCCTCAGACTCCCTAGCCCAGGCTCTTTCCACTAAGCAAAGCTATTTTACAGATGAGGTAACTGAGGCACGACAAAGTGAAATGACACACAGGTCACACAACAGATAAGTGGCAGAGCCTGGATTAGAACTCAGGTTCTCATTCCCAGGCCCGGGCTCTATCCACTAGGCCACGCTGCTTCTCTAAGAAGTTCTTCTCTTAAGGACAGTACCCTTCAATCACGCCTCCTCTTAGCCTTCATCTTTCCAGGCCGTGGGCCCTGTCTCGGTCTTTCTTCACCAGGAAGCTTCCCGGTCCCCGATCATCGTGGTCTGTGAGGGAGGAACAGTCCTCTGACTCAGCAAGGGCCAGTTGGCCGATGTCAAGGGAATGTCTCACATCTGTACGGGCCAGCTGGTTTCCACCTGAAGAGCCGGAGTCCTCAGGACAAGCAGGTCATTTTGTCAGGACATCATGTTCATCCAGTGAAATCATTTCCAAAAAAACCTCCCAAAACACAAAGAACCTCTCAAGAGCTCATTTGGATGACTAAAGATAATGAAGTCTCAAAGGGAGGGGACCCTGGGTTTGGTTCAACATATTAAACTGGAAAATGAGGAAAAGCAAACACACGCTCTTAGAAATTCCTCAACTCCCCAAAACATAAACTGCGGGGTCTTCTCAGCTCCGGGGTCGAGGGAAGTTTCTTTACCGACAGTGATGCATCAGAGGAAAAGAGAGAAGAAAACAGGAGAGAGGCCTATTCTTCTTCAAGCTCTCAGTGGTTCCCAGCAACAGAAAATGCCCTGAGATCCCAGATGTCTTTCATTGACAAGTTTCCCCGAGACATTTGACCCACTTCGGTTTATAAAAATATTCGGAATAACGGCTCCACCTTCCAGGCCACAAGAAAAGCTGAGCTTAACCCAGAAATCACCACTCTCTCATCTGCATCTGGGAGGTCTGCCATCAACTTACCTTCCTGGAATGGCAAAAAACCTCCTCAATCCCTTTTTCAAGTCTACACTTGGGCAGATCACTTGAAAATCTTGTTTCCCTAAAAAGTCTCCCACCACGCTGCTCCCCAAGAAATAACAATTTACAACACAAATGAGCCCATCCCCTTCGTTAGTTTTCAAGATCACCTCTCCTCCAGGAGGCCTTCCCTGATTAAGCTTTTAATTGTTTCTACCCATCCTCCACTCTGCATTGACTATGCATGTACCTGTGTACCCCTTAAGCACTTTGATATTCACCTAAGCCCCAAAGTACTTGACCCTTCCAGGCTTTGACCCAGGGGATGGTGGTGGCAATGGCTGGGATTGGGCAGTGGCAGGACGAGGAAGATAAGGGTTTGGAGAGACACTAGGCCAGACCAGGATCTAGATTGAGTCGCCACCCTGAAGCAGGATGATCAAAATAATTGTGGCACTGGTTAAGCACTTACTATGTGCAAAGTATTGTACTAAGCCCTGGGTAGATACAATGCACTCAGTTTCCGTCCCATAAAGGGCTCATAGTTTAAAGGGGAGAGAGAAAAGAGACTTGCCCAAGGTCACAGTGCAGGGGCCTGGGAGTCAGAGAACCTGGATTCTAATCCTTGCTCCACTTGTCCGCTGTGAGACCTTGAGCAAGTCACTTAACTTCTCTGTGCCTCAGTTCTCCTACTTAGACTACGAGCCCCACGCAAACCAGGGACTGTCCCCTATCTGATTATCTTATATCTACCCCAGCACTTAGTACAGTGCCTAGCATATAGTAAGCATTTACCAAATACCATTTAAAAAAAAAAGTGGTGGAGCTGGGATTAGAACCCAGGTTTCCAAACTCCCAGCCCTGTGCTCTTTCTACTAGGCCATAATATTTCTCAATGTCTAGTTCTCATTCCACACTGCCATGGAGTGTTCAGTCTTCCAGGACATGGATGGAGGGGTCAGAAATCCCTTTGGAAGATGAAGCTTTGAGCTAGGCTCTCCAGGCTATAGAACACGATAATAATAGTAATAATAATAATTATGGTATTTGCTAAGCTGTTACTATGTGCCAGGCACTGTTTTAAGCGCTGGGGTGGTTACACGAAATTGGATTGGACACAGTCCCTATCCCATGTGGGGCTCTCAGTCTCAAATCCCCATTTTACAGATGAGGGAACTGAGGCAAAGAGAAGTTAAGTGACTTGCCCAAAATCACTTAGCAGACAAGTGGCAGAACCGGGATTAGAACCCATGATCTTCTGACTCCGCGGCCAGTGCTCTTTCCACTACGCCATGCTGCTTCATTCCTAGAGTGAAGCTGAGGACTGCCTACCTCAAGCCAGTAAACATTGGAGGCCCGATATCTGCACCGAAATAGGCCTTAGGTTTGCTCAGACCACCGGCTAAAATATCTCACTTAGTGTCAGGCGGGTGCTTGCACTCTCTCTGCCTTTTCCGGAGACAGACACGTCCTCGGATGAACGGATTGTTCGTCGGCAAATGGAAACGCTTTCTTTCTAAGCGAGCAGCCGAATGAACCCCAGCCACTTCCCCTTGGTTAGGGTGGTAGTAAATTAAAAGCAGTCTATAGCCAAAGGTCATGATGACCTCACTCTTGTCCAGGCCATTTTTCCCACAGGAAGGGGCAGATTCAAAGGGTCCCTTCTCCTGACCCCTCATTCAATCAGAAAGCTTTCAGAGAAAGAATGTCGTATGAAGCTGGGAAAGCTCAAACGACCCCAGAAGACGCTCCATTCAAAGTTCCATTAGACCACCCTGGCTTCTTCTGAGGAGTCGGTGCCTTTCGCTGTTAACCACAACTCGGGGGCTCACAAGATTGGGAAGGAGGGGTTCTGTCGAAACGCTTCTGTCACGCAAAGGGAAATTAATCTTTGCCCGGATCCTGGACCAGTCCAGGTCCCACAAGAACTGGGAAAGTAAGTCCCAAACCTGTTCGCTCAGCACCTCGCCATTCCTCACTTCCGGGAGGCCAATGACCTTTTGATATTCCCGCTGCCTTTCCAAAACAGAAACAGAATTATCTTTCCATAAAGGCATCTGTTCCATCCCCCTCCACTCCCTCTAATAAGGTGTTTTCCTCAGTAGTCAATCACAACCATTGGGTATTTGCTAGACTCTAGCAGCCTAAGCTAGTCACTCCAGAAAAATTAGTCCATTTAAAGCCGAGGACAATGGATAACAGCTTGTTGAAACAAAACGGGCTTTTCCCTTATGGATTCAGCTTCATAGCGACAGCCTGGCATAGTAGTTAGATGTCCAATAATAAGCAATATTTTCTTTGATTATAATTTAAGGACAAAACAAATGGAAAGGAATGTCCCAGAGTGTGGAGATCATATTTATTGGGTGTTCACTATGTGCACTGTACTAAGCACTTGGGAGAGTATGCTATAACAGAGTTGGTGGAGATGTTTCCTGCACACATTGACCTTTCAGTTTAAGAGGGGGAGACAGACATGAACACAAATCAGTTTCAGAGATATGTCTACATGTACTGTGGAGCTGAGGGAAGGGTGAATAAAGGAAATAATTTCAAGTGCAAGGGTGACACAGAAGGGAGTGGGAGAAGAGGAAATGAGGGCTTAGGGAAGCCCTCTTAGAGACGTGGCTTTTGAGGTGGGGAGAGTAATAGTTTGTCGAATATGAAGAGGGAGGGCATTCCAGGCCAAAGGCGGGATGTGGGTGAGAGGTCGGCAGCTAGATAGGCGAGATCAAGGTACAGTGAGAAAATTGGCTTTAGAACAGCAAGGTGGGTGGGCAGGGTTGTAGTAGGAGAGCAGCAAGGAAATATAGGAGAGGGTAATCTGTCCTGCTGACCTTCTCTGAATTTACATCACGGGATTTATACGCAAGACCAGTCAAGAAGTGGAAGAGTAAAGACGAGGCAAAAGACGCCACCCTTGTCCCCAAGGAGCTTGTAAATTAACAGAAGACCCGGACGGGCATACACAAATGATTAAAATTAGCAGGAGAAACAGAAGTATGACTGGATAGAACAAGAAGGGTAGAATGGGTGTCTATATCACATTCGGTAGTCAGGTATTCTCCCAAGTGCTTAGTACAGTGCTCTCTACACAGTAAGTGCTCAATAAATACCACTGATTGATTGATAATCCCAGGCCTGCTATGTGACTTTGGGCTAGTTGATTAACTTTTGGGCCTCGGTTCCCTCATCTGTAAAATGGGGATTAAATCCTCCTCCCTCCAATTTAGAACGTGACCCCCATGTGGGACAGACACTGTGTCTATCCAGATTATCTTGTACCTACCCCAGGGTTTAGTACAGTGTTTGACACCAAGTGAACACTTTCTACTAATTACAATAAACATGTGCACGAACAGAAGAGATTCCATTCTGCCAGAACCTGGGATTACCCGGAATTGTTGCTGAGAGAAATTTGTTCAGCACCATGAGTCTATCTGGAAATAGGGATGCAGTATCAGAAGAAATGATTTGGGCTTATGCCCCTGTATTTGGAGGGTTAGACATCTTATCCCCATTTTACATATGAGGGAACTGAGGCCCAGAGAAGTTAAGCAACTTGCCCCAAATCATACAGCAGCCCTGTGGTAGAACAGGGACCAGATCTCACATGTCCCAATTACCAAATCTGTCTTCTTTCCACTAAGATATACCGCCCACAAAGGCTTCTGAATTTTTAGTTTTTAAATGGTACTTCTTAAGCATTTACCATGTTCCAGGTATTCTACTACTTGCTGGGATAGATATAAGATTATTGGGTCAGACATCATCCCTATCCCGCATTGGACTCAAAACCTTAATCCCCATTTTACAGATGAGGTCACTGAGGCATGGAGAAGTTAAGTGATTTGCACAAGGTCACATAGCAGACAGGTGGCAGAGCTGGGTTTGGAAGCCAGGTCCTCTGACTCCAAGGTCTGGGCTCTTTCTACTATTTCCCTGAAATGGCTCACTAATGGCCCCTCAAGCATCAGTTTGGTGCTTCAATATGTGCACTGTCGTCCTCAAGATTTACTAGTCCAAAACTGCCCATTGCTGCTGGCCGTATTATTATTATTATCCTTAATAATATCGGCAAAGTGCTTTCTACATGCCAAGTGCTTTATCAAACCTTGAGGTAAATACAAGCAAATGAGGTCAGATACTGACTTTTCTCCCACATGAAGCTCAGAGTCCAAGGCGGAGGGAGAAAAGTATTTATTCTCTAGACCGTAAGCTCTTTGCAAGCAGGGAATGTGTCCGTTTATTGTTGTACAGCACTCTCCTAAGAGCTTAGTACAATGCTCTGCACACAGTAAGTGCTCAATAAATACTACTGAACGAATCCCCATTTCACAGAGGAGAAAGCCGAGTGACTTGGTCAAGGTCAGACGGCAGGTAAGTGGCAGAGCTGGGATTAGAACTCAGCTCTTCTGACTACCAGGTCCTTCCTCCTTCCACTAGGCCGCACTGCTTCTCGGTATGGAACACTCAGTCAACCTGCCATCCCTGGGCCACTAGGAACCAAAGATACTCAGGCCCAAAGGAGGCAGCCGTAGGCCCCGCCACCCGTCTAAACGCCCCCAAAATGGGGCCAAACATTTCGGACCCCGAGTCCGAAGCCCAGACCAGAGAGTCCTGTAATCTGGCCGGAAGCGTTTCTGCTCGGATCCAAAGCGGCATCACTCAGGGAGGGCGCGGGCCCTGGTTCGGACATGTGACTCGGGAACGGGGTTAGCGCCCAAGCCGGCTGTCAGTCAGCTCCCTCTCTCAAACTCCTGCAGTGCACGATGGGGGAGACAAGCGATTCGGAGGACAAAGGAATCGGAGGCCAAAAGACACAGTACACGTGGCTAGACTTGGACAGGCTTGCCACTCGGGGCCAGAGCCAAGAATGAGCTAGGAATTTGTGAATCAAACCAAAATCGTATTCTCTTCTCCATGGCTTTCTCTCCTTTAGACCACCCAGAATGTTTTCCCCCCGCATGAAGACGGAGGTAGGACAATGGCCCCCAAGCTAACTCTTGGGAGGTGAGCAAGAGGAGTTCGGATGCCAATTTCCTTAGACCGGAATTACGAAACGCAGGCATTGTTGTTAACACTGCTGACACGTCTTGCTCTCAAAGTCCGGCAGCGCACCCAGGGAGAGTGAGGGATGAATCGGGGAAGTGAGGCACGTTCACTGGGCCAACCATTTCCATGAGGATGGATGCCCAGACAGGCAAGTGATCATATTCATTGAGCACTTACCGTATTAAGCGCTTCGGAGGGTATAATGAAAAAGAGTTGATAGACCTGTTGCCTGTGCACAGGGAGTTTATAATCTAGAGCGGGAGACGGTATTAGCGAAATTTATAATCTATAATTTATAGATACGTACATAAGTGCTGTGGGGCTGAGGGTGGCGGGGTGGGGGGTGGGGGGCGGGTCTAGAGGTCACAGATCCAAGCGCGTAGATAACAGAGATGGGAGATCGAGCTGGAAAAGAGTGAGCTTAACTGCAGAAAGCCAAGATGTGACCTTAATAAGACTTCAAAGATAGGGTGCGTTGTGTGTGTTCTCACAGTATTGAAGCAACCATCTTAAACTTTTGCATCTCTTTGAAGCCATAGATAGAGCTGGAGTTCATTATGATAGGGAATGTGTCTGTTTACCATTGTATTACACTCTCCCAAGGGCGCTTAGTACAGTGTCCTGCACACTGTAAGCGGTGAATAAATACAACTGAATGCTTTGGATCAGTGTCAGTCAATCTGATTCACTGAGCGCTTACTACGTGCGGAGGACCATACTAAGCACATGGAAAAGTACAATATAACAGAGTTGGTAAACACATTCCTTGCCCACAAGAAGCTTATAATTTAGAGGGAGAGACAGACATTGATATAATAAACTACAGATATGGATGTAAGTACTGTAGCGTCCTCCTCTGACTTTTTATGCCCGAGAAACAGACATCATAAAATAATAATGTTGGTATTTGTTAAGCGCTTACTCTGTGCTGAGCACTGTTCTAAGTGCTGGGGTAGATAGAGGGTAATCAGGTTGTCCCACGTGGGGCTCACAGTCTTCATCCCCATTTTACAGATGAGGTAAGTGAGGCACGGAGAGGTTAAGCGACTTGCCCAAGGTCACGCAGCTGACAGGTGGCAGAGCCGGGATTAGAAGAACAAGCAATTCCAGGACAAAAGTGACTTTAACTCTTCAGACTTTCATCTATTTGCAACATTGGGTCTAATTTTCCTTAATTTCCTCCTTGTCATTCGTTTCCAAATTGGAAATGGCAGGAAGCTGGAGAAGGAGCCCCAGGAGCTCCCAACTCCTATTCCTGCCCCAGGGTTTATGATTGCCCCTTCCAGCCACCCCACTCTAGGTCAAACTTCCAACTAAACAGACCAAAGCTCTCTCCAGAAGGTGGGAAAGATTAGAACACGGGTCAGCCTATCTGACCTGTTCTCATCGCTCCCCTCTTCCAGAGCGGGGCTTGCAGGAACATGTGTTTGGCAGGTCAACTCGCTGGTCACAATCTCTGGCCCTGGACCACCCCTCTCTATTCCAACCCAGTCAGCTTCCAAATCAACCCTCAGAACAAAATGTCTGTTCTCAGTGGGAGCTCTCTAAGATTCCCACCCCTAGTCCACTATTGGAACATGGCATTCTCTAGGGGCCTAGAAGATGGATGTTAATGAAGCCTCACTGGCCTAGAGCAAGGACTCTATTTTGTCCCGTTCTGCCTATTCTCACGATTGTCATTAATTAAATCAAGTCCAACCAACTTTACCCTCGTTCACAGAGCTAAAACCTGAGGAGTTACTAATACTATTCTTTCTTTTTACATGGTATTTGGTAAGTGCTTACTAAATGCCAGACACTGAACTAAGCATTGGGTTGGAGGCGAGATAATCAGATTGGACGCGGTCCCTGTCCCTCAGAGGGCTCACAGTCTTAATTCCCATTTTACAGATGAGGTAATTGAGGCCCAGAGAAATTAAGTGATTGCCCAGTCACCCAACAGACAAGTGACAGAGCCAGGATTAGAACCCAGGTCCTCATACTCTCAGGTCTGTGCTCTGTCCACTAGACCATGTCAAAAAAACAATACCACCGTGGTATTTTTTAAGTACTTCCTATGCATATGTCAAGCACTCTATTGAGCACTGGGGTAGATACAAGATCATCAGGCTGGACACAGTCCCTAGCTTACCTGGTCCTCACAGGCTAGTTGGGAGGGAGACAAGGTAATGAATTTACAGAGGATGAAATGGAGGTACAAAGAAGTGAAGTGACTTGTCCAGGTTCACACAGCAGGCAAATCGTGGAGCCGTCTTTAGAACCCTGGGCCTCTGACTCCAAGGACCTGGCTCCTTTAGCTAGTAATAATAATGATTATGGTATTCATTAAGCAAATACGCTGTGCCAAGCACCGTACTAAGCACAGGGGTAGATACAAGATATTCATTTGGACACTTATATGGGGCTCCCAATCTAAGTAGGGGGAGTAGGTCAAGCAAGTCATCTATACTCGCTGCCTCAAATTCCTCTCCTCCAACTCTCTCCCGGTCTCCCTCCAATCTGGCTTCCGTCCCCTCCATTCCACTGACACCGCCCTCTCAGAGGTCACCAATGACCGCCTTCTTGCCAAATCCAGTGACTCCTACTCCATCCTAATCCTCCTTGACCTCTCGGCTGCCTTTGACACCGTCGGCCATCCCCTTCTCCTCAACTCATTATCCAACCTCGGCTTCAGTGACTCTGTCCTCTCCTGGTTCTCCTCTTATCTCTCTGGCTAGTCATTCTCAGTCTCCTTTGCAGGATTCTCCTCTCCCCTCCCATCCCTTAACTATAGGGGACCCTCAAGGGTCAGTTCTTGGTCACTCTGGGTGAACTCATTCGCTCCCACAGCTTCAACTATCATCTCTATGTGGATGATACCCAAATCTATATCTCCTCCCCTGTTCTCTCTCCCTCCCTTCAAAGACCTACTCAAGGTTCACCTCCTCCAAGAGTTCTTCCCAGACTAAGCCCCCCTTTTCCTCAACTCCCCCTCCCCATCGCCCCAACTTGCTCCCTTTGCTCTACCCCCCCGGCTCCACAGCGCTTGTGTATATATGTACATATCTATGATTCTCTTTATTTATATTAATGCCTGTTTACTGCTTTTGATGTGGATATATCTATAATTCTATTTATTTATATTGATCCTATTGATGCCTGTTAGCTGCTTTGATGTCTGTCGCCCCCTTCTAGACTGTGAGCCCACTGTGGGCAGGGACTGTCTTTCTCTCTCTTGCTGAATTGTACTTTCCAAGCGCTTAGTTGAGTGCTCTGCACACAGTAAGCGCTCAATGAATACAATCGAATGGATGAATGAATGTGGGACAGAGACTGTGTCCAACTTGAGTACATTGTCTCTACTCCAGTGCTTAGCGTAGTACTCGACACGTAATAAGTGCTTAATAAATACCATTAAAAAAAGGTCCTTTCTCTGTGAAACTTGAAATTGTTTCCCTGGTTCCTGGAAACTAACAGTGTCTCCTTCATTTTAAAATTTTTTTTAAGTAGACAGGCACACACATGTGCAAGGTTGGAAAGTGGATCTTCAGTGAGGATTTTCACTCTTTTTATTTCAAGGGAAAAAAATTGAAATTTACAAAAGGACTGAAGTATGTAGGAAGAAGAGGAGAGATTCCTGGAGCTTTGGAGCAATGCCGGATCCTGACACCAGCGCTTCATGCCTGCCAACAACCAACGGCTAAAAATAGGCATCTCAGGGGCGGAAAATAAGTGCTGTCTTTAGAACACTCCTGGAGAAGGATTGTTTGGCCAGGGTGGATTGGAAAAGCACTTAATATTCTGCTAAAAATAGGGAGTGCCCCTCCTGGATAGGGGCAGTTGGCATGGAGGAAACTAAACAGTTTTGTTTAAAATCTCAGCACAGCAGAAATCCTGATTTTTGATGAGCACATGGGTCTTGTAACCATAAACAAACAAACCCAAAGAATGAATGGACTTTTTAAATCCCCCCACCCCACAAAATGCTGGCATTTTGGGAATTGCTTCATCATTGATTTTTCGGCCAATCATTTGGTAGGGAGAGGGCAAGGGCACGTCAGCACGACTGGAATAGCCTGGGTCCTTGAGACCAAAATAAGGCCCTCCAAAACCCAGCTGCTTTTGGTTTATGTAACTAGATAGACAACATCTACGTGATTCACTTGATCTTCTCCACTCCCTTCTACGTCACCCTGACTTCCTCCATTTGTTCATCCTCCTCCCTCTCCCCGCCCCGCATCATTTATTTATTTCCGTTAATGTCTATCTCCCCTTCTAGACTGTAAGCTCACTGTGGGCAGGCAATCTGTCTCCTTATTGTTATATTGTTCTCTCCCAAGCATTTAGTACAGTACTCTACACACAGTAAGTGCTCAATAAATATGATTGAGTGGATAAATGAATGAATCTGCTTGAGCCGGCCGGTCCTGGGTCCAGAAGAAATGGGTTAAGAGCCATCTTAGCCCATGTTTTCCTGAGACAACAGGGGTCTAATTCCAAATGAATATTTGCCCCCAAGCTAAGACCTTCTCGGTCTGGTTAGAGGACAGATAAAAAGCGTCAGAGCACCGAGGACCCAAGTTTCTGGACAATAGCCATTCTCTCCCTGGCCCAGACTTGGCTGGACCGCCTTCGTGGACAGCCTGAAGAGCCCTCAAAGAGAATTATTCATGGAAGGAACCAAATATCGTTCTCGAATGGAGCATGTGTTCTGTTTTGGGTTGGTTTTCGGTAACAATTCCAAACAATCTTGCACTGTCTTTCTTCTCTCTGCTCGGTGACTATATTATAAAATCCAGATCTAGAAAGCCACATGTAACTAGTTGGACATGTAATGCTCTACTATAATAATAGTAATAAAATAATAATATTTAAGCGCTTACTATGTAGGGTAGATACAAGAGATTTGATGATATTATATCTACCTCTCATAGTAAGCACTTAAATACCACACTATTATTATTATTGTGTGCCAAGCACTGTTCTAAGTACTGGGGCAGCTACAAGGTTATCAGGTTGGACACTGTCCCTGTCCCATATGGGGCTCATAGTCTAGGAAGGAGGGAGTAGGATTAAACCCCCATTTTTCAGATGAGGAAACTGAGGCACAGATAAGTAAAGTGACTTAGACAGCAGACAGGTGACAGAGTCAGGATTCAGACTCAGGTCCTCTGATTCCCAGGCCTGTGGTCTTTCTACTAGGTCACGCTTCTTGCTGCGGGGTGGGACTGGTGTTTTGCACTGCCATGATCTTGATCATTCTAATTGACAACACTCTGATATAACCAACTGTATTTACTGAGCACTTACTGTGCACAGAGCTCTGCGCTAAGCACTTGGGGGAGTACAACATAGAGTCGGTAGACACGTTCCCTGCCCACACTGACCGGTGAAACATGTCGGCTACATGCCACTGATTCCATCGTCCACTCTCCCGTATATGATTACCCAAGAAAACGTCCCAGCTAAAATGACTTTCTCCTGTTGATTTTAATGCACAGTGACTAACTCCCACCACCGTTGCTCTTTGATCAGTGCCCAGGTCATGAGAAAATCCAAAAGCAAAGAGTTATGGGGCCTACCGGTGGGAATCTATCTTTAAGGAATGACGGTGGCCTGAGAAGGCCCTAGGAGTGCTAAAAGAAGCAATAGTCTTCCCATTATTCCAGTTTCTGTTCCACAGTTTCATTCCCCAGCAACCAGGAGCAACTCCCAAATCATTTCTGACTCCTCCAAGCTTCCCACCTGGGACAAAGACCCTCCACCCCAGCACCATGGCAACCACACCAACTCCACAAGCACTTGAGTGCAGGAGGGAAAATGAAAATCCTGAAAGGAACTGGGAGATAAAGACTTACTATTCCTTGTAAGTAATTACGAAAATTACTTTAACACAAAGCTTTCGGGGAGTGAATAGTTTGTGACTTCAGAATTTTTTTTTAAAAAAACCTATCTCACCAGAAGAATAGAAAATATGAATAGAACTTAATGAAGTTATACAATGTAGACCCCCCAAACACGGTCCTAATAAAAGCCGATTTGTGCAGGTTAATCTTTTCTTTTCCTCCACTCAAGAAAATACCTTTGGCGGCTTAAGCTACATCTTCCCAGGCCCGCAGTCCCTTGTGACTGTTTGGGGTAGGATTTAGCTGCTCACAAGGATGATGGAAAAAGCAATGCAGAACCCCTCTTTTCTAGAACACCCCCAGAAAACGCTTCTCCCGACGACACTGGCTGCCGTGGTGAGCACACGGGGAGGCAGTTCAAGTTGTCCACACCGAAAGCTTCCAAAGACCAGTGCTATCTAGCCAAATCCCAAGAAGGCATCAGGAAAAAAAAAGCCATTGCAAATTAAATCCTTCCTCGAGGATGGAGTCAACGAGTCTGGGCACTGGGCCCTGCCAGGGTTTTGTTTGTTTTTAACGCAGCAGAGGGTGTGCTCTGTGATCAGACACTGGCAGCGTTGTCTAGAGGGAGGACCTGCCTGGTCTGACGTCGTTCGGGAGCCTGACTCTCGGCTGGCAGGAGGAAATGGTTTTATGTCTCATTCTTCAGCGAGTGAGGTGGAAACAGAGCGCCGTTTCCGCACTCCTCTATTTCAGGGTACCTCGTTCACCAAAGCCACCTTTCGGATTCATCGCCCGCTCCCCTATAAGGTGGGATCCCCTGGTCGACAGGCAGAGAAAAGACACCATGACACACCCGTCCCCCCCCCCCCTCAGAGCGATTCTCTTCTCCAGGAAATTAAGAATGGGAAATATTCAATGAAAGAATGGATATATTAATTAAAACGTACATTTTACAGGAGAGCCAGAATGGAGGAGTGTCCAGAGGCAGATTCGAGGATGGTTCTGCAGAGATGAATTGAAAAAGAAGGCAGGAAAAAATAAAGGACCACCTGTTGTTGTTTAAGAGTGAAACTATATTTTATGAACTCGTTTTAAAAGAAGATACGTCATTTCAAATAAAGATAAATTTTTCTTCCTTGGCCCATAAAAGTGTTATTTTCTCCCCACCTCTGGTACTTGTTAAATGCTTACTATGTGTCAAGCAATGTATCAAGATCTGGGGTAGATACAAGGGTGGACACAGTCCCTGTTCCACATGATACTCCCAGTCTAAGTAAGAGGGAAGAGGATTGAATCCCTATTTTACAGATGAGGAAACAGGCTCAGAGACATTAAGTGACTTGCCCAAGGTCACATACAGACAACTGGTAGATCAGGATTAGAACCCAGGTCCTCTGATCATGCTACCTCCCATTGGGTTCCATTGGAAATGCTGGGAAATGGGCAGCAAAAGGGAGAGCTAGAATTTTCTGATTTGGTGTCCCTTGGCAAAGAACTGCACCTCTGGAAGAATGAAATCAGTGAAGAAAGCTTCCCTTGAACTATTATTATAAGCATTCATCCATTCCCTGGTCCCCTCTCCTCCTTTTTCAATCCTCCCTCCAACTTCAGACACCCTATATCCGTTCATCAGCTAGTAATAGCAGCTAGTGGGGGGGGGGGGGGGAAATCACGCCCCTTGGTTCAGTGAGTAAAAGAACCCCCTAAAAATTTCAGTTGAACATGTTATTTAATTCAATTCCAAAAACTACCTGCAAATGGCTTCGACTAGCTGATTATTTCTCAGTCTGTGTTGGGGATCTTTGTACAGTAAAGGCTCAGACTTGACCTTCCATTTCCTTGGTTTGATAAGTACTTGTAATAGATTACGATATATTCCTTAAAGGACAGATAGCGTTCAACTACATCAGTAAACCCAAAGAAGAGCATCACGGTTGAAGAAAGGACTTTGAATGATCACCCGGCTTAGACTGCCAGAAAATAAGTATCTATTCAATTTTGAAGAAACTTTCCCCCCTTAAGACTGTAAGCTCATTGTGGGCAGGGAACACATCTATCAGTCCCATTATGCTGTGCTCTCCCAAACACTTAGTGCAGTGCTTTTGAACACAATAAGTGCTCAATAAATACTGATTGACAAAGAGAAGGGGATTCCATTACGGTTCTCGAGTCTTCATTCCAGTCTTCATCACCTATTAGAGTGTCAGCTTCTTGTGGGCAGGGACCATGTTTCTTCCTCTACCGCCTTTTCCCAAGTACTAAATGCAGGACTCGGCACCCAGTATCACTTGATGGATCCCCAGCGGTCAAAGTCAGAAACTTTTTCCTCTATTTAATTCATTTTTACTCACTGATGGAGTCTCACCCATTTTTTCATATAAAGTCTGGAGATTGAGTCGGTGCCCTGCTCCTCCATTAAGGAGAGACCAGCTCCAATATGAAGATACCTAAATGTAGAAGAATAAGAACGGCTCCAGGAAGAAGATGATGGAATTCTTCTGGGAAGGGGACTTCCTGAAGCAGGAGTGTCTTACCTCACAAGGAAAGGGAAGACTTTCTAGTGCCTAGCGAGGAGACGTCAATTAATTTAGGCTAGAAATGATCTATCGAGCCCATAGACAAGTGAAGTGAAATTTCTGCTGCCCTGAGGTGAGGCGCGACGTCTTCACCCATCTTGCCCTCTGAGCTGTGTGTTGCTGTGAGCGTTACTCAGTGCTGGTGGGCTAACTCTATTCCAGGCCCTCGATGTGGGTGTCCTGCCCTGCCATTAAACGTTGAGTAGGGTCATCTAGTCTGCAAACTCTCCATAAAAACTTTATAGCCTTGAAGAGTTATTCGGTTGCATTTCAGCCTTATAAAAATAACAATCGGCATTTTATTGAGTGCTTACTATGTGCTTGTAGATAGGTAGCTCGGGTGCAGTCCCTGCCCCACGTGGGACTCACAAAGCTATCTCATCCTCCCGCGGTCTTGGAACGCGAGGAGAAGCGTTGAGAAGCAGCGTGGCTCACTGGAAAGAGCACGGGCTTTGGAGTCAGAGGTCATGGGTTCAAACCCCAGCTCTGCCACTTGCCAGCTGTGTGACTTTGGGCAAGTCACTTAACTTCTCGGTGCCTCAGTTCCCTCATCTGTAAAATGGGGATTAAGACTGTGAGCCCCACGTGGGACAACCTGATTCCCCTGTGTCTACCCCAGCGCTTAGAACAGTGCTCGGCACATAGTAAGCGCTTAACAAATACCAACATTATTAACATTATTAACGCCCTCCCTCCTCACCTCCGCCCAACTCATTCTCTTCCCCTCTTCAAAACCCTACTTACAGCTCACCTCCTCCAAGAGGCCTTCCCACACTGACCTCCCCTTCTCCCTCTCCCTCCCCCCTTCACTTCTCTGCAGCTTAACCCTCTTCTCCCCCCATTTCCCTCTGCTGCTCCCCCTCTCCCTTCCCATCCCCTCAGCACTGTACTCGTCTGCTCAACTGTATATATTTTCATTACCCTAGTTATTTTGCTAATGAGATGTACATTGCCTTAATTCTATTTATTTGCTATTGTTTTAATGAGATGTTCATCCCCTAGATTCTATTTATTGCTATTGTGCTTGTCTGTCCGTCTCCCCCGATTAGACCGTAAGCCCGTCAGAGGGCAGGGACTGTCTCTATCTGTTGCCAATTTGTACATTCCAAGTGCTCTGCACATAGTAAGCGCTCAATAGATACTATTGAATGAATGAATGAAATCTTCATTCTGTAGAGGTGGAAACTGAGGCCCAGAGGGGTTAAGTGATTTACCCAAGGTCATACCACACCTTGGGTGGACTTCCAGACAGACTGTGGCATCAGTAGGTCAGCAAGTGATTGGCACACAGTAATCGCTCAATAAATACAAATGAATGAAGAATAATAATGGTGGTATTTGTTAGGCGCTTACTATGTGCAAAGCACTGTTCTAAGCGCTGGGGGGATACAAGGTGATGAGGTTGTCCCACGTGGGGCTCACAGTTTTAATCCCCATTTTACAGATGACGTAACTGAGGCACCGAGAAGTGAAGTGACTTGCCCAAAGTCACACAGCTGACAAGTGGCGGAGTCGGGATTAGAACCCATGACCTCTGACTCCCAAGCCTGTGCTTTCCACTGAGCCACGCGGCTTCTCGAATGAATGGTGCCGAGCGTCTTTGAATATCAGGCTGTGAGATCTGGACCTACTACAGAAATAGTCCCCAGCACCTGCAGTAGTTTCAATCAATCAGTTGTATTTAATCGAGCGCTTACTAAGTAATAATAACAATGATGTTGGTATTTGTTAAGCGCTTACTATATGCAGAGCACCGTTCTAAGCGCTGGGGTAGACACAGGGGAATCAGACTGTCCCACGTGGGACTCACAATCTGAATCCCCATTTTACAGATGAGGTCACTGAGGCACAGAGAAGTTAAGTGACTTGCCCACAGTCACACAGCTGACAAGTGGCAGAGCTGGGAGAGCACCGTACTAAGTGCTTGGGAGAGTACAGTGTAACAGAATTGGAAGACACGTTCCCCGCTCACAGTGAACTTACAGTCTGGAGAGGGAGGCAGACGTCAATATAAGTAAATAACGGATACGTCCCTTCGGGCCGTGGGATCGTCGGACCAACCCTGTATACCCTCCCCTTCTCGCCCACCTCTACCTCGAAGCAAGAAAGGGATCTTCCGATCAGCGTTGCTTCGCTCTGCTGGAGCTGGGGAAAGGGAAAGGATCCTAAAATAATAATGTCGGTATTTGTGAAGCGCTTACTATGTGCAGAGCACCGTTCTATGCACTGGGGTAGACACAGGGGAATCAGGTTGTCCCACGTGGGGCTCACGGTCTTCATCCCCATTTTACAGATGAGGGAACTGAGGCGCCGAGAAGTTAAGTGACTCGCCCACAGTCACACAGCTGACAAGCGGCCGAGCTGGGATTCGAACCCATGACCTCTGACTCCAAAGCCCGTGCTCTTTCCACTGAGCCACGCTGCTTCTCACTATCCTAAAATAGTGTGCTTAGTGCAGTATTTAGAGTGCACTGTAGAGTGCTCTGCAAACAGTGAGTGCTCAATAAATACCACTGATGGATTGATCTGGTGGGGATCTCGCCGCTATTGCACTGTACTCTCTCTAGTACTAAGAACAGTTCTCTGCACACGGTAAGTGTTCAGAAAATACCACGGATCAATTAAATAACTGATTTCACTCAACTTCAGATATCAAAAGAAGATTCTCCCGTCTTCAAGGCCTTTTCCATGGGAAAAGTAACCCTTTCCTTCTTCTTCTACCTCTGCCCCAGTCTCTGGATCAGCCCCTCGCCTCCCCCCCGGGTTGAGATACACCCAGGTCATCTAATATCAACCTCAGCAATGTAATAATAATAATGGTGACAAATGATAAATGCTTACTATGTGCCAACTACTATGTTAAGTGCTGGAATAGATACAGTACATTCAGATCAGATACAGTTCCTGCCCAACACAGGACTCCCTTTCTAAGGTATTCAATCCCCGTTTTTCAGGTGAGGAAACTGAGACACGGAGCAGTTACGTGGAAGGTAGGGAAGCAACGTGGCTTAGTGGATGGAAGATGGGCCTGGGAGTCCGAAGGACCCGGGTTCTAAATCCGGCTCCGCCACATCTCTGCTGTGTGATCTTAGGCAAGCCACTTAACTTCTCTGGGCCTCGGTTCCATCATCTGTAAAATGTGGATTAAGACGTGAGCCCCATGTGGGACAGGGACTGTACCCCAGCAATTAGAACAGTGCCTGGCACATAATGAGCGCTTACCAAGTACCGTAATAATAATAATTACCATTATTACTTGCTCAAAGTCACACAGCCGATAAGTGGTAGAACGGGGATTAGAACCCAGGTATCCTGGCTCCCCACCCTGTGTTCTTTCCACTGGGCCTCACTGTCACGTCTAGGCCCAAGGATTCCTAGAAGACCAGTCTGGGTCTCTCATTGACCTGCAGCTGATTTACTCATATCCCCAGAGAGACCAACGCACCGTCCCTCAGGTCCTTGAAGTCTAGGATGAAACGGGACCATGACTGGTGGACAGACCTCTGACTGCAGCTGGACTTTTCCTTAGAGGTCCAAGTTGACCTGAGATTCAAGGAGAGGTGGAAGAGACCTTCTACTTGCCCCAGCCTTCTCTTGCTGCCCCACCTATCTGACAGACATCTAGGCGTAGCCATGGGCACGATCCCCAGAGGCATTTCTCCAAAAAAGAGAGGAAATGATTCATGACAACAGGAATACGAAGTGGCCTCGATGTCTGCCCGAGGAATCTCTGATCCAGAGGATGCGACCTCATCTTGCCTTCCGTTTCTCCTCTCTCCCCTTGGACCGTATTTTTAGTACAAAGGGGATGTTCAGTTTCAAAGCCATTGCTACGGAGGACCGGGAGTCAGGGGGAGAGGGGAGAACAACCTTCAGACCAAATTCCACATATCCAGAAAACTCCTGGGTTTTCCGGCGGGCAGCATTGGAAACTGGTGAAGGACACCCAAAAGATACCGATGTTCTTTCTCTTTCTCTCCCCAGTCTAGTAGAAAACCCATTTTCCAACTTTTCCAAAAAAATTGTATTTGTGAAACACTATGTGCCAGACACTGTACTAAGCATTAGGGCTGGTGCCGTCATGCCGGAGAGTCATATCCAACCCAGAGCGCCACCATGGACACCCAGAATACCCCATCTTCCATCTGCAATCGTTCCGGTAGGGTAGGTACAAGTTAATCAGGTTGGACACAGTCCCTGTCCCACATGGGGCTCACAGTCTTAATTCCCATTTCGCAGATGAGGTAACTGAGGCACACAGAAGTGAAGTGACTTGCCCAAGGCCACACAGCAGACAAGCGGCAGAGCTGGGATTAGAACTCATATCCTTCTGGCTTCTAGGGAATACTCTATCCACCAGGTCACACTGCTTCTCTTCTTCCCATCCCACCAAAAATAAAATATCTATCCTGATCTGTTCTCCCATAAGCTTAGTACAGTGCTCTGCGCACAGTATGCACTCAATAAGTGCCTCCGTTTGATGGATTTCGCCCCAAGTGAGCGCTGATATTTTTCAGTATGAAACAAAATGGCAGAAGGCTCAACTCTCTTAAAAGTCAGCAGAGTTTGCGTGTACTGTCAGTGAAATAACAGCCCAGAGTGAATGAGAAGTCCTGGGAAGGCACCACGGGAAGCAGCATGGCCTAAGGAGAAGCAGCATGGTGTAGTGGATAGAGCATGGGCCTAGGAGTCAGAGGACCTGGGTTCTAATCCTGGCTCCGCGACTCGACTGCTGTGTGACCTTGAGCAAGTCGCTTTACTTCTCTGTGCTTCAGTTACCTCATCTGTAAAATGGGAATTGAGACTGTGAGCCTCCTGTGGGACAGGGACTGAGTCCAACCCGATTTGCTTGTACCCACCCCAGCGCTTAGTACAGTGCCTGGCACATAGTAAGCACTTAAATACCATAATAATAATAATAATGATGATAGCGGATAGAGCACGAGACTGCGAGTCTGAAGGACGTGGGTTCTAGCCCGGGCTTCTCATTTGTCTGCTGTGTGACCTCGGGCAAGTCACTTCACCGTGCCTCAGTTTCCTCATCTGTAAGATGGGAATTAAGACTGTGAGCCCTGTGTAGGACGGGACTGTGTCCAACCTGATTATCTTTCATCTACTCCAGAGCTTAGTACAGCCTGGCACATAGTAAGCGCTTAACAAATTCCACGGTTCTTAATATTCCTATGGGAAATGTACTGAACATGACTTGGAATCAGACATCTCTTCCCCCATCCTTTCCCAATTTCATCACGTTAGCAGCAGACTAGTCTTGCTCCAACTTCCAGAAACCAGAAGTGCCGCTGCACGTTCTGCCAGTATCACCCGGAGGTAATCCGGGACCAGATTGTAGAAGAGAAAGTGCGCTGGTGAAAGCTTTATTAAGAGGCTTGCCAAAAATCAGCTGCACGCACCCAGAGTCAGGGCTTTTTCCACGTCTCCTGGAAATAACCACTAGTTTGCTCATTGCAGGGAAACAATAATTTATCCTCGGGAAGGAGGACCAACAGTTGATTCCCGCTGCCTTTCTGCTCTGGAGGCTCCTTTACGAGGGGAGTGAGAGGAGAGGGACGGAGGCAGCATACGCCTTGATGATCCACCATTTGCCACTACTGAAGGTTCTCTATCAGTCAACGGTATTTATTGAGTGCTTACTATGTGCAGAGCACTGTACGAAGCGCGTGGGAGAGTACCACAGAATTAGCAGATAAGCTCCCCGCCCGTAACGAGCTCACAACCAAACCATGGTAGTCATCCAACGTTTCCTGTGTGCAGGGCACTGTACTAAGTGTTTGGGAAAGAACAGAACGGAAAAGCAGGTGTTCTCTCAGCCAGTGTTTCTCAAGAGTGACTAGGCTGGGCCCACAAGTAGATGTTCATCGATAAACCGCACTGGCCTTCATATTGCTTTCGATCTAATAAAGGAGACAAGGCTGACAAACAATCTACAGGCCGGGGATCTACTGATGGGGCAAGCCAAAGATCTCTAACTTCCACGCCCTGCCGGGGGGGCTGGGGGTGAGAAGTTGAGAGGGCACAGGAGAGAGAGAAAACAGAACAAGAGGTAGGGAAAGAGAGAGGGAAGGAAATGACATGGACAAAGCCAGAACTGAATCCTCCCTGTGTGACTCCTGAATAAAAAAGAAATAAAAGAAATAAAAGCAAAGAAACGATGGTATTAAGCTCTATGTGCCGAGTACTATTCTGAGCACCGGGGTAGATACAAGGTAATCGGGTTGTCCCACGTGGGACTCACAGTCTTAATCCCCATTTTACAGATGAGGTAACTGAGGCACAGAGAAGTTAAGTGACTTGCCCAGAGTCATACAGCTGACGTGGCGGAGCCGGGATGAGAACCCAGGACCTCTGACCCGTGCTCTTTCCACCAGGCCACGCTGCTTCTCACGCAGCGGATAGTCCAGAGATCTGAGTTCCAGTCGTAGCTTTGCCACTGATTTTCTGGGTGATCTCAGGGCAGACACTAAACCTCTGTGTCTCAGATACCTCACGTGTCAAATGTGGATTAGAACCTGGGTTCTAATCGCGGCTCTGCCACTTGTCCGCTGGGTGATCTTGGGCAAATCACTTCACTTCGCTGTACCTCAGTTCTCTCCTCTGTAAAATGGGGATTAAGACTGTGAGCCCCATGTAGGAGATGGGCTTTGTCCAGCCTGATTAGCTGGACTCTACCCTAGTGTTTTATTACAGTGCTTGCCACCTAGTGAGTGCTTAACAAACACCATAATCATTATTAGGGACGAACGGTCATTCAAAACGGGACCTCAGCACCCCCTAAAATGATTGTGTTGAGGCCTTGCTCCCCACAACCAACCCCTGAGAGCAGTTGCACGGTAGAAGAGGGTCTCCATGAGAGGTCAAAGGTCAAGATTCTTAACAGGGCGAGGACCTTCTCCCAACCCGAGTCCTCTTTTCTAGTTCTCTGCCCCAGAGGAAAGACCCCTGAACCAGGAGTTCAATAGACCAGCTCTTCAACCTCAACAGCTGTTTTCCAGACTTTCTGGAAAAAAGGGGAAAAAAAAAAAAAGAACTCACCCTCTCTGCCTGCGCCAGAACTTTCTCTACCTGAGTGCTTCCAGCCTTCTTTGAAATAAGTAGCTGTTTGTTCCTCAACCCCTGGCTTCTTCAACATTTGCAAAAGGTTAGGGGGAGGGGTGAGTCTAAGGTCTCAGAGCAGACTGCGCGGTAATTATTTTCGGATGGACCAACCACGCTGGCTTTGAAACAGAGGCTGATTCTTGGCTCTGTGAAACTCCAAACCCACCAGAAGAACAACTTCTTTGAAAATTACATTCACGTTGCAAAGTCTAGCGGAGCAATCTAAAAAGCCTGACTATTTTCACGTTTTTGTTTACTTGAGGCCGGAAAAGACATCTTTTACCTAAAGCTTTCCACGTCAGCCCAAACAGCTAGTTGACCTCAAGAAATATGCACAATGATTTATTCATGAGTAGGTGTGGCCGTGAACGGGTGAGCCACTCCTCAGTAACTGGCTTCGGCCTGGATTAAAAACGGTCAAAGACTTTCCCGTCTCTAAATACGGACTCCCCCTTACTCCTTAAAGCTTATTCGGGAAGGTTCAAGGAGGCGGAAGGCAATTTTATCCCACTGCTTTCCAGCTCCTACCTCGGCTGATAAAATCTGGGATACTCTCCGGGGAAGACTGCTTTCTCGCCGATCTCTTGTAGACCACGTGAATCCTTCCTTTCGCTTCTTCCATCTGCTTGCCTCTTTCCAGAGGCTCAATGAAATATTCATCGCTATCCGTTCTTATCATGCCGGCCTGGAGAAAGAGCAGAGCATTATTAGACGGGTGAATTTCTAAAACCCAACAATCCGGTCTCTAACTTATTAGAAGTGAGGGTCGCTCACGCTCGGTCTATAAATTTTGGCAGGGTTGAAGGTGGGGGGCAATTCGAAGGTCTAAAAATGAACGTAACGGGCGCCTTTCCTGCGCTTTTAACTGAGAATGTTTTAGTCATCAAAGACAGTAACATATCCCCATTAGAATGCCCTTCTTTTGCAGTAACGCTACTGAATTTTAATGCGTTGTTTTTTGTTTTTTTTTAAAGTGCTGCCCCACTTGTAGATAACATTCCGGTTTTGCATCACTGGTTCCAATCCCTCCCCTTTCTAACCCACTCAACCTCTGAAGGATTTTGACTGTCTTGAATGGAGAGCTAAAACCCATATCAATATAGCAATAAATAATCATAGATAGCTTGTCCGCTAACCAAGGTGCCTGCTTGCTGAATAGGATGCGAAAGACAACATTCGGAAAACTAATTCTTTACACATGTACACGGAAAAAAGATCTAGCGCATTATATTTCATTGTGGGTCCTATTTACATCGCTATTTGTTCAGGTTTAGTGGTTAATTATTAATATATAACATTTTGGCCAATATTTCAGATCTCGGGAATGTCATTATTGCACTTATCTGTTCTTCTGGCGGGACACTATTTTCCATTTTGCGCTCTTTCACTAAACACTTCATTTTCATGGACTCAATTAAGAACCCTAACTGGGGAATAGCAGTAAAGCAAGAGTCAAGATTACATCATCTGGACCAAATTATATGCATCTTTGTCCTTAACCTCAGTTTAAAAAATCAACTTTTTAAAACGTTCATTGCAGTTTGCTCAGATGTTCAGGCACAACCCAGGATCCCACTGCCCCAGAAGACACTGGGACATTAGCTCAGTAGCGTAAGTTGCTCTCAGAACTTCTAATAATAATAATGAAAATAATGTTGGTATTTGTTAAGCGATTACTCTGTGCAGAGCAGTGTTCTAAGAGCTGGGGTAGATACAGGGTAATCAGATTGTCCCACGTGGGGCTCGCAGTCTTAATCCCCATTTTACAGATGAGGTCACTGAGGCACAGAGAAGTTAAGTGACTTGCCCACGGTCACACAGCTGACAAGTAGTACAGCCGGGATTTGAACCCTTGACCTCTGACTCCCAAGCCCGGGCTCTTTCCACTGAGCCACGCTGCTTCTCTATAAATAACAATAATTATGGTATTTGTTAAGCACTTAACTCTAGAGTGCCTGGGGTGCGATAGTCCCCATAAATGGCCCCTGACCCTACTCTGACCTTACTCCACGAGAGCAGGTCGGCATTTTTGTCTCGGATTCCTGTATAATTGCAGTGGATGAGAACTGGAAAAGCAGAGTGGCCTAGTGGTAAGAACATGGGCTTGGGAGTCATAGGATGTGGGTTCTAATCCAGACGCCTCCACTTATCTGCTGTGAGGCCTTGGGCAAGTCGCTTCACTTCTCTGGACCTAAGTTATCTCATCTGGAAAATGGGGATTAAGACAGTGAGCCACATGTGGGACAGGGAATGAGTCCAACGTGATTAACTTGTATCAACCCCAGGGCATAGAACGGTGCTTGGCACACAGTAAGCGCTTAACAAATACCGCAATAATTATTGTTATTATTATTATTGTTGTCTGTCATGTGCCTAATTTTATAGGTCAGGCCTCGAACTTCATGACCTCCTTAATCTTTGCTCAGTCACATAAGGCAGTTTCTACTTAAAGTTAACATAACACTGACTTCATCAAAGCAATCTTTGGGACAATGTGTTCTGAATAACCTTGGCTCATGCCTGGGTTTTTTTTTTTAATTTTTTATTTATGCAGGTTAGTACTTCCTTAAATTGTGAATCTATATTTAGCTCTAACCTAAATACAGAAGAGTAAGAAGAGCAAAGCCAGCAGATTTCTATTGGTTTCCCTTATTAACTACTGACAGATTTATTTGGAGACGAGAGAATAAACATTCAACGTCGCGGAGGTGATAGATTCCTTATACCTGCGGCTTCATCTCACTCACTCCACATGCCGCTATAAGATGTAAATCCCACATCTTTTTTCAGCTCTCCAATTCAATCTATTTAACACAGATTTTCACAAAGGCTCCAAGGAAAATAGTTACGACAGTAACGATGGGGTTTATTCAGATCCGACTGTGTCCCCAGCACTGTGCCAAGCTCTGGGGTAGATACGAGTTCGTCAGATAAGACATTGCCATTATTACCATTTTAATGGCTATAAGTGGTATTTGTTAAGCGCTTACTCTGTGTGTTTAGGACTGTACTACACACTGGAATAGATACGATATAAAGAGATCCAATACAGTCCATTCTCAACTTGGAGCTTTCTACCCTTTTACAGCTGTAAAATAAGGATTCATTCAATAACTGTTCTACCTCCTAATTAGACTGGGAGCCCTATGTGGACAGGGTGTATCCAACCTGATCTACTCTAGTGCTTAGAACAGTGTTTGGCATATACTATGTGCTTAACAAATACAACCACAATAACGATAATAATAACGATAACAATAATAACAGCAGCAACAACAAGAAGAATAATCTAATGCCAGCCATGGCAGCTAAAACCACAGTCCGATGCAAACTGGAAAGGACGTGTTAACCCCTAGACCGGGAGCTCATTGTAGGCAGCGAATATATCTCTTTGTTGCTGCATTGTACTCTCCCAAGAGCTTAATACGGTGCTCTGCACTCAATAAATACGATCGAATGAACCCCAAAGACTTTTCCGGTACTTTCTTATTGCCCTGACTCTGCAGTGACATAAATTCCGCCCTTCCATGAATGTGAGGAAGAAGGGACATGAAAGGCCCGCATGAACATCTACCTCTTTAACAGATGGCTTCTCCTTTCACCGACAACTGTCAAACCTCGGTCGGGTCACAAGGAACCTGCCCCCTCCTCTAGCGGCCGCCACGGCGGCCCCTCACCGGCTCTCGGCCCAGCCAGCGGCTTTCCCATCGGACCGGCAGACGCGACGAGTGAGTGGCCGGGCTGGGAGGCAACCTTTGGCAAAGTGCACGCGGGAATCTGACGCCAAAAACCTCACTAAGGCTACCGCATCGTCAGCCCAATTGACCAGTAGAGGTAGGGTCCAGTCCAGGAGAGCCCTCTTGCTAGCCACCTCCCTAGCCCCCGTGATATTAGGTGCCTAGGTTAGCCGGCTCTTTTGAGGATTCCCGCCGAACCTATTGATCGTGTGAGATGCCCTAAATATTGATAATGATAATAATAATAATTATGGTATTTGTTAGGCATTGAGAACAGTGCTTAGCAATGGGGTAGAAACAAGTTAATCAGGTTAGACACAATCTCTGTCCCACATGGGGCTCACAGTCTGAATCCCCATTTTCCAGATGAGGTAACTGAGGCCCAGAAAAGTGCTGCTTCTCTTGAAGGCCAGAAACCTTCAACAAAGATGTCCTTTTCCCATTCATGACACTCCCCTACATCTGGCTGATTCACCAGCCACCCACTGAGTAGCAGCCTGGCTTAGTGGATAGAGCAAGGGCCTGGGAGTCAGAAAGACCTGGGTTCTAATCCTGGCTCCATCGTTTGTCTGCTGTGTGACCTCGGACCAGTCACTTCACTGGGCCTCAGTTCCCTCATCTGTAACAAGAATGGGGATTAAGACTGTGAGCTCCACGGATCGGGTCCAACCAGATTAGCTACTCAAAGCACTCAGTACAGTGCCTGGGACATAGTAAGTATTTAAAAACCATTCAGAAAAATCCATGGCCAACATCTCTTGCCCTCTTTTGGACTCCTGGCATCTTTGAACGGGCCCTGTGACCCCCAGACAGAAGAGGCTCTCTGGCCCGGGAGGAAATGCTTAGAAGAACCTGTGCTAAACTCTGTGCTGGAGATCCCTACGAGGCAGGGTTCATTGGGTTTTGCTCTGCCAAGATCAGCTTAATATGTTTTGTGTCCCTGTGTGTGGTTGGCACACTGGAAAAAAAATGCAGGGATATGCACGGGGTGACAGTGGGGCTGAGGGCACTGTGGGTTTGCAGGTGCCAATTTGAAGGGAAGTCTGGTGGTGCCAGGCCAGGCTCCAGCCTGAATCTGCTCCATCACTTTCCTGCACTTGGAAAGTTTAACTGTTGCCACTTGAAGCACTGGTATGGACCGCTGGCTACCAGGTTGAGGCAGCAGCTGGCTTTCCTACCAATCAGTGGCATTCCCTGAATGCCTACTGTGTGCAGAGCACTATACTAAACAGTACGTTCAAAGCACTTGATACATGGCAAACACCGTGCCGAGCGCCGGAGTAGATACAGTCAGATCAGACGCAGTCCCTGACGTGTATGGGGGCGCACAGTCTAAAAGGAAGGGAGATCGAGTAGTCAATCCCCTTTTACAGATGAGGAAATCGAGGCACAGAGGAAGGAGCTAAGTGACTCACCCCAGGTCACGCAGCGGGCAAGTGGCAGAGCTGGGATTAAAACGCAGGTCTCTCGACCCACAGATCTTTGCTCTTTCCACTCAGCCGTTCTCCTTCCACACAGCCAGAGTAGAAATGGATCCCTGCTCGGGCTACAAACTCCAGATACAACGGTCCAGTTTGGGCTAGTACAGAGGCGCACGCAGTCAGGACTGATTGTCTCTTTTCTCTTATCCCGAGGCAAGACAGCAATCGTAATGGTCGCGTTTTTTAGGCTCTTACTATGTCCCAAGCAGCTCTTACTATGTCCCCAGCACTGCTGAGGACATGACAGCGTTATCAAATCAGACACAGCCCCTGTCCCAAATGAAGCTCCCACTCTAAGGGGGAGAAGTCGCAGATATTTAATTCCCATTTTAGAGACGGGAAAACGGAGGGACAGAGATGTTAGTTTGCCTCAAGTCACACCGCAGGCAAGTGGTGGAGCCAGGATTAGAACCCAGTTCAACTGATCATTTAGGCTCACCACCTCTGTCCCGTGTGATTTTTGTTCACTCGAGTATTGTGAAGATTAGGCCAGAAAGTTCTCGAGGGCAGGTTCTGCGTCTTATTTTCTCCTCCGTAATTTCCCCAGCCATCCCATTCAGTACCTGCATAGAGCAGACCTTTCTTAGATACTGTTCAATAAAAGAGTAATTTATGTGCTAAGTGATTCATGACTTTAGATGAACATTTCTACTAACTCTGCTGCATTATACTTTCCCAAACACTTAGTACAGTGCTCTGAACTCAGTAAGCACCCAATAAATACCACTGCTGGCTTGATTGATTTTGCCCCAAGAGGAAATAAAGAACATCTGTGAACTTTTCCAACAAGGAAACCCAACGAGAGGATCACAGTTGAAACCTTTAACGGGTCTCTGAGCCAGAACAACAACAGACAGGCTTAGCAAAACCACTTTTCTCGCTCATAACCGAGATGAAGTCATCTGCACAGTCAAGGGACACCGGGCAAGATGTTGTAATTCTGTTTTCCCGGGTTACAAGATCCTAATATAGATTGTGACTGGGGATAGTAATAATAGTATTAAATAAATGGCTTCTATATGCCAAGCGCGTTGCTAAGCACTGGGGTAGATAGAAGATCACTGAGTCAGGCACAATCCCTTTTCCACTTGGAGTTTACAATCTACATGTAAGAAAAAAGGCATCTTATCCCCATTTTACTTTCCCAAAGACATTAGAACCTAGGTCTCCTGACTCCCCTCCCATGGTCTTTCCACTGGCTCAGACCACAGAGACTGGAATCTGACTGAATACTTCTTTTCCCCTTCTTTCTCTTACTTTTCTTGATGCATTCCATCTTCTTTATCTTCCCCTTGCCCACCCCAAATTACATAAATGAGCTCCAGGCAACCTTTCTTTTTTTATGGTATTTGTTAAACGCATACTATGTGCCAGGCACTGTACTAAGCACTGGGATGTTGTTGTTACGCTGTCGAGTCGTGTCCGACCCATATTCATTCGTATTTATTGAGCGCTTACTTTGTGCAGAGCACTGTACTAAGCACTGGGATAGTACAATTCAGCGATAAAGACAGACAATCTCTGCCCACATCGGGTTTATGGTCTAGACGGGGGGGGGACAGACGTCATAACAAGTAAACAGGCATCAATAGCATCAATATAAATAGAATTATATATACACATGAAAAGTAAATGGGCATTAATATAGATTTATAGATACGTACACATATACCCAAGAGCTGTGGGGTGGGATGGGCGGTAGAGCAAAGGGAGTGAGTTGGAGGGAGGGGAGAGGAGCTGAGGAAAAGAGGGGCTTAGTCGGAGAAGGCCTCCTGGAGGTGTAGGGCTTAGAAGGAGGAGAAGTGTGATTGGCGGATTGGAGGAAGGAGAGCATTCCAGGCCAAAGGCAGGACTTGGGCCAGCGGTTGATGGCGGGACAGTGAGGAGCGATGCCATGGACACATCTCTCCCAGAACGCTCCATGTCCATCTGCCATCGTTCCGGTAGTGTACCCATAGAGTTTTCTTGGTACAAATACGGAAGAGGTTTACCCGAGTCTCCGCCCTCGACTCTCTCCCAAGCCACCGCTGTCCCGCACGAGGGCGTTTTGACTTGTAGCAGACTGCCTGCCACTCACTAGCCACTGCCCAAGCTAGGCATGGATATGTTTCTGCTTGACTCTCCCTCCCAGAGTCGAGACGGGTAGAGTCCTGGAAACTCTCCAGGTGCGACCCTGAGAGGTGGAGGCACTGAGATGGATACAAGATAATCAGGTCGGACCATTATCTGGAAGTATCTGCACAAACATTTTTACCCCGGAAGAAAGAAACCAGTTGACGCAAAGCATAGTTCAAGTGAGTACCCGCAATCTCCATGGGCTCCCAACCCTCACCACCTAAGTTGGAACACCGAAGGACTTATTTCCAAGACCTGTTTTTGACACCGGCACCGCTCCCTTTCGAGGGCGGCCTATGGCGACTGAAATGTGCTGGCTGTCGGGTGACCATCGTCATCAGTAATATTTATGCGCGGAGCACTGCACTAAGCACCAGGGAGAGTACGACGCAACAGTGTTGACAGACACATTCCGCTCGTCATGGATTTACAGTCTAAAGGGGGAGACGTTAATATAAATAATTTATAATATATATTTTAAAGGTATGTACATACATGGAGGGGGTGAATATCAAGCGTCCAGAGGTCACAAATCCAAGTCCATAGATGGTGCAGAAAGGAGAGGGAACCGGAGGAAAGAGGGCTCTAATCAGGGAAGGCTTCTTGGAGGAGATGTGACCTTTAATAACGCTTTGTAGGTGGGAGGAGTGGTGGTCTGGCGTATATGAAGGGGGAGCTCCGGGCTAGGCGGAAGATGAGGGAAAGGGGTCAGCATGAACCGTTTAGGGACGGCACTCTTACAACGGGAAACCAGAACCGGAGCTGTTTCCGAACATTCGCGTCAGCACTCGTTCATTCCATTCATTCAGTTGCATTTACTGAGGACTTACTGGACGCAAAGCACTGTACTAAGCTCTCCCCCAGGACCATACCCCATTCGCGGATCCCATCGACACACTGAGGCAGCTAACTCTCCCCAGCCCTGTTTCCGGTGGGGGGTCTATCCTTAGAATAAGATGGCGGCTGTGACACCGCCCTCGAGCTTTGGAATCTACCTTTGGGATATATCTTCTGCTCATTTCTCCATAATAATAATAATAATAATAATAATAATAACAAAAATAATTGTATTTGTTAAGCACTTAGTATATGCCAGGCACTCTACTAATGTACATGGCCTTAATTCTATTTATTTGCTATTGTTTTAATGAGATGTTCATCCCCTCGATTCTATTTATTGCTATTGTTCTTGTCTGTCCGTCTCCCCCGATTAGACTGTGAGCCTGTCAAAGGGCAGGGACCGTCTCTATCTGTTACCGACCTGTACATTCCAAGTGCTTAGTACAGTGCTCTGCACATAGTAAGCACTCAATAAATACTACTGAATGAATGAATGAATGGAGTAGATACAATGTAATTGTATCTGTCCCACATAGATCTCACAGTCTTAGTCCCCATTTTTCAGATGAGGCAAATGAGGCCCAGAAGTGTGAAGTGAGTTGCCCAAGGCCACACTGCAGACATGTGCAGAGCTGGGATTAGAACCCAGGTCCTTCTGACTTCCAGGTCCAAGCCACGCTGCTTCGACCCAAGACCAGACTGGAATATTGTTGACAACCACTAACCCTTGGCAAGGTCAGCCCTCCCTGTGAAACCCCGGGGCTACTGCATTGTCCAGAACTCCGGCCTACGCGGCACTGGCCTTTCCACGGTCCCTTGCCCATCAATCACCCATCGAGGGGCACCCTACGCGACCCTTCACGTTTCATGCTTGGGCCCTTACAACTGAACCAACAGAACCGAGAAATTAGGCCGCTATGCCACGGTGACCAGAGGAAAGGTCCATGAATCACCAGAGCAAATTCCCAGTCCCGAATCTTAACTAAAATCCCTACCGCTTCCGGCACAACTTACACTGAGCCCCAGAGAAAGGCAATAACTTCCTCAGATTGAATTAAGGCTTCAAAAAAGATCGACTGCCCAAAGCATCCTAACTTGGCTTTATTATATTCGAGTGCCAAACCACATGATTGGCCCTCATCGCCCTTATGGCTTCTTTTAAGCCAATAGTCCAGGAGGATGACTAAGTGTTCAGGCAAATGATAGAGTCATCTGTTTCCATCATTTCTTCATTTTTATAGTTAATACATTTCTTCAACCCTACGCAATTTACCGAACCGAGAGAACTCTCGTCTTCACAGAACCCATCTGGCTTGTGTTCTGACAGAATCGTTTCATCCCCCGGGTTCCGAATGTCAGGACGAGTGCGGTCAACGTCACAATCGAAGGGTCTTTCCTCGAGGGTTAATCGGTAGCAACGGCCTGGGGATGCCCAATTCCTTTTCAGACTAACGAGTGGCTCTCCTGCCACCTTCCTGGGCAAAATTTGAGTTCTGCACCACCCGTTGCTAGGTTACTGGCGTAAGACCTTATCTTGGCAAGGGGCTTTTGCTTAAATGATCCATTTGCTGCAGATTTGTTTTGCCTCTGCTTGAAAGTATCTGTTTCCACAGGCTGGAGACAGCCCAGAAGCTCAACTTGGCTTCCCTTTCCAGCTTTAATAGTTGAATCCCCGCCCCCCCCCATCCTGCTCCCCTCCGTATTCAGTCTACAAAGACACAGAAGCTTGTAATCGTATCCAGGAGGGGGTAACCCCCTCCCTCCGTTCCCCCACTGTTGTTGTTTTTTTAAAACAAGGATTGTAACTTGGGAGGCTGAAGCGGAATTCCAGGTTTCTACATTTAAGACAATTGAACAAAAGGTGATTTAAAAGCATCGATGTATTTGGATTAGGGGGAGAGACTGACACTGTTTAGTTGAGGATATGGTTTCAAGGAAGGTTTCTTTCTAAAGATTGACTATTACAGTGGAAGAGGATGTCACCCTGGCAGATACATTTATACACACACACTCATAGGCATACACACATGCCCGCACATATATAAACATATGCATATATAAACATGCAAATATGTATATATATATATATATATAAAATCCTTAATTTTGAAGATGATGCTACTGCCCATAATATTGTATATATGTTCTCATTTTTGCCCCATAAACAACCTGCTTCTGCTTTCGAGCTTGACTCCAGATCACTTGATCTTCATGAAGCCTTTTTCCTAAAAGAGCAATTCAGTCACTCCATCAATAGTATTGCTGAGCTCTTATTGTGTGCAGAACACTGTATTAAGCGCTAAGGAGAGGATACTAGAAGTAGCAAACAAGATCCCTGACCTCAAGTACCTTATAGTCTACTGTGTGCAGTGCACGGTACTAGATGCTTGAAAGAGTATAAAAGAGGTGGATAATTATAATTATTATGGTAGTTTTTAAGCACTATGTGCCACGCACTGTACTAAGCGCTATCCCTGCCCAAAGGGAGTTAATTTAAAGGGATAGACAGACATGGATTAGATTGCAGAAAGGAGAAAAAAGTGCTTCCTTCTCAAGACTGTTGAATGCCACGGGCAACCAGTCCACTCCAATGGTCTAGATTGTAAACTCATTGTGGGCAGGGAATGTGTCTGTTTTTTGTTATTTCTGTACTCTCCCAAGCGCTTAACACAGTGCTTTGCAAACAGTGCCTTGCAAACAGTTAGCACTCAATAAATATGATTGAATGAACAAATGAATGGTCCCCCCAGCTGCTAAATACTGCTTGACACCCCAGATTTTCCCTAAACAAAAGAACACTGCACCCCTCTACATGCGTCTGGTGAATTGCCAGATGGTAAGTGCACAGTTCTTTCCCAGCCAGCAATGAAATCAATCTCCAATCAATGAATGTATTTTCAGCGGCTGGAATTGACCCGCCAAAGTGTCAGAAGCGATCACGGATGTGATCGTCAGGCGGGAAATTAAGGGTCACAGAAATGAAGGTCAGATCAAACTGGCAAACCAGCGACAAAACAATTTGAATTTAACCTAAGGTGACCAGAGGTCCCCATTTAGGGCAGGTCAGTCGCGAAGTTCTGTGGGTTGTCAAGTCTCCTTACTGAGGGGTCTTGGGGTATGGTTTTGTCCCCAAAAGCCGAAAACACACAACAAAAGGGGTCAGCTGACAGGAGTAGGAGAAAGGAAAGAAGGGAGAAGGGAAAAAAAGATGAGGGTGAAGAGATTCAGTCAGTCAAACTTATTCATTGAGGACTTACTGTGTGTGTAGAGCACTGTACTAAGCGTTTGGGAGAGTACAGTATAAAAATAAAGCAGAGTTGGCAGACACATTCCCTGCCCAAAATGAGCTTACAGTTTAGAGGGCGAGACAGACACTGATATAAATAAACTACAGATATGTACGTAAGTGCTTTGGACCTGAGGGAGGGGTGAATAAAGGGACCAAATCTGCATAGCCTAGTGGATAGAGCACGGGCCTGGGAGTCAAGGACGACCTGGGTTCTAATCTCGGCTCTGACACCTGTCAGCTGTGTGACTTTCGGCAAATAATGGCTTAGTTTCTCTGTGCCTCAGTTACGTCATATGTAAAATGGGGATTAAGACCCTGAGCCCCATGTGAGACAGGGACTGTGTCCAACCTGATTACCTTGTATCTACCCCAGTGCTTAGAACAGTGCCTGACACAAAGTAAGTGCTTAACAAATGCCACAATTATTATTATTACTACCTGTCTGCTGGATGACCTTGGGCAACACACTTCACTTCTCTGTGCCTCAGTTCCCTCATCTGTAAAACGGGGATTGAGACTGCGAGCCTCGCGTAGACGGGAACCGCGTCCACCCTGATTTGCTGGTATCCACCCCAGTGTCCAGTACAGTGCGCGGCACATAATAAGCGCTTAACAAATACCCCAATTATTACTATAGTAAGCATTTTAATAACACAATTATACAGTGCCCAGCACATAATAAGCATTTAACAAATACCCCAATTATTATTGTAGTAAGCATTTTAATAACATAATTATTAACACTTCTGCCAGTCCCACCACCCATACTGCCATCCCCCACCATCGCCACCGACGCCATGACCGCCGGCAGCCGTCGCCAACGTTATCACCACCATCGCCAGCGACCACCTTGGGCTCAACGTCCCCGGCCCGAATCTAAAGAGAAGACGGGCCAGGCCGGAGACACAACGCCACGAGGGTCATCGGGATACCAGTTGCCGCGGCTCCCACAGCCCCAGCTGAAAGAACGACGACCTTCACTCCGGTCTGAGGGCCAATCAATCTAGCCCTGCGCACTAGTGCTGATTTCGCTTCTGAGGAAAAGAAACACAAACACCCAAACGCACAGAGGGTTCCTTCTCCAGGACCCTAGTGGAGCTGCTCCTACAAAAACATACACAGAAAGTCCCGCTATCCCATTAAAATCTAAAAGGGAGGGAAAAGCATATTGCAAATATTCTGTACACAAATCAATGTGGGTGACGCACGATTGAAAATGATTCCCCTTCATGTCTTTCCAAGATCATAAAAAATAAGTCGGTAGCTGTCATCTCGGTCTTATCCCGGCTCTGAAAGGAGCAACAGAAAATACCACGCTGAGTTTTTTTTTTTTTTTTCCAATTCATCAGTGAATTCAGTTTTCTACCGACTGCCTGTGTAGGCGATTAATGGTTTTACAAGGTTCAAGCTTATTCCAAATCTCCCGAAATCTGCTGAACCCAGAGCTTTTCGAAAAGCCATAAACCCACACTAACGGATTAAGCAGTTGATTAACCGAGGCAAAACGAAAGTTTCCCAAGCGGCCTATCGGTACCTGGTGAAATCAGGGTATGCAACAAACAGAATAGCGGGGGTTTGATTAAGAGGAGCAGATTTTAGAAACAACCATGCAGAGACCGGAGGATCAGATTTTGGAAATATATTCAGCAACTGGATTCCAAGATTTGAAAACTCTGCATCAGTATTGATTACACTGCAACATGCCTAGGACACTCACTCTTTGGAAAGCCTGTTTTTGATAGTGGTTTCTGAAGGGATCAATCAATGATATTGACTGAGTGCTTACTGTGTGCAAAGCCCCATACTAAGCACTCGGGAGAGTACAATATAATAGCGTTGGTGGACGTGTTTCCCGCCCATGACGTTTTCACTGCAAACCAATGCATTAGCGTAATTAGAGAGAGGCCTCAGTTGGTCTGGAAGGCCCATACCCAGCAATCCCCGTTCCAGGGATGGGGCTGAATCTTGAAGATAAAGATGGAAAAACAATATACGGCCGGTGGGTGACAGTTCATCTGGGTAACTCTGGCTTCTGCTCCCAGCTCCCCACTGAAAACGCTCAGCCCGGTATAACGGAAACAGCTTGGGACTGAGAGTCAGGAGATTTAGAATCTAAATCCCAGCTGCGCTGCTCGCCTACTGTGTGACCTTGGACAAGTCACTTAACTTCTTTCTCTGTGCTTCAGTTTTCTCACCTGCAAAATGGGAATAAAATACCCGGGCCGCTACCCGGCCCATGCAAGAAAAAGACCGAGAAGGCTCCGATGGAAAGGTTGACTCCCTTCGCGACCAGTCAATCAATTGATGGTAGCTTTTGAGCGCTTACTGTAGGTAGAACACCGGACTAACGGCTTGAGCCGTCTCCCAGCCCTCACACTGAGCCCCTCGCAAGCTCGCGGAGACCTGCGGGAAGACACGCGGACCGACCGGAAGCCCCAGAGAAGCCAAGCTTTTTCGCGCTGGCTCTCTCAGGCAACTTTTCAAATATTTTCAATCAATGAAACCAACCATAAAACCCAATATGTTCTGGCGAGTTATTTTTATAAATATTGATGCCTGCACAATCTAAGGGACTTTTAGTCTGTATCGTACATTTATTTACCTAGAAATCACCAGGCTTAGGGTGGAGACGTTTGATATTCAAGAAGGCTTTTAAAAAAGGTTTTTTGTTTTCCTATCAGAATTTCACGTCAGAGAGAGAAGTGGAGAGCGAGAGGTGTTTGAGGTGGACTGGAAACTCACAGTCCAGAAGTGCAGAATGGGGTTCTTCTCAAAAGTATTCCTGTGCAAAGCCAGATCTCTATAAGAAGTGCTCAAAGCACTGCGCTAAGCACTTAGAGTTGCTAGGCCTGATTTCTTACGGCACTTACCAGGAGCTGCACCGTAGCACAGTGTTCTTTTGGGCTTTCGTCACGTCCAGTCCAAGTGAAACACTAAACTGTTGCATCACAGTAGGTGTGAATCTTCCTTTCATAGTAATATTTTATTAATGTTTTATTATGTGGCAAGCACTGCTCTAAGCGCTGGGGTCGATACAAGTTAATCGGGTCAGATACATGTTCCACAAGGGGCTCACAGTCTAATAATAATAACTGTGGCATTTGTTAAGCACTTACTGTGTTCCAGGCACTAAGTGATGGGTTGGATAGAGTCCCTGTCCCACATGGGGCTCACAGTCTTTATCCCCATCTTACAGATGGGGTAACTGAGACACAGAGAAGTGAAGTGACTTGCCCAAAGCCATTCAACCGACAAGTGACAGAGTCAGGATTAGAACCCATGACCATCTGACTCCAAGGCCCATGCTCTGCACTGTGCCTCTTCCCCTAGGGAGAGAGAAGCAGCGTGGCTCAGTGGAAAGACCACAGGCTCGGGAGTCAGAGGTCATGGGTTCGAATCCCGGCTCCGACACTGGTCAGCTGTGTGACTGTGGGCAGGTCACTTCACTTCTCTGTGCCTCAGTTCCCTCATCTGTAAAATGGGGATTAAGACTGTGAGCCTCACGTGGGACAACCTAATACCCTGTATCTACCCCAGTGCTTAGAACAATGCTCTGCACATAATAAGTGCTTAAATACCAACATTATTATTATTATACAGGGAGGGAGAACAGGTTTCAAATCCCCGCCTTACAATTGAGGAAGCTGCATCACAGAGAAGTTGAGTGACTTGCCCACGGCCACACAGCAGGCAGCTGGCAGAGGCGGAATTAGAACCCAGGACCTCTGACTCCCAGGCCCACGCTCTTTCCGCTAGGCCACACTGCTTCCTTAAGTCAGGGCCCTTCGGAAGTGAAATCCTGGTGGTATCGAGAGTGTTCTCCTACATAGTGAGGGTTGAGTAGTAAAATTCCACATCAAGGACTACGCACGGTCTAGCGCTCACCATTTCCGTTGCCTCTCCTATCTGCACAAACAGATCTCCCGATACGGAAGAGGCCTGTACCGCTAGTCCCCGGGGTAAGTCCCCACAGCATTTACATTTATATCCATAAGCTTCTTGTGAGCAGGGGACGTGTCTACCCACTCTGTTATAATGTATTATCCCTAGTGTTTAGTACAGTGCCCTACACAGAGCAAATACCCGATAAATACCACTGAACGACGAACAATCTTCTTGACAGAATGTCTACTGAAAACACGACTGAAGGCAGAACTGAGTGCGGAGGGATTCACTGTTCGAGGCAATGCAGCAAGACCTGGGAACGATTTACGGCAGGGGACGGTTCGATCTTTCTGATGAATCTGCGCTTGCCATTAGATTAATCTAGAAGAGAGGCGTCGACCTCGCTCTGGATGTTGGGGAGATTAGACTAGATGCGGGAGGAGCTTTTCCCCAGGCCAGAACCATCAACTTCAAGAGGCAACTTTGGATGGAGTTCAAAAAGAGCCGAATCTTTAGACGTGGCTTGAGGCTAAAGCGGGTTGTGAATTCTCCATTATGCCTATTGAAAGTTGTGCTATATCGTGGGGCTGCATGCAATTACCGCGTCTTGCTTAATCAGGCTTACGGTATGTGACTGCTCTGAGGGACATTTCTGCAGAACATTGACTTTCAGGAAAAGCAACAACCAAAAAACCAGGCCAAGAAAACCGAGTGCCACATGGAGCTCATAGCACGCAACTGTGATCTTCCAGGATCAACACCATCAGTGGCATTTTTGAGTGCTTACTTTGTGCCAGGCACTGTACTAAGCGCTGGGGGGGGGGAGGATACAAGTAAATCGAGTTGGACACAGTCCCTGTCCCATGTGGGGCTCACAGTCTTAATCCCCATTTTACAGATGAGAGAACTGAGGCCCAGAGAATAATAATGTTGGTATTTGTTAAGCACTTACTATGTGCAGAGCACTGTTCTAAGCGCTGGGGGAGATACAGGGTCATCAGGTTGTCCCACATGGAGGCTCACAGTCTTAATCCCCATTTTACCCTTTGTGCCAGGCACCGTACTAAGCGCTGGGGGGGGAATCCAAGTAAATCGAGTTGGACACAGTCCCTGTCCCATGTGGGGCTCACAGTCTTAATCCCCATTTTACAGATGAGATAACCAAGTCCCAGAGAAGTGAAGTGACTTGTCCAAGATCACACAGCTGACAAGTGGCAGAGTCGGGATTAGAACCCAAGCACCTAGTCAAGTGTTCTGCAACAGTGAGCACTCAAAAATGGCATTGATGGTGTTGATCCAGATAAGTGACTTGCCTAGGGTCACAGAGCGGGCAAGTGGAAGAGCCGGGGTAAGAACCAGCTTTTGTGATTCCAATGTTGGAATGGTTTTCCATTAAGATTGGCAGAAATCAAGGCAACACTCGAAGCGGTCTTCTTTCTCCTTTCACCCTGGCACCATGCACACTAAGTGATCCCGGATCAGGCCCAAATCTCCCGGGGCCAACAGGCTGCCCTAGGGGTTCAGGTCTCACCTGGAACATTCATTCATATTTATTAAGTGCTTACTTTGTGCAGAACACTGTACTAAGCACTTGGGAAAGAAAGTACAACAAAAAACAGTGACGCTCCCTGCCCACATCAAGCTCACAGTTTAGAGGCAGGGGAGACAGATAGCAATACAAGTAAATAAAATTACAGATATATACGGAAGTGCTATGGGGCAGGGGGAGAACAAAGGGAGCACGTCAGGACGACGCAGAAGGGAGGGAGCGATAAGGAAAAACGGGGCTTAGTCTGGGAAGGTCTCTTGGAGGAGATGTGGGGTGAGGATGGGAAAAAAAGAGAGATCAAGAGGGCCAGTGGCCGCTCCAGAGACTATGGCCCACCCCGTCTGTCCCCGAATCAATCATATTTACTGAGCACTTACTATGTGAGAGCACTGTCCTAAGTGCTTGGGAGGGTACAATAAAACAAGTTGGTAGACATGTTCCCTGCCCACAGTGACCTTACAGGCGAGAAGAAGTGGACGATGCCACAGCAGGCAAGTCTGCCTGGAAACTCTGATTCTCTGTCTTCTCCTATTGGATCAGAAAGCCAGGGAAGAGGAGGAAGAGGAGGAAGAGGAGGAAGAGGAGGAAGAGGAGGAAGAGGAGGAAGAGGAGGAAGAGGAGGAAGAGGAGGAAGAGGAGGAAGAGGAGGAAGAGGAGGAAGAGGAGGAAGAGGAGGAAGAGGAGGAAGAGGAGGAAGAGGAGGAATGGTCGGGCAAAGATCTCCAGAACGGACCACGTCAATTCAGAGCCTTTCGCTCTCAGAAGGGACCCGCTATCTTTTGCACACAGTAAGTGCTCAATAAATACGATTGACTGAATGAAACTGGAACTATTCTCCAAGATCAGACAAGCCCGGTCCCAGTAGAGGGGCAAGGATTCCGACTGGCTGCATCTCCCCGGGCTCCACCCTAATGAACCACCACCACTCGGCTACAGGTTCAAGCAGGGGGGGTATGAGGAGTGGAAACTCCCCTACTTAACAATAATAATAACTGTGGTACTTGTTAAGTGTTTACTATGGGCCGAGCACTGTGCTAAGCCATGGGCTATATACAGTACAATCAGATCAGACACAGTTCCTGTCCCACTTGGGCCTCGTGGTCTCTTGGAGAGGGAGAACTGGTATTGAATTCCCATTTTACAAATGAGGAAACTGACTCCGGACAAGTAACAATAATAATAATAATTGTGGTCTTTTTTAAGCACTTACTATGTGCCAGGTACTGTTTTAAGCGTTGGGGTAGATACAAGCTAATCTGATTGGACACATGGGGCTCATAGTCTTAATCCCCATTTTACAGATGAGGGAACTGAGAGAGAAGTGAATTGACTTGACCATGGTCACACAGCAGGCAAGTGGCACAATCAGGATTAGAACCCAGGTCCTCCGGCTCCCAGGCCCCTGCTCTTTCCACTAGGGCTATGCTGCTTCTCTGGTTGAGGTCTCTCGATCATGTGAATGGATTGATGTCCTTTCCATTATTTTCTTTGGGAAAGTAGACTTCATTTAGAGGTCTTCACATAACACTCTAGTTAAAGGGAACCAATTAAGTGTGCTGAGGATTGTGATGTAATAATAATAACGGTATTTGTTGAGTGCGTACCATGTGCCGAGCACTGTTCTAAGCTCTGGGGCAGATACAAGGTAATCAGGTTGTCCCACGCTTGCTTGGGTCTGGGGAGGAGGTGGGTCACCATGATGTGCAGGCAGTGTGATGTCCCACGTGATCTGACATCATCCCGTGCCTCCAGAAAAGCTGCGCGGCCTAGCAGAAGGATCTGGGAGTCAAAGGACCGGGGTTCGAATTCTGACTCCATTACTTTTCTCCAGTGGGACTTCGGGAAACTCACTTCACTTCTCTTTGCTTCAATTTCTTTGTCTGTAAAATGAAGATTCAATACCTTGTCTCCCTTCTACTATGAGCCCCACCTGTGACAGGGATGTGTCCAAACTGATTACCTTGTATCTACCCATTGGACTGTGAACTCATTGTGGGCAGGGAATGTCACTGTTTATTGCTGTACTCTCCTTTCCCAAGTGCTTAGTACAGTGCTCTGCACACAAAAGTGCTTAATAAATATGATTGAATACCCCAGTATTTAGTACAGTACTTATTATATATTAGGAGCTTAACTAAGCCTGTTTTTATTACTATTATCCACTCTTTGATCATTGTTTCTACTCCAGCGCTTCGAACAGTGCTAGGCATATAGTTAACATTTGCAAATACCGTAATTATCATCATCATTATTATAATCGCTATTACTATTACCCACCTTTCCTAGAGACCGTGC
Source organism: Ornithorhynchus anatinus (assembly GCF_004115215.2). Lineage (NCBI taxonomy): Eukaryota > Metazoa > Chordata > Mammalia > Monotremata > Ornithorhynchidae > Ornithorhynchus > Ornithorhynchus anatinus. The sequence continues at coordinate 7,641,376 of NC_041737.1, forward strand.
ATCCTGGTGGTCAGCGCAGCCCCGGGGGCGGAGGAGGCAGGCAACGGTGAACCCCAACCCAGCCCACCCTCGTTTGTGGGGACAACTGCATTCGGGAGCCAGAGGAGACCCCAATTGCCCTCAATCTCCCCAACCAGGATTCCTGTCTCAACTCCTCCCCGCTGCACGGGGCTCCGCTTCGAGCGCATTGGTCTGGATGCATCGAGAGCTTTTCCTGAGAAACATTCAAATGTGGGAAGCCAAAAGCCTGGCTCTGCTACAGCAAAATCTCTTTAAGTCAAAATTCAAAGGGCTGGGAAAAACCACTCTCTGAATGAACTGGTTTCAGATTATCTGATTTTTTTTCCCTTTAATTAAAGAACAATGGGGCATCTAGTCATTGGGGGAGAATTCCATCTGCTTCAAATTTCGGGTTATTTTGAAAAACTTACTATGAACTTCACTTTATATGTAAGGCCCATGCATTCAAAGCGGAGGCATAGCTGATCCTCCAAACTAGTTCAAGAAATCAACTGGCATTTGAAACCCAACAGAATCATCTTTTGGTGCCAAGTAACCAGTACAAGATTAGGAGCAAGGACTCGTGGAAACTGCACAGGACCGGGTGTCAGGAGACTTCGGTACTAATCCAGCCTCCTGTGTGACCTCGGGCAAGTCGCTTAACTTTTCTGTGTCTGTTTCCTCCTCTGTAAAATGGGGATTCATACTTGTTCTCCTTCAGTCATATTTTTTGAGCACTTACTGTGTGCAGAGCACTGTAGTAGGCGCTTGGGGGAGTGCAAAATAACTGAGTTGGTAGACACAATTTCTGCCCACAATGAGCTCACGGTCTAGAGGGGGAGACGGACATTAATATAAAGAAATTACGAATATGTACATAAGTGCTTTGGGTCCGAGGGAGGGGTGAATAAAGGGAGCGGACGCAGAAGGGAGTGGGTGAAGAGGAAAGGAGGGTTTGGTCAGGGAAGGCCTCTTGGAGGAAATGTGCCTTCAACAAGGCCTTGAAGGTTGGGAAGAATGATCCTCTGTCGAATATGAAGAGGGAGAGAGTTACAGGCCAGAGAGAGGACATGGGTGAGAGGTCGGCGATGCGACAGATGAAACTGAGGTAACAACTAGTAGGTTGGCATTAGAAGAGTAAGTATGTGGGTTGGGTTGTAGTAGGAGAGCAGTGAGGTAAGTTAGGAAGGGTCTAGGTGAATGCCTTAAAGGCGACGTTCAGGCGTATCTGATGGAGTGGTGGTTCTTGAGGAGTGGAGAAACAGGGACTGAAGCTTTTTGTAGAAAAATGATCTGGGTAGCAGAGTGAAGTATGGACCGGCGTGGGGCGAGACAGGAGACAGCGAGGTCAGCAAAGAGGCTGATACATTAATCAAGGTGGGATATGATAAGTGCTCGGATTAACACAGTAGCAGTATGGATGGAGAGAAAAGGATAGATTTTTAACGATACTGTGAAGGTTGAACAGACAGGATTTAGTGATAGTTGAATATGTGGGTTGAAAAAGAGATGGGTCAAGGATAACGTGAAGTTTTATGGTTTATGGGTTATGTCTACATTGATGGGAAAATCAGGGAGAGGACGGGGTTTGGGGGAGCAGATAAGGACTTCTGTTTTGTACATATTAAGTTTGAGGTGCTGGCAGGACATCCAAGTAGAGATGGCTTGAAGGCAGGAGGAGATGCCAGACTGCAGAGACGGAGAAAGATCAGAGCTGGTGAGGTTGATTTGGGAATCACAGAGGTGCTAGTTGAAGCCACGGGAGTGAATGAGGTTCTCCAAAGAGTGGGTGTAGATGGAGAATAGAAGGGGACCCAGAATTGAACCCGGAGAGACTCCCACGGTTAAGGGATGGGAGGCAGAGGAGGAAGCCGCGAAAGAGACTGAGAACGAGCAGCCACAGAGGAGGAGAACCAGCAGAGGATGGAGTCACTGAAGCCAAGGTTGGATAACGTTTCCAGGAGAAGGGGGGTGATCGACAGCGAAGGCAGCTGAGAGGTCGAGAAGGATTAGGATGGCTGATAATGAGGGGAAGGCCTAGGTCCAATCAGATTATTTTACATCTACCCCAGTGCTTAGTTCAGCTCTTGACACATAGTATGTGCTTAACAAATACCACAATCATTATTAAAACCTCTCCCTACCCATCTTGATGCTCTCCCCTTGACCATTCTATTCTCACACCATCTATTTACCCTCTCTTTTAACTCCTGAATGCCCAGATTATGTCTTCCGGTCTTCCGCCTGACACCGCAGGCTCTTCAAAGGCAAAAATGGCATCTTATCTGCTTTTTCGCTATGCCCAGCATTCACCACACAGTAGCCACTCAGCAATGTTGGAGATGGGAGAAGCAGAATAGACCAATGTAAGTTCCTTTAAGGGCAGGGACCAGGTTGACCAATCCTCTTGTACTCTTCCAAGAGCTCAGTACAGAGCTCTACACCCAGTGAACGCTCAAGAAACACCGTTGATGGATTAAACAAAAGTGCTCTGGGCCGACAGCTCGAGGGCAAGGTATCACAGAGACTGGATCCGACCTGATTATTCTGTAGCTACTCGGGCGTTTAGCACATAGTAAGTGCTTAATAAACACCACCGTCATTATTACTATTTTGCAGATCCCTCCGCTTTTCCCACACACATGAAAAACTGCAACTATAGAAAAACTGCAACTATAGTACATCCTGCTGAATTTACACCCAAAAGACTTTTGAAAAAAGGGAAAAGATTTACTCAGGCCACAGGAAAAGCAAACGGATCGCTCCCAGGATTGAAGAAAAGTCGCCCTTTTGTATGAATTCCCAGCACACCCAAAAAACGGGTGAGGAGAGTGCCTTTTTCATTCACATTTGCCCTTCCTCCCGACAACCTATTTTCTTTCGGACCTTGACAATTGCAGGTGTCTGACAGCGGAGAGCTCGGCCCTGCCGTTACCTAAATAGAAGCCCCACTGAAAAAAGGATCAAGAGCTCTGCGTTTCATCAATTTAATATCCCGGCGTGAGCACCGGCCAAGCCGACACTGATCGTCCAGGCCAAGACAAACACGTGAACCTGGGCTGAAGGAAGCCGGGGCCTGGAGACAGCCCTACAGTCTAAACTTCTTAAGGAGTCAGGATAAGCGCACTTTTATTGAAAAGGTGCTGCTCCACCTAAGGAACACAGATTCGGCTCAAAACACTGCCCCCTTTGACTGCCCGTGTTAGCTTAAGGTGTGTTCAGTTCAGTGACTGCAAAACCTGCGTCACGGCTACCTGCTGCTCGCTTATTTCGTCCAGAGGTGGACCCTTGTGGAAACCACGCCGAACACTGCGCTGATTTATCGAGAGGAAAATAAAAGCGGAGGGAGCTCTGGCCGGAGTTCTCGGTTTCCCACCCACCCAGCCCCAAGCAAACGGGGCTGTGGGAGGTAAATAATTGATTATAGGTTCCCCGGGTCTCTAGAGCTCTGGGGACGGGGTTTAAATTTAGCGTGCGGATATTATTCTTTCATACGACTTGGGCCTTAGATTCTGTCTGGGGTGAAAGGCTTCAGAAATTTCTAATCTTTACCCAGACACGGGGATGGGATGGAAATTCCCGTTCCACGTTTCTTCCCGCTGGGTGTCCGTCGTCTCTCCCCCGTGAGATCTTAAACTCCTGGAGAGCGGGGACCCGAGGCCGGCTTGGGACAAGAAGGAAGGGAAGCAGCTGCTTCTGGGTGCCCTGTCAGCATCGGGGAGCATAGCAACTCTGCAGCATTTAGTGGCAACCACTTTCTCTTTGGAATGCTCGAAGCTCGGCTATTTAGATCCCTTAAATCAACTACTGATTTAAGTACTCATTGGTTGCTTTCTGCAGGCAGAGCACCGTACTGGTCCCTTGGGAAAGTACAACACGGTAGAACTGGTAGGGACGTTCTCTGTCCTCAAGGAGCTTACAGTCTAGCTGGGGAGACAGATGTTAAAAAGAAATTACAGATGGGAACCGACAGGATAGGAATGTAAGTGCCGCGGGGTTGGAAGTGAGGTGAGTATCCAAGTATTTAAAGGGTTACACAGCTACGCACATAGGTGATGCAGAGCCTGTCACTGGGCAGGGATTGTCTCTATCTGTTGCCAAATTGTACATTTCAAGCGCTTAGCACAGTGCTTTGCACATAGTATGTGCTCAATAAATACTATTGAATAAATGAATGAATGCAGAGGGGAGGGAGAGCAAGGTGGGGAGGGAAAACTAGTTAGAGTTTTTAGAGTTAGTTAGTAAGAGTTAGTCAGGGAAAACTTCCTGGAGGAGATACATGATTTTATGTAATTGTAAGATTACAGTCATTAGTGGTTGGCAGTGATCTTTTCCTTTACTATCATGATAGTCTTGAGACACGGCTGACTGACTTAGGCTGTCTTCCACAAAATGACGTATGTGACATCACTGCATTTCCCTGTGTTATTGGCCACAGCACACAAAATGTCAGGCGCCACAAATGGCCATTTCAGGGAGGGGGGGGGCAACAATTTCCAGCCTCAGAGTGGCCAAATGCCTCAAGTTAGCCTTGCGAGAACTGTCTATGACTTCTCTGTACCATCCCCAAAAGACAATTATAATAATATTAATGATTGTGAGACTTGTCGGGCACTTACTATGTGCCAAGACCTGTGTTTAGGGCTAGGCAAGATATAATACCATCCCTCATTCAGAGCCTACGGGAGAGAAAGAACAGGTATTGGACCTTTACAGATGAAGAAACTGAAGCCCAGAGAATTTAAGTGACTCACTCAAGGACACACAGCAGTTCAGGAGCAAAGCTAAACCCCAAATTGTGCTCAATAAATGCAATCGATTGATTGCTCTACACCCAGTAAGGACTCAATAAACGTCATTGACTGATTGACTTTAGGGCACAGCAGATTTATGCCCTTGGTGACAAAGTGGCCCCTCTGCTCGCCCCATTGCACTTGGAGGCTACATCAGTGCTACCGTTTCACTCCAGGACTGGATTGTGTTTGCGCCCCTCTCTTTCTTTTCCCCGATCTGATGGGAGAGACGGGCTATCCCCTCGGAGCGGGGCAGGGGGTGTAGGGGATGGGAGGTGTTTATCTGTATGCCTCTTGGGATCCCAAGGTTATGTTGATTCATTCATTCAATCGTATGAATGAGCGCTTACTATGTACAGAGCACTGTACTAAGCGCTTGGAACGTACAATTCGGCAACAGATAGAGACAATGATTTCCACTAAAGGAAATGCTGAAGGGTGTCCAGGGCATTAACCAAACACCACAAATGAAGGCATTGATCTGGACCAATTTTTTTTTTCTCTCTCCCTGAAGCATGGCTGCAGCGGGAAGGACGCATAGGCCTAAAACAGAGAGCAAGTGATCTCACTATTACAAGAAGCTGGAACCAGAAAGTCACCAGACCAGAGAAAAGTAAAAAAGTCACAAGACTCACCAGCCATGGCAAATTTTTATCACTTCTATGAAGCATGCCAGATCTCTCTCTCACTCTCTCCTCCCGCCCCTACCCCTACCCCCACACCCAGTCAGGTTAAGCCTTTCTGGATCAGGCTTAAAATGCTTTTCATTTCCCAGGGAAGGAAACAATCGAAAAGGCCACTCCACCACACTTCCACCTGCATCATTTCCCCAGTCCCAACCCTCAAACTTGATCTGTGTGATGCCCTCTGATTCCTTTTCCAATCCACAAGCAGCAAGGGCCAAGGGCGGATTTCAGATCTTGGCCAAAACAGTCCTGAAAAAAAAAAAACAACCAGGGGATGCCAAAAAGAAAAAAAAAGGAGGAGAAGGAAGGAAGGAGGGAAGGAGGGAGGGAAAGAGACAGGAGAAGGAAGCAGGAAGGAAAAGAAGAAGAATGCAGCTATTTCTGAATATGCTTTCTATATTGAAATCCAGTTTTCCATTCAGGAAAAACACTAGTCAGTAAGAAACTTGATCGAGACCTCGGGCCATTTCAGCATCTATTTACTTTCATTTAACAGGTTTCACATTTTAGTCTACGAGTGCCCGATTCAGATGAGGTTGTGGGGGAAGGGGAGGGGAGAACGTGTGTATGTGCGTATGTGGGGGCACAAAACTAGAAAAGACCAGGCAAGTTACCCAGCCTGTAATTGATTACTGAGATAGAAAAAGCAGTAGTTGTAGTTGCCAATTTTAATAAGTTTACGTTACTTTATATTCCGGGAGCTGTGAGTGGAGAAAGAATTTCGGCAGCAAACACTACCTTTTGTAACAAAAGCAGAAAACCAGAAGGGAAATTATGAGCCAGGGTGCCCCAAAGCCCAGTTTGGGGGAAAAGACATGGCCAAGATGACAAAGTGTGATTCAAGATCCGTTCCAAAACAAATACCTAGGAAAGCATCCAATCACCACCCACTTGTTCCAGCTCAGTTAGCTTTTAATTACCTGCATCAAAATCCAGCTTTCCCAAGGGAGTTTAGATCTATGCCATTTCTTCCTTCCCCCAACTTCAACAAAAACAGAAACCCCATTTCCCCATCTGATTTCCGAAATGGTGACTTCCATGAGGGAGGGCAGGAGGGTGAAGGAGGAGAAGGGAAAAAAAAAAAAAAAAAGCTATCCCCTTAGAGAATTTGGTGATTTTCCCCTCTGGCTGAAGTGTTGCCACATAAAGTAGCAGTAACCTTGCCCGGCAAGAGAATGTGCATCCGACTTCCTGGTTCTCTGGCTCATGGTTTCTCCTCCATCCTCCCTACTCAAATGAACTCATGAAATATTTCTCACTTTATTCTCTGCGATGAGTCAGACTTTCACATTGGGAATTTTCACTGGCCTCTTCCAAAGGCCAGGTGCAGCCCATAAAATGACTGAATCCGAAAGCAACTCCACTTCCTCTAATGGGGTGAATTTTCAACCCTCCTATGGGGAAGAGATGAGGGGGTAAAAAACTGGAATGATTAACAAGGTCGCCCACGGCCAGTGTTTCTGATGTCTGACTTTTTGGGAATAATTAGGAAGAAAGGAGAAAAGGCTGGGCACCATGAATTTGAGTGTTCCCCACAACCTTGCCATTGTTCGACCTGAGAGGAATGATTTCCAAGTACTTAGTGAGTGCTTTGCACACAGTAAGCACTCAATAAATACGACTGAATGAATTCCCCCGCCCCCACTCATGGTCTAGTGGCTAGAGCACAGGCCTGGGAGTCAGAAGATCATGGGTTCTAATTCCAGCTCCTCCACTTATCTCCTGTGTGACCTCGGGTGAGTCACTTCACTTCTCTGGGCCTCATTTACCTCTTCTGTAAAATGGGGATTGAGACCGTGAACCCCAATCCCACGGCTGTCCGATTGTGAGGCGCGGGAGGGAGTTACAAGTCACAGGGAGGACACGGGCAAGCGATCGGTGGTGAGATGGATGAAATTGAGCTAGAGTGAATGTTCCAGTGGAGGAACTAAAGCATGTGGACTGGACTGTTGTAGGAAATCAGCTAAGATAGGAGGGGATGAGCTGATTGAGTGCTTTACAGACTACTGTAAGGAGTTCCTCCTTGATGCAGAGGTGGGTAGATAGCCACTGGACGTTCCTGAGAAGTGGAGAAGACATGGACCGAACTTTAAGAAAAATTATCCGGACTTCAGAATGAAGTACAGACTGGAGTGGGGAGAGACAGGAGGCAGGGAGGTCTGCAAGGAGGCTCATACAGTAATCAAGGTGGATGGGATGGAATTCATTTATTCAATCGTACTTACTGTGTGCAAAGCATGGTGCTTAGTGGAAGAATACAATATAACACTAAACAGACACATTCCCTGCCTACAAAGGGCTTACAGTCTAGAGAATGAGTACCTAAGTGTTTGCTCAATCAATCAATTCCACTTATTGATTAAGGTGGGTAATTCTACCTACCCTGACAGCGGGATGCGTCATTAACTTCCAAGGATGAGAAAACAGTCACTCTCTCCAATCCAGGCTTTAGCTTTACCTCGCAGAGAAAGTTGATGACAGTTTTGCCCATAAGAATAACAAACTCCGTGCTTTTGATTTCAGCCACAGAGAATCTGCATTTGAAGACTAATGGTACCTCAGAAATAGTAGTTGTTGTTGTAGTGATAGCACTGTGTGCAGAGCACTGTACTAAGCGCTGTGAAAGAGTACGGCAGCCCCAGTCTCTTGGGAGGTTCCTGGTCTGAAAATAAAAAAGATGGAGGAGACTAGCAATAGATAGATAAGGACTATCTCTTTGAGAGCAGGGATCATGTCATATATTGTATTCTTCCAATTTTTAAAAAATGATATTTAAGCACTTACTATGTGCTAGGCACTGTTCTAAGCACTGGGGTAGATATAAAATAATCAGATTGGACACCATCCCTATCCTACACTGGGCTTGCAATCTTAATCCCCAGTTTACAGATGAGGTAACAGTTTCAGAGAAGTGACCTGCCCGCAGTAGACAAGTGGTGGAGTCGGGATTAGAACCCAGGGCCTTCCGATTTCCAGGCTCGTGTTCTATCCACCAGGCACCGCTGCTTCTCCACACTGTATGCTTAGTACAGCGCTCTGCACAGGGTGAGCGCTCACTGATTGATTGACATATACCTGCAAGCCCTCGAAGGACACGGTCCATGTCTAACTCCCACCTCTGTACTCTTTCTCAGTGCTCAGTACAGTGCTCTGCACACGGAAAGTTCTCAATCAATATTATTGATTGATTGACCACACTCCACTCTGTATGAGGAAAGGACATTCCTCCTATCAGGCCATTTTGAAGATGGTCTTCTGAGGCTCAGATGTAGTACTAGTACTCAAACCAAATGACGTGAGAACATACTCTATCCACCGCAAAAATAAACAAATCCATTAATGGGCAAACCAACTTTTCCCACAAAAATTTGCTTCAACCCTGATTGTATGTCACCTGAGGGCTAATCAAGCTTCTTCACACACTCACTTTTTGGAGAGATGGAATTGCATCTATAGATTCCTTTCTACTTTCAAAGCGCTTCAGAAGAGTTTGGAGGGGGGTAAATGAGAGAACCTCCAAATTGCCCAGAAAGTTAGTAAGAGAGAGAGTATAAGAGACCAAATTTCCTGATTGCCAAGCCAACACATGCTTCTGCTCATTTTGGAGAACCGCTCCATTTTTTTTTCTTCTAATGGTATTTGCTGAACGTTTACTGTGTGCCAGTCACTGTTCTAAGCCCTGGGGTAGATACAAGATAATCAGGTTGGACACAGTCCATGTCCCACGCAGAGTTCACAGTCTTAATCTCCACCAAGTAACCAGCTTGATTCATGAACTGTATACACACCCTTGCTGTATAGGAAGACATTTCACTGATTTAGCAGTAAAAATGACTGTTAGCTGAAGGAAATGTGCCTCGGCCATTCATAATCATGTTCTGCACAGCGTAAGAGCTCAATAAATACCATTTCTTGGTGGATCAGCCATTTGTTTCAGAGAGGGAAGTTTCCGAGACCCACTCTTCACTCCTGTCTTCTTTCGCTTGGCCCTGGTTATGTTTGGCAACAATAACTCAATCTTTTCAAGACGGCATTTGGAACATTCCACATTCTTCCCAAAAGAAAGTTTGCCTTCCAGCTTTGTATACTTTCCTCAAAAAAATCATCTAAGAAGCCCACACATTTAACAAACCCTGGCTTAACCACCTCCCTTCTCAGTAAAAAAAGCAATAGAACTTTCACTGGGAAAGGACGATGTGAATGCATTTGTTTCAAAACCACTGGTCCAACTCCCTTGTTGAATCCTTCTCCTGCTTTCACGGTCTGTAAATAACTTTTGTCCGTCTCGTCCATCAGACTGAAAACTCCTTGAGAGACTGATGCCTCACATCTCACTTCCTTGACCTTAGCAGAAAGACCTTCTTAAAGAAGCAGCATGGCCTAGGGGTTAGAGCACGGGACTGAGAGTCCGAAGGTCATGGGTTCTAATCCCGGGCTCCACCACTCATTCATTCATTCAATAGTATTTATTGAGTGCTTAATATGTGCAGAGCACTGTACTAAGCGCTTGGAATGTACAAATCGGCAACAGATACAGTCCCTGCCCTTCGATGGGCTTACACTCATCTGCTGTGTGATCTTGGGCAAGTCACTTAACTGCTCTGTGCCCCGGTTTCCTCATCCGTAAAATGGGAATTAAGACCGTAAGCCCCATATCCACCTGAATCCACCCCATCAGTGCTTAGTGCAGTGCCTAGCAAATAACAAGTGCTTAACAAGTGCCACAATCATTTGGCAATCTTTATTTCTTAGGGAGGAAGTGTGGCCTAATGGAAAGAGCACAGGCCTGGGACAGCTGAGTTTTCATCCCAACTCAATGCTTGCCTGCTGTGTAATTCCTTGGGCAAATCAATCAAGTCACTTAACCACCCTGTGCCGCAGTTTCTTCAACTGTAAAATGAGGATAAAATGCTTCTTCTCCCTCCCTCTTAGACTGGAACTTCCAGTTAGGACAGGACTGTATCCAACCACTACTTTTCATCTCCTCCAGTGCTCAGCCCAGTGCTTGTCACCTAGTAAGTGCTTAATAAATGCCATAGTTATCTCCCTTCAGCCAGGTATGAGATATAAAAGACTGAGCCCATTTCTCTCTGGCAACTCAACTATACGAAAAGAACATAAGGACTGAGAAATTCCTATTGATGATAAACGGTTAATAGTTCTCCACGGGGTGATATCAAAACAGTCCACGAGGACAGTGGCCTCTGTATCTCTCGCCTGGATTAAATTCCACCCCGGAGAGCGTGCCCAAGTCCAGGCCAAGCTCTCTGTAGCTGGAGGGAGGCCAAAGGAGTCACAGACCTCGAGCGAGGGCAGGCTTCCACATGTCGAAGACCGTAATAATAAGGCGAGCAGAGATCTCCGCGGCAACAAGTGGGAACGGAAGCCAGGGCACATTACTGGAAGTGAGAGAACGGAGGGGCGTTCCCAGGCGACTGACATTTCACAATCAGAGAGGAAACTGCACATCCTCTCGACTACACACGAATCCATAATCGGCCAAAAAATAAAAGCCAAGCTTTCTCCCATTACCCTGTAGAGGAGGAGGAGGAAGACGAGGAGGAGTGGGTTGAGGCAAATATTTCCCAAAAGGCCCTGATCTTTATAGCACCTGGTCCTCAGCATTTGTTGGGGCCCCAGAGGCCACTATATAAAACTTTATCCCCTACGCGTCTCTCTCTAGGCATCGTACGGGCTCCGCTGGCACGGACTGCACTCCATCAATGGAATGGATCGCACCGCTAGTTTCACCATGTTGGCTCTAACCCTCCTCACGTGACAGGACAGTTCTCGTAAAAGAAGAGCTTCGTTTCATAGGGCACCAACCGGGACACGATGAGAGGTTGGGGGGTAAGGAGGCGGGGGGTGGACTGGATGATCTCAGAGGTCAATTGCAACCCTGCCATTCCATCCAAATAGTTTCTGAGGTCCACAGGCCTCAATAATCTATTCTGAAGCCAGGACCATCTCATTCCATTTTGCATTAATTGGATTCTGGCCTCCTCCACCTCCAAACCGAATCAAGGAAAGCACACTCATGCCGGTTCGATTATACGCAAACAATTCCAAGTCCTTGTCCTAACATGGTCTTTTTGGACGCGTGGAGGGGGTGAGTCATATCCAGGGCTTTTTTCCACCCCCCTGGAAGGGCAGACCGGAATTGGATTCCGGGTCTTTAAATAACGGAGAAGGTGGAACACACATTCTAGGTGATTGATTCATTAAATGCATACTGTGCGCCAGGCACCGTTCTAAGCGCTGGGGTAGATACAAGATAAGTCTCTGTCCCACACATGGGGCTCACAGTCTTAATGCCCATTTTACAGATTAGGGAACTGAGGTACAGAGAAGTTAAGTGCCTTGCCCGGGTCACACAACAGGTGGTGGAGTCAGAAATTAGATATCATGATCTTCTGACTCCCCGGCCCGTGCATTATCCACTAGGCCGGGCTGCTGCCCTCCCTAGGAAAAGAGAGCTAGAAAAATGGATTTTTTTCAAAGCATCATCCCTGAATTCTACCCTCAGCTACTTCCTCCAGATGGGAAGGTCCTCCTTCACCAACACCCCCAGCTTTGGACTCTGATCCCAAGAGCTCTCGCCATGGTTACCATCAACCACAGCCCTGAGCCGCCCATGATACAACAGAGGTGAAAGACGAAACCTGCCCTCGAGGAGCTGACAACCTCATGGGTAAAACAAGTACAAGCTGCCAGGCAAACGATGGGCAGAGGGTGAGCCCATATTCATTAAGCGCTTCAGCATTTACGGTATTTGTTAAACCTAAATCACAAGGAGCGACTAGGAAATTAAAGAAGAAATAAGCAAATAATGTGCACGGGTGCTTGGGAGGCTGATGGGATAGCAAGAGTAGAAAGCAGCATGGCCTGGTGGAAAAAGCAAGGGCCTGAGAGTGAGAGGGCATGGGTATTAAACCCACCTCCACCATTTGCCTGCTGTATGACCTTGGGCAAGTCACTTCATTTCCCTTGCCTTAGTTTCCCTGACTGTGAAATGAGTATTCGATACCTGTGCTCCCTCCTACATAGAATGGGCCGGAGACTGTGTCTCACCTGATCGATTCGTATCTATCCCAGTGCTTAGAACATTGCTTGACGCAGTGGAAAGAGCACAGGCTGGGGAGTCAGAAGTCATGGTTTCAAATCCCGGCACCGCTTGTCAGCTGTGTGACTCTGGGCAAGTCACTTAACTGCTCTGTGCCTGAGTGACCTCATCTGTAAAATGGGCATTAAGACTGCGAGCCCCACGAGGGACAACCTGATCACCTTGTATCCTCCCCAGCGCTTGGAACACTGCTTTGCACTTAGTGAGTGCTTAACAAATACAATCATTCAGTGCTCAACGATTACCGCTTTAAAAGGGTGGGGTGGGGGGAGGTTAGTTGCCCCTTTGAGGTGATGTTTTAGATGGTGAGTGATATGGTTTGGTGAATTAGGTGAGGAAGAGAGTTCCAAGCAGGGCAGGATTTTTTTTTAATGGTATTTGTTAAGCATTTACTATGTACCAGTTACCATTCTAAGTAGAAACACGCTAACCTTGTGATAGACGAGAGGAACACATCTGAGGTATAATAAAAAAAGTCACCTTGGGAGGAGGGTAGAGTCCAAGCTGGGGTGCAGTGGGAAGAGAGAGTGGAAGGTAAGAGGTCGACCGTTTATGAAATGCCTCAATCCCAGTGGCATTTGTTTTTAATTTAGTTAAAAAAGATGGATTGTCACTGGGGAATTCTGAGGAATGACGTACGCGATTCTATGTTTCGGAAAGGCGGCACATGAGGGGTAAAATGAAGAGGGGAGAAGCTGGAGGAAGAGAGATGACAAAAATGTTGCGGTAACCCAGCTGGGACATTCATTCATTCAAAAGTACTTATCGAGCGCTTGCTGTGTGCAAAGCACTGTACTAAGCGTTTGGGAGAGTACAATCTAACAACGAACGTGATGCGGCCTTGAGTTAGAGGGATGCCGAAAGGGTAGAGAGGAAGGAGCAAATCTGGGAACTATTCTAGAGGAAAAAAAGACAAGAGAGTGGGAAGTAAACAATTGAGAGGAGTCAGAGAGGACACCAAAGTTGCCAATTTCAATCTTGCCAATCAGACAAAGATGATGGTGGTGCTGTGGACTGCGATAAGAAAGTTGGGAAGGGGAAAAATGTTCAGAGGGAAAATGAGTTCAGCTTCTGATACACTGAGTGTAAGGTGCCAGAAATCCATGTTGAGATGTCCCAGAGGCTTTTAAAAAATAAAAGATCGTAGAACATTACTGACTCCTTTCCAGCTCCCCTCGACCCCAAACCGGTGTTATATCCTATAAGCCAACTGTTCTGAGGTCAGCTTTCCTAGGGAAAATAAATTCCACCGGTCTCTGTTCTCATATAAAGATAAAATAACCCTCATCGGCCCATATGACCTAAGAAGAAAAGGGCTACTGCTGAATACTTCCTCAGCACTACAATAGAGCCAGTTCTAACAGATGTCCCACAGATGTGTGGTGGGATTTAACAATTAACCCTCCAAAGAAACCTCTGACCCCCCAAAATAGAGGTGTCACTAATATGCGTGTGCGCGCGCGCACACACACTCAATCTAGATGCCAACTTTTCGTCGGGGAGGGAACGAGACAGGAATTCTAGCAGGATGGGGATTGGGAGGAGACTGGCTTTTCAAAGAGCTAACAGATGATAAAGCTACCATTTTAGTTCTTTTCTGACCCGATTTGAAACTCTCAGGTTCTGTTAGAGATCTGGGTTGACAAGTCTGGGGGCCCAGCTCACAGAAATGCGGGGGCCACTACCCTCATCACACTTAGAGTTGACATCCACGTGTACACATATGCATGCGAAAACACACAGACGCCGCCCCCCACCCACCGGTCTACCTCCAAAATGAGTTGGAAATGGGTTGGTGTCCGAACAGGGCAACCGACTGTCCAACCAAACTGGGTTCCTGCATGTTGTACCTAGTACGGCCTCAACTCAGGATTACATCCTTCTCCTCCAAGTCCGGCTATAATCACAAAACCACAGCGAAGGAATGTAAATTTTTAATTCTGGATGAGACAACCAAAGAGAAGATGGACTATTTCCAATCCACATTAAAAAAAATTGTGAGGCGGGAGAGGAAAATAAACACTTTTAATTACAGATCATTCTATTTTCCTTGACTCCCAGGATAATTCCTTTTTCTCTGACGTAGGCCACTCTAATGCCTAAACAGTTTTGTCCAGTGAACATTTGTAGACTGCAGTGTGCACACAGGCCAAACTGACTATGCTAACTAAGCTTTCAGTCACATTTGAGCCATAAGAGAAGGAACTAAAAAAGATGTCTCACTTCATCTCTGTAACTGCAAGGAAATAATTCTTCAAATAGTTTCGCCCAGTTCCTTTTTTCTGCCAAGTAGAACGCAGAACTGGCGACTTCTAGGTTCAAGCTGGTCTGACTTCAAAACCTTACTAAAATCATATCACCTTCAAGAGGCCTTCCCAAACTAAGACCCCATTTCCCCTCCTTTCTCTCCCTTTTGCATCAATTTATATCATCTGTCTCCTGTCTGGATTGTAAACTCTCTGTGGGCAGGGAACATGTTGACCAACTCTGTTGATAGTACTCTCCAGAGCCCTTAGCACAGTGCTCTGCACACAATAAGTACTCGATAAATACCATGGATTGATTGACTGACTGAAGAGAAGAAAGTTGATCGGTAATGTGGGTTGTGGAAACCAGACCTGAAGAACTTCCACGGAAAAGACAAATCCTCCGCTAAACAAATGGAGAAAGGTCAGTCATCGAGCAATTCCCATGATCAAGCTTAACGATCATTAAAATCAACCTGCAATATTCCAAAGTGCTCATGTTAGGCATGACTAAGAATGGGAAATGTTTAGGATTTGGGGAGCTGGGAATTAACTGGAGACCTAGAGTGCTCTGTCAGTCTGCAGGGCTGTTTGTAATGGGGGAAAAACCAAAAAACAAAACACGGGTGGGACCTCAAGCACCATGGCCTAGTGGGAAGAGCACGGACCTGGGATTCAGAAGAACTTGGGTTCTAATCCCAGCTCCGCCACAAATCTGCTGTAACCTTGGGCAAATCACTTCACTTCTCTGTGCCTCAGTTTCCTCATCAGTAAAACGAGGATTAAGACTGCGAGCCCTATGTGGGACAGGGATCGTGTCCAACTTGATTAGCCTGTATCTACCCCAGCACTTAGAACAGTGCTTGACACATAATAAGCGCTTAACAAATATTATAATCATCATTAATTATTATTAAGAGTGGAAAAGTTTTCAGTTGTCATTTTTTTCCCCCTGAAAATCTGCTTCCTAAAATTTGCTGCACTAGACCAGAGCCTGTAGGATGTATTAGGAAATTTGTCACTGCACACAACTCTCGCTTGGTAAGCACACAGCTTTCCAGTAATTCCGCCTGTAACCCCCCCACCGCTCAGCGCAGTGCCTGGCACATACTAAGCACTTAAATACCATTAATGTTATTATCATTGAATCAATTTCACTGTACTACACAAAGACCAGGTATTGAAAAGAAGGAATCGTTACTGCTGGACTGGGGCGAGAAAGAAGAAAACCTCGGCTGGTCTCCGAGTGGAGCGGAGAAGCCTCAGGTTTTAGCCACCTGTCACTTTCTCTTCCTTCAACCTGAGCCCATCCGCTACCTAGGTTTAGTCCCTCCCGGCCATTCCAGCTCAAGGATATAAACCAAGTACTCTCGTGCATTTCAGTGAAAACAGGGAAAACGACTAAAATTATGAAAAAAAAAGCAGTGGTTTATTTCTTGACCCAGAAACATCCCAGTGGCATCAACATGGATTGACTCACTTGACCCAAAATGACTCTCCCCCTCCAGACTGAAGAGCCTTGTGGGTGGGGAATGTCTGTTGCGCTTAGTTCAGTGTTCTGCACATGGTTAGTATTCACTAAATGCCTAAGATTGAAAGGTTGACCCCTTCAGTGAGGGTACAGCATCACTGGATGAGGAAATGTGGCTAGCCGATCATATTTATTGAGCGGTTACTATGTGCGGAACACTGTATTAAGCACCTGGGAGAATACAACCTAACAATAAACATTCCCCACCCACAATGAGCTTACAGTCTAGAGGAAGAGACAGACATTAATATAAATAAATATGTATCTCCAGTCAGATTTGCACTAGCAAATTATCTAAATAATTCAGGGCACAAAATGCCTTTTATCCTCTATTATCCAGGTATTTCAGTCCTGAAACCTCTAGACTATAAGCTCTTTATGGGCAAGGACCACGTGTGCTAATTTTGTTGTATTGTACTCTCCCAAATGCTTACTACAGTGTCCTGCACGTACTAGTGCTTAATAAATACCATTGTTTTATTGAAAAAATGCAACAGAGCATTCATTCCTTCAATTGTATTTATTGAGTGCTTGCTCTGTGCAGAACACTGTACTAAGTGCTTGGGAAGTCCAATTAAGCAAAAAAGAGATACAATCCCAGCCCACAACAGGCTCATTTGAGTAATAAAGGGTAATTCTTCTACAGCAAGGAAGAAAAAAAGCAGGGAAACGAACAAAAACAAATCCAAGATCCCGCAACATCTAATTCGCTCACAAGTGGACTGTCTCATCAGCTCTTTTCACCTGACAATATCCTTTCTGGATGAAAAGTTTAAGGACACAGATTCAGACATTATCCTGAAACTTGACTACATCTGCTTGAGTTATGATGGGTGTCAACCAAATCCCACCATGCAAAGTATTTGTTCTTCCTCCTCAAATTAAAAACAGCAAAAACAACTTATTTTTACTCCGATGGGAAATCTGGATTCCCATTGACTGGAAATCTGCTGGCCTCTGCAATGGATTTGCACTTCCCAAATCCTCAATTTAAAGCAAGCTGCCGAAGGAGAGGAGAATCCGGCCTTCGGTTTCGGTTTACTGATGACCAAGGGTCTCTGGCCCAAACCAGCAAGAGAGTAGCTTGCCCTTGGAAATTAATCAAGTGGTGAGTTTATTTATTCGTTCATTTTTTGTGGTATTTGTTGAACACTTACTATATGCCAGACACGGTACTGAGCCCTGGGGTAGATACAAGCTAATCAGGTAGGACACAGTCCGTGTCCTACATGGGGCTCACATTTTTAATCCCCATTTTCCAGATGAGGTAACCGAGACCCAGAAAAGTGAAGTGACTTGCCCAAGGTCACACAGCTGATAAACAAAAAGAATCCATCACTCTGATTTGGGCTCCATGAAATTCAAGGTCCTTTTGTCAGTTGGAAACTTGCCCAGCTTTACAAGTCCTGGCTGAAGTTCAGGTGGAGAAGAGCTGGAGTGGGGACGGAGAGGAAAGGAGGGAGAAACTTCCTTCCCCAAACAAGAATACCAAATGATTCTGCAACTTCTCTGCCCGAGCGACTACAGAATCAATGCTTCTGCTGATGACCTCTGTTCCCTTGGGCAAAACCTTCTCCCAAGGAGGCTGAAATCCCTGGGCAGAACAAGAAGAGATCCAGCTGAAGACTCCCATCATACTGGTTTTTTGAGAAGGCAAAAGAAGGTCAAAAGGAATCATCTCGAGCCAGGATCCTTGAAACCAGAGATTACTGTTTATATTTGGGAGAAATCTCTTTCCTTCTGAGCAGAAAGTAATAATAATAATGTTAGTATTTGTTAAGCGCGTCCTATGTGCCGAGCACTGTTCTAAGCGCTGGGTTAGACACAGGGGAATCAGGTTGTCCCACGTGGGGCTCACAGTCTTAATCCCCGTCTTACAGATGAGGGAACTGAGGCACCGAGACGTTAAGTGACTTGCCCAAAGTCACACAGCTGACAAGCGACTGAGCCGGGTTTCGAACCCGTGACCTCTGACTCCAAAGCCCGTGCTCTTTCCACTGAGCCACGCTGCTTCTCTCGTAGACCACACCTGAGCTCTAAATCCAGTAAAACAGTGTCTTTAAAGTCACTGGACAGTGACTATCAAAATAGCCCTGAACTGATGTTTAAAAAGGCTTTATTGTCAGGTTCACTCAGTTCTACGATAACACACAGCCCCACAAGAAGGAGAACAGCAACAAGAAGCTGCGTGGCTTAATGGATAGAGCACGGGTCTGGGAGTCAGAGGACCTGGGTTCTAATCCCGGCTCCACCACATGTCTGCTGTGTGACCTTGGGCAAGTCACTTCACTTCCTCTGGGCCTCAGTTACCTCATCTGAAAAAATGGGGATAAGAGTGTGAGCCCTAAGTGGGACAGGGACTGGGACCAACCTGATTAACTTGTAGCTAACCCAGCACTTAGGGCAGTGCCTGACACAGAGTGAGCACTTAAATATCATAAAAAAAAAGCCGTCACCAACGGTCTTTGGTATATTCTTTGCATTCCACCATGGCTGGTATCAGCATCTTCCTAAAAGACTCAGCCTTCTTAATAATTGTGTTTTTTATTAAGCACTTACTAGGTGCCAGGCAGCTTAGTGGAAAGAGCCCGGCTTCGGGAGTCAGAGGACATGGGTTCTAATCCCGGCTCGGCCACTTGTCCACTGTGTGACCTTGGGCAAGTCACTTAACTTCTCTGTGCCTCAGTTATTCAATAGTATTTATTGAGTGCTTACTATGTGCAGAGCACTGTACTAAGCGCTTGGAATGTACAGGTCGGCAACAGATAGAGACAGCCCCTGCCCTTTGACGGGCTTAAAGTTACCTCATCTGCAAAATGGGGATTAAAAGTGTGAGCCCCACGAGGGACAACCTGATTACCTTGAATCTACCCCAGCGCTTAGAACAGTGCTTGGCACATAGTAAGCGCTTACCAAATACTATAATAATTAGTATTATTAAGTGCTGGGGTGGATACAAGCAAACTGAGTTGGACACAGTCCCTACCCCACGTGGGGCTCACAGTCTCAATTCCCATTTTACAGACGAGGTCACTGAGGCCCAGAGAAGTGAAGTGACTTGCCCAAGGTCACACAGCAGACAAGTGGCAAAGCCGGGTTAAAACCCATGATCTCCCGACCCCCAGGCCCGTGCTCTATCCACCACCCCATGCTGCTCCTCAAATGCCATCTAGGTTTTGGAGGGAGGAAGCATAGCCTCATCACAACAACCTGAGACTGGAGGCATGATTCTAGAAGCAGCTCCGCCACTGGGCTGCCGTGTGACTTTGGGCAAGTCACCGAACTTCTCTGAGCTTCTGTTTCCTCATCCATCTAATGAGGGATTCTCTGTCTTTAAAACTGTGAGCTCCAAGTGATGGACGTCTTTTTTCTAGGCAGGGACCACGCAATTTGCTTTTATTGTACTCTCCCCAGGGCTTAGTGCACAACCATGTACTCGGCAAGCACTCAATAAGCCCACGATTATTTCTGCTACAAGGACTGTGTCTGACCTCATTATCTTGTATCTGACCCAGAACTTAGCTGCCTTCTGGCAGATAGAATGTGCTTTGTATATAAAATCATCATAACTACTATTCTTCTGATGTTCAAACATACTTTAATAATTACTACCAGTGGAGCTGCATTTATTTTGGTCCACGCTGACGGTTTCGCATTCCTTCCTTTTAAGATTCTATTCTCTCCATTATGCAGGAGTTTAGTAAAATAGAAGATAATGGGAGTTTTCTTATTTTCCCACTCCCATCAATCCATTTTATAGTAGTTTGGCAACAGGCTTCTGATCCCCTCACTTTCCCCCAATCCACCGTTCCAACCAAATCTTGTTGGCGAGTGTCTGGTCTTCAAGACTTGGTCCTAGAACAAAATTGTTAGTTTTCATCTTATAATTTTCTAAAATAATGACTGTAGTATTTGTTAAATGCTTATTATGTGTCAAACACTGTCCTAAATGCTGGGGTAGATTCAGGTTAATCAAATCAGACAAAGGCCCTCTCTTACATAGTTGTTATGGTACCCATTTAGCATTTTCTATATGCTAAACAGTGAATGTGTCAGTGTGTGTATACATGTGTGTGCATGTGGGTGCATATATTATGTATACGTATATAATCACAACCTCTGTCCTGCTGAAGAAACGGAAGCCCAGAAGGTAAGGCAGTGTTGCCTAATGGACAGAGCATGGGCCTGGGAATCAGAAGGACCTGGGTTTTCTAATCCCAGCTCCGCCATGCATCTGCTTTGTGACCTTGGGGAAAGTCATTTCACTTTTCTGTACCTCAGTTACCTCATCTGTAAAATGAGGATAAAGATTGTAAGCCCCTTATGGGACATAGACTATGTCCAACTTGATTGGCAAGTATCTATTCCAGCGATCAGAACAGTGTCTGGCACATAGTAAGCATTTAACACGTACCATTATTATCATTTTTACCCAGCCCATTGCTTAGTATGGTGCCTGGCACACAGTAAGTGCGTAACAAATACCATTAAAAAAAAAAAGTGACTGGCCCAAGGTCACGCAGAAGGCCAGGGGCAGAGCTGGGCTTAGAATGAGTCTCCTGATTCCAGTCCCAGGCTCTTTGCATTGAGTCCCCTGCTTCCCCGTAAAGAGAGCGTAAAAATGATCCGGATAAAGCTACGGCCAGAACCAGCTAATTACGTAACCCGGTCTTAGCCAAGCCAAGCTCGCTTTAACTGATTAAGATCTCTCTCTGAGAATCTTAGAAATATCTGTGCTCGGTCACCCCATAACCCTGTCCAGCAGGGTTACGTATCTGCAGCCACACCGTCTACCGCATCGGGTTCAGATTCGTTTTCGTCGGTGGGTTTTAACTTCGTTTTAGGTTAGTAATCACTGGCCTCTGCCCTCCAGAATAAACAAAGATTAGATCTGTCCAATGGGCTATGAAACAGTTACCATTACCTCAGGGACATGGCCCTCTGCTTTCGCTGAGGCTGTTCTTCCCCTGATTCAGACCGCTGTGATTAAGAATACATAGGCGTCTGAGTCAGCGGTGCAGAGGCGAAGTATTTATGCAAGTCTCCTTGTGGCTCCCCAGGCTAAGGGGCGGCGAAAGCAAGTTGAAGGGGCAGACTGAGTCGTTCGAACCAGCCGCCGCTGCTTTCTCCTCCTCAGCTGTTTCTGAAAGTGAGGACTGGTTGGTCCACCTCTAAGTTCCCGTGGTTAGGGAACGGGTCTACCAACTCTGTTGTACTGTACTCTCCCAAACACTTAGTAGAGTGCTCTGCACACAGTAAGAACTCAGTAAGCTTCAACATATTTAGAAAAGCTTCCCGTGAGTCCGCCAACATGCCCAAAATTCAGTGTTTGGTTGGATGCCAGGAAATCGAAATCGGACTCATCTTGCTTTGGAACTGAAATTCCCCTTGATACGGATTCTCTACCAAACAAGGTGATCAGATTTGAATTCATTAGGAGGGAGTAGAATGCTCACTTCTGCACACTTTGTCATTTACGATGGAAACTTGCCTTTATTACTGTGAACTGAACCGTTTATCAAAATTTAAGGAAATAGTTTTGCCGATTTAACAGATACACTTAAAAACTTCTCCCAGATTGAAATAGGTTCTTTCTTCCAATGTTTTCCCAGTCACCTTTGAGTTGTAAATCAGAGTTCATCCATTCCTCAAACCTTGAAGAGACGCAACAACTTTACAGCCCACAATCTATAACATACACACAGTAAACAAGTAAATGAGGAACAAGTAAATGAGGTAAGGCAGCCTGGTCTAGGGGAAAGAGCGTAGACCTGGGGGTCAGAGGACCCGGGTTCTAATCTCAGCTCCACCACTTATCCGCTTTGTGACTCACTTTTGGGGTGGATGGCATCTGAAAGATTCTGGCTCAATGCAAGACCCCCAAGAGTTCCTCTAGGCCCACCCTGGACAGATCTGAATCCCCAGATAAGTGCTGGGGCCAAATCTGCCTACCCAGGAGAAGAAAGAGGATAAGACTAGTTTAAAAAAATAATAATGGACATTGTTAAGTGCTTAACTTTGTGCCAGGCACTGTACTAAGCACTGAAGTGGATACTAGTGAATCAAGTCGGACACAGTTCCCATCCCTTGTGGAGCTCACAGCTTCAATCCCCATTTTCCAGATGAGGTAACTGAGGCCCCGAAAGAGGATAAGACTAGTTTAAGAAAATAAGAATGGCAATTGTTAAGTGCTTAACTTTGTGCCAGGCACTGTACTAAGCACTGGAGTGGATACTAGTAAATCAAGTCGGACACAGTTCCCATCCCTTGTGGAGCTCACAGCCTCAGTCCCCATTTTCCAGATGAGGTAACTGAGGCCCAGAAAAGTGAAGTGACTTGCCCAAAGTCACACAGCAGACAAGTGGCAGAGCTGGGATTATTTAAGGGATTACCCCTGACCTCCTGAGTCCCCGGCCTGTGCTCTATCCACTACACCATGCTGTTTCTCTTAGACTGTAAATTCCCCAAGGGACAGGGACCGTATCAAATTCCCACTTGTGAATTCTCTCCCGTGCTTAGTACAGTGCTCTGCACACAGTAAGTGCTAATAAATACTATTGCTACTGTTACACTTCCTCCCCTGTGAGACCTGGTTTTCCTCTTTCCCACTGTACTATCTGGGCCCTTAAAAACAGAAACAGAAGCAGCGTGGCCTAGCGGATAGAACACGGGCCTGGGAATCAGAAGGACCTGGGTTCTAATCCCAGCTCCTCTACTTGTCTGCTGTGTGACCTTGGGGAAGTCATTTCACTTCTCTTTGCCTCGGTTCCCTCTTTCATAAAATGGGGATTGAAACTGTGAGCCCCATGTGGGACGGGGACTGTGTCCAGCCCGATTTACCAGTATCTACCAAGTGCTCAGTACTGAGCCTGGCACAGAGTAAGCCCTTAACAAGTACCACAGTTATTATTATTAAAGTGGACACGCTCCTTGAATATGGGAATGGTGAAGTGCCTAGGCACTAAGGGGCTCGGGCTCTGGGTTTCCCGCCCTCCCAACAGCCTTATAAATACGACAAGAAGACCAAGGTGAAATGACTGCATCCCACCCACCCTTCCCGCCAGGCGGAAATACAACACGTGCAATCGGCATTCCTTTCCACATCCCTAGTGTACAGTATTGTTCACCCAGAGCTAGCAGCTCTTTGCAAGGATAAGTCATAACATGACAAAAACATCCCTCCTGGATCTGAGAAGCCCAAACTAGGCTCTTTGTTCCACTTCTGTATTCATGACCTTTCAGACTTGATTTTGGCTTTGGGTTCAGGAGACTAAACTGAAAGGAGCTGTTTGTTCCTTGAATTCGACTGTGCCTTCAAGGAAGAAAGTTATTTGTACAATATTTTACGTGCTGATCAACTTATGAGTTTATCGAGCATGTTGTTTTACCACTTCAGTATGGGTCAGGCTACTAAACGAGGCATCACCAGCATGGCCTAGTGGACGTAACACGGGCCTGGGGGAAAGAAGGACCTGGGTTCTAATCCTAGCTCCGCCACTTGTCTCCTGTGTGACTTGGGTCAAATAACGACTTCTCTGTGGCTCAGTTACCTCACCGAAAAGATGGGTATTGAGATGTGAGCCCCAGGTGGGATATGGACTGTCTTCAACCTGATTAGCTTGGATCGACTCCGGAGCTTAGTACGGTGCCCGTCGCAGAGAAAGCAATTAACATGTACCATTAAAAAAAAACACAGAAGAGAGTTTGGCTCATTGGGAAAACATATTTTACTGTAAGAGTGATAAAATCCTGGGATGAACCATTTAGAAAGCTGGACATTTTTAAGAAGAGACTCCTATCCAACAATAATAATAATAATTATGGTATTTGTTAAGCACTTACTTTGTTCCAAGCACTGTCCTAAGCCCTGAGGTAGATGCAAGATAATCAGGGGCTCACAGTCTTAATCCTCATTTTACAGATGAGGTAACTGAGGCACAAGAAGTTAAGTGGCTTGCCCAAGGTCACACAGCAGACAAGTGGCAGGGGCTGGATTAGAATCCACAACCTCTGAAGACTCCCAAGCCCATGCTCTATCACCTGCTAACTGTTATAGCTCAGTGATGCACCTGTGTGGAGGTAGTCAGTCGCATTTATTGAGAACTTACTGGGTACAGAGCACCATACTAACTTGGGAGAGTACAATGTAACAAGACCCCAAGGCTTAGAACAGTGCTTGGCACATAGGAAGTGCTTAACAGGTACCATAAATATTATTATTATGACTAAGCACTTGGGAGAGTACAATACGACAATAAAGCAGACGCATTCCCTGAACACCACGAGCTTACAGTCTGGAGTCTACGATCTAGAACTGTAGACTCCAATGGTAGAATCCAATTTCTTGGACACGGCGTACCTTCAGCTTGGGTTTAAAAGATTTGACACCCTGATTTTTTCGAAGAGACTGGTGGTTTGAGAGACCCGCGGCTAAACACTCGCCCCGCCAAAGCTCATTCCTCTAGAATCAGCCGCACCTACTTCCGGCCGCCGGCGTGTCCGGGCCAGACTCGCCAGAGAGGGAGACGGGGACTCTTCCCGCGACCATCAACCCACAGAAACGCAACAGAATAAATCTTACCAGACCGTCGCAGTTGCTAATGGCCACCGACGTCCCCGGCATATCCGGGACGTCTCCGACGTAGGCGCAGTCGGTCCTCAGGGGCTCCCTCTCCCAGACCCCCCGAGAGCCGCTTCCGTTGGCGGGGCCGGAGTCTCCATCTCCTCCGTGCCACTCCACCACCGCCCCGGGGGCGACCAGGAGGCCGTTGGGCCTCAGCCGGAGGTGGAAGTCCCGGCCGAACGCCGTGAGGTTGAAAAACAGCCGTTCGGAGCTGGGGGTCGCGGCCCTCGGGGCCCTCTTCTTGGGCGTGGACGATAGTATGTGGGAGAGGTAACGGCCTTCGGGGTTGGTGCTGACTGGGGTCACCAGCTCGTAGTCTCCCCATCTCTTGGTGGCTGAGTCTATTCAGAGGAAAAAGGAAAAAACAGCAACAACAAAAAACCCCATTAAACTCCGGGTTCATTTACGTCACACGAGCACAAAGGTGGAAGAGGTGGAGTGGAATGAAACATGAGGGGATTCTTGATTATTCACTCTGAGGGGGTCAGGAGGAGGGTGGATCAATAATAATCACGATGGCATTTGTTGAGCACTTACTGGGTGTCAAGCACTGGGGTAGATGCAAGGTCATCAGGCTGCCCCACGTGGGGCTCACAGTCTCAATCCCCATTTTACAGATGAGGGAACTGAGGCACAGAGAAGTGATTTGCCCAAGGTCACCCAACAGACAAGTGGAGGAGCCAGAATCAGAACCCAGATCCCTCTGACTCCCAAGCCAGTGTGCTATCCACTGCTTCTCTTGTGATTCTGGAATTGTGTCACACGAACACAAAGGAAGACACAGCGTGGATTGAAACATAAAGTGATCCTGGATTATTCACTCTGATAGAGACAGGAAGAGGGTGGGCAAATGAAATGATGACGATGATGGTATTTGTCAAGCGCATACTATGTGTCGAGCAGTGTTCTAAGCACTGGGGCAGATACAGGGTAATCAGGTTGTCCCATGTGGGGCTCACAGTCTTAATCCCCATTTTACAGAGGAGGTAACTGAGGCCCAGCGAAGTGAAGTGACTTGCCCGAAGTCACACAGCTGACAAGTGGCGGAGCCGGGATTAGAAGCCACGACCTCGGACTCCCAAGCCCGGGCTCTTTCCGCTAAGCCACGCTGCTTCTCAAATCTGTGAAATCTATGAATCATCCAAAAAGCTCAGGTTTACTGCCTCATCCTCTGTAAACCTCCAGCTTCTTAGACCATTGCAGAACTGGATGATTTAAGGATTCCCTTGCCTCCTGCTGTCCTATCTTGGGTGGGCTAGCCAAACTGGAAGATCAGTCACTGGATAGCAGAGAGTCGGTTGTGTCCTCATTTATACATCAATCAATTCTATTTACTCAACTCTTACCGTGTGCAGAGCACTGTACTAAGAACTTGGTAAAGTACAGTATAAAGAATTGGTGGACACATTCCCTGCCCACAAGAAGCTTAGAGTCTTGTCTATATGCACTTAAAGCGGGTCCCCCATTTCTTCCCCATTCAAGATACAGGAAATCGGAGCAGCGTATTTTACAAAAAAAATATCCTGCTGGTGGCTTTTAAAAATCAGTGTGGTTTTTTTTTTTTTAAGAAGCAATGCTCTTCCTAGGGCTACATTCTCAACAATGTGCTGCAGTTGCATTGTTCCCAATTACGTGTGGCTTAAAATACCCCCAGAAAACCATGCTCCTCAAAAACCAGTCAACAACTGTAAGTGTTTAGCAGTTTCAATTCTTAACTTTTTTGAGTGGGCTATTGTTACAGTCCTACCACCACCCATGAAGGCCTTATAACAGCTTATAAACGCAAGACCGGTACCACGACTGCCTCAGCTGCAAGTGGATTCTCCCAGGAAGAAGGCAACGGATCGGCATTAGACACAAGACAATCAGGTTGGGCACAGTCCGTGATGTCCCACATGGGGCTCACCGGCTTAATCCTCATATTTGATAACGTTGGTATTTGTTAAGCGCTTACTATGTGCAGAGCACTGTTCTAAGCGCTGGGGGAGATACAGGGGAATCGGGTTGTCCCACATGTGAGGCTCACAGCTGATCCCCGTTTTACAGATGAGGGAACTGAGGCACAGAGAAGTGAAGTGACTTGCCCACAGTCACCCAGCTGACAAGTGGCAGAGCCGGGAGTCGAACCCATGACCCCTGACCCCGAAGCCCAGGCTCTTTCCACTGAGCCACGCTGCTTCCCCCATTTCATATTTCAGATGAGGAAACTGAGGCACAGAGAAGTGACTTATCCAAGGTTCCCCAGCAGGAAAGCGGCAGAGCGGGATAAGAACCTCTGACTCCCAGTACCGTGTTCTTTCCACTGAGCCATGCTTTTTCTCAAGTGAACAAATGTACAGTTAATAATAATTATGGTATTTGTTAAGCATTTACTATGTACCACACACCATTCTAAGCACTGGGGTAGAAACAAGGTAATCGGGTTGTCTCACATCTTACAGATGAGGTAACCAGCACAGGGAAGTGAAGTGGCTTGCCCAAGGCCACACAGCAGACTAGTGGCAGAGTCAGGATTAGAACCCATGTCCTCTGACTCCCAAGCCCTTGCCCTTTCCACTAAGCCACGCTTCTCTATGAGAAGCAGCGTGGTCTAGTGAAAAGAGCAAAGGCCTGGGAGTCATAAGGTCATGGGCTCTAATCCTGATTCCACCCTGTGTCTGCTGTGTGACCTTGGCCAAGTCACTTCACTTCTCTGGGCCTCAGTTGCCTCATCTGTAAAATGGGGATTGACATCGGAAGTCCCATATGGCTCAGTGGACTGAGCGTGGCTCAGTGGAAAGAGCGCGGGCTTGGGAGTCAGAGGTCACGGGTTCTAATCCCAGCTCCGCCTCTAGTCAGCTGTGTGACCTTGGGCAAGTCACTTAACTTCTCTGTGCCTCAGTTGCCTCATCTGTCAAATGGGGATTAAAAAAAACTGTGAGCCCCACGTGGGACAACCTGATCACCTTGTATCCCCCAGCGCTTAGAACAGTGCTTTGCACATAGTAAGCACTTAACAAATACCACAATATTTATTATTATTATTATATGGGAGAGGGACTGTGTACAGCTCTATTTGCTGTGTCCACCCCAGAACTTAGTACAGTGCCTGGCACATAGGAGGCGCTTAACAAATACCATCATTATTATACTAAACACTTCACAAATACCATAAAAAAGCAGAAAAGTGATAAACAAAGTATAGTTTCCCATAAGAAGAAATGTCAAGTGCATCAGTGTGTTCCCGTGATCCAAAACAATATAAATATCAAAATACACCACTAAATCAACTCAGTAGAGTGAAACAATCAAAGAGCAATGTAAATATGTACCCATAAGATTTAGAATTTGATGTTTTAGTGTGCATATGTAAATATTTACTTTACCGAGTTTATATTTCATATCCTATTTTGCCAAAAGATAATACTGTGTTTGCAAACTAGAGCTCTATCATTAACCTAATGCCCAACAAAGAACAACCAGCTGTTGAAATGGAGTTTTAATCTTTCTGTTCGGTAAGTTCAATCATCTCAAAGAGTGAGGCGGTGAAGCGTGGGCAGAGTGCTTAGTAAAGTGCTCTGCACACAGTAAGTGCTCAAGTAGCGTGGCTTGGAGGAAAGACCAAGAGCCAGGGTTCTCATCCTGGCTCTGCCACTTGCCTTTGTCACCGTGGACAAGCGGAAGGCAGAGTGGTCTAGTAGAAAAGGCAAGGGCCTGGGAGTCAGAGGATCTGGGTTCTAATTCCAGCTCTGCCACTTGTCTGCTGTGTGACCTTGGGCAAGTCACTTTACTTCTCCCTGCCTCAGTCACCTCATCTGTAAAATGAGGACTAAGAGTGTGAGCCCCATGTGGGTCATGGCGGGTCTAGAAAAAAGTGTTCCTAGATAAAGCGAGCCTTGTCTATGCGTGTGTGTGTGTATTGTGGTGGGGAAAGGGGCTCCAAGAGGGGAAGGGGAATCTGTGACGCACCAAGTGTTGGGCTGAAGGCTTGACTCTCACTCCACAGCTCTGGGAGACCCAAGCCCCTAAAAGCGGATGAATATACAAGACCGGACACCTAGTTCCGAGGCAGGATTCAAAGGTTGAGGTAAATGAACAAAATTGCACACGGTGCTGACTCAAATCTGTCCGCCAATTGGGTGATTTTTGTTAACTTCAACTTCCAATCCAAGCTAGCCTCGGTTTAGGCAACTAACCAATTCAGCGGCTTTCCCGACGGTATGCAGGACCATCCAAATTGCCAACGGCCCTCGAGTATTTTCTCTCTCGCTGTGATAACTCACTTCTCTTTCCAAAGGCTTTCCCCTACTCCCTCTCCTTTCTATGCCTTAAAATTGTATCCTTCATCTACTTGATATTCACCCCACCCTCAGCCCCGCAGTACTTACGTACATATCCACAATTCATTTCAACGTCTGTCTCCCCTTCTAGACCGCACACTTCTGGTGAGTAGGAAATCATCAGTCATCATCAATATTTACTGAGTGGTTACTACATAGAGAGCACTGTATTAAGTGCTTCAGAGAATAATAATGTATTTAAGCGCTTACTATGTGCAGAGCACTGTTCTACGCGCTGGGATATATACAGAGTAATCAGGTCGCCCCACGGGAGGCTCACAGTCTTAATCCCCATTTTACCGATGAGGTCACTGAGGCCCAGAGAAGTGAAGTGACTCGCCCACAGTCACACAGCTGACGAGTGGCGGAGCCGGGATTCGAACCCATGACCTCTGACTCCCAAGCCCGGGCTCTTTCCACTGAGCCGCGCCGCTTCCCGAGAACACACTCCAACAGAATTAGCAAGACACGGTCCATGCCCACAGTAAGCTTACATCCTGGGGGGGGAGACGGATGTTAATATAAGTAATTTATAATATATAATTTAAAGATATATACATAGGTACTGTGGGGTTGGGAGTAAATATCAAGTGTCCAAACTCTACCCATTCTGTTATACTGTACTCTCCCAAGAATTTAGTTTAGCATTCTGCACATATTAAATGCTCAGTCAACACTATTAATCGATTGATTGAGAAACTAAGTGGTCGCTGGCCTCCTGGATGTGCATTCTCATGCTGTAGAGGGGATCAGCTAATATCACTCAACTTTTCTCCAGAATATTTTTCTGACTGTCCCTCCGGGAACCCATTTTAACCCACATCCCCTGGATCGCTCCAAATCCCTCTTGACCTTACTGATAGTCGCAGCCCACTCTGCTTCCTGTGGTAATGACTTCCATACGCTTACCACGCTCTGAGTGAAGGAATCCTGCCCTTTGTTTATCTTGTCCCCACCACCCTCGAGCCGAATTGCTTCAGTCCCTCTTTGAACAACGTGGAAGTCTGGCTGCGCTCCTCGGCTCTTCAGCAGAAATGACGTTGGCAAAGGATTGCAGGAATGGAGAAAAAGGAGGCGGAGGGGGCCCAGCTTGAACAAATTTGAGACTCTCCGTTCAAGGCAAAATCATCTTGATTGATTTCATCTTTCCCTGGTGCTTTTCCTGCAAACCTTCTCCATGTGATCCAGGTTTCTCCTGAGGAGGGGAGGCCACGGAACCAATCGGAGGGCTTTATTGAGCTCTCCCTGTGTGCGCTGTGATTGACGCTGAAGTAGGGAATACGATGAGAAGCAGCATCGCCTAATGGAGAGGGAGTCAGAAGGGGTTCTAATCCTGACTCTGCCACTTGTCTGCTTCTGACTTGGATAAGTCATTTCACTTCTCCGTGCCTTAATTCCCTCATTTGGAAAATGGGGATTAAGACTGTGAGCTCTATTTGGGACAGGGACTGTGTCCAACCTGATTAGCTTGTTTCTACCCTAGTGCCACCAGGCACATAAGAAGCCCTTAACAAATACCATGAAAAAAATTCCATCTCTGGAAGCCAGTTTGTAATTTTTCTAGCGGTAAGCTCAGCTCTGCTAAGAGGGAGGGAGTTACTTTAATCATCTATGATGCCAATCACCTGTTAGGAAACTCAGCAGGGGCTGAAAGAGGCGGTTAGGAGAGTACTGGATCAGAAGATCAGCTGCTTTTGGTCAAGTAGAAACAGCAACAGTCACTTACTTCCCTGTGCCTTCATTACCTCATCTGTAAAATGGGGATTAAGACTGCAAACGCTCTGTGGGACATGGAATGTGTCCAACCTGATTGGCTTGTGTCTACCCCAGTACTTAGTACAGAGCCAGGTAAATAGTAAGCACTTAACAGATACCACAAAAATTAGTTTTTATTGAGCATTAGTGCGAGAAGAGAACTGTACTAAGCACCAGGAGAGAATACACAGGATGGAATCAGACACAGTTCCTTCATCCCTGGACAATGAAAATAATAATAATAACTTTGGTATCTGTTAAGTGCTTACTATGTGCCAAGTACTGTTCTAAGCACTGGGTAGATACAAGGTAATCAGGTTGTCCCACGTGGGGCTCACACTCTTAATCCACATTTTCCAGATGAGGTCACTGAGGCACAGAGAAGTTGAGCGACTTGCCCAAAGTCACACAGCTGATAAGTGGCAGGGCCGGAATTAGAACCCACGACCTCTGACTCCCAAGCCCGGGCTCTTGCCACTGAGGCACGCTGCCATTCGGAATCTCAGAGAAGCCCAGACTCCTTTGCTCCTTCCATCCTCTCTAGGCACTTCTCCGTTGGGTGAGGCAAAATTTGTTAGCATGTAGCTGCAGAGACTTGGTTTGGTTTGAAGTATTCTTTGTTCAGCAATTTGAACCGCCTCTGATGTTTTTTCCCGTTATTAAGAAGGAACCAACCAGGAGTTGTGAACTTGCAGATTCCTTTCATTTTTTCATCAGACTTCTTGCTAAACGTGTGTAATAGTTGCTCAATAAATATTGTCCAGAGGAGCTCCGCAGTGCATAACGACACGATTTTTCTGTGTCAAAAAGATGTAAAAGCACATCTCCTCCGAGAGGCCTTCTCCAACTCCTCTCTCATTTCCTCTTTTCCCACTCCCTTCTGTGTCACCCCTTGTACTTGAATTTGCATCCTTCATTCACCCCTCCCTCAGCCCCCCCCCCCACACTTATAATAATAATAATGTTGGTATTTGTTAAGCGCTTACTATGTGCGGAGGCCTTCTCCAACTCCTCTCTCATTTCCTCTTCTCCCACTCCCTTCTGTGTCACCCCTTGCACTCGAATTTGCATCCTTCACTCACCCCTCCCTCAGCCCCCCCTGCACTTATAATAATAATAATGTTGGTATTTGTTAAGCGCTTACTATGTGCAGAGCACTGTTCTAAGCACTGGGGTAGATACAGGGTAATCAGGTTGTCCCACAAGAGGCTCCCAGTCTTCATCCCCATTTTACAGATGAGGCCACTGAGGCCCAGAGAAGTGAAGTGACTCGCCCACAGTCACACAGCTGACAAGTGGCAGAGCCGGGATTCGAACCTATGACCTCTGACTCCCAAGCCCGGGCTCTTTCCAGTGAGCCACGCTGTTTCTCTGTACTATCTGTCATTTATTTATTTATATTAACATCCGCTTCCCCCTCTAGTTACAAGCTCATTGTGGGCAGGGAGCGTGTCTACCAACTCTGCTTTACTGTACTCTCCCAAGCGCATAGTACAGTGCTCTGCACAACGGAAGCGCTCAATGAATACGTTTGATTGACTGATTGATTGATTGATTGAAAACACGCAAGCAGGGCTGGGGAATCCCTCAGAAACATAAGAGGATCTTAAGGAAAATAGTATAAAGATTTTTGCTCCATCACTGCGAGGCTTAAGATGAGAATTGTCCCAGCAGATGCGATGATGATTCGTGAGGAAGGAGGTTGAACCTTAGCTCCAAAACTTTAAATTGATCTTATTTTTTTCCCTCGGTTCTCTGGGGCAGAGAATGAGGAGAGACAAACCTGCTTAAGGACAGGGGCAGAGTGAGGTCAAGCCGCAATTCCAAGTTGGTTCTAGGGGCTTGAGACCCTGAAGACAGAGGAGGGAGTTGAGTGTGGGAAGGATATCAATCAATCAATCGACCGATCGATCAGTGGTATTCACTGAGTGCTTACTTTGCGCAGTGCACTGTACTAAGCGCTGGGGAGAGTACAGTAGAGTCGGTCGCTAGGATCATGATGGTATCTGCTAAGCACTTACTATGTGTCAAGCACTGTTCTAAGCACTAGGGTAGGTCCAAACTAATAATAATGTTGGTACTTGTTAAGCGCTTACTATGTGCAGAGCACTGTTCTAAGCGCTGGGGGAGATACAGGGTCATCAGGTGGTCCCACGTGAGGCTCACAGTTAATCCCCATTTTACAGATGAGGTAAGTGAGGGACAGAGAAGTTAAGTGACTTGCCCACAGTCACCCAGCTGCCAAGTGGCAGAGCCGGGGAGTCGGACTCACGACCTCTGACTCCGAAGCCCAGGCTCTTTTCCACTGAGCCACGCTGCTTCCCCAACCTGTAATCAGGTTGGTCCCAGTCCCTGTCCCACATGGGGCTCACAGTTTTCGTCCCCATTTTACAGATGTGGGAACTGAGCCACAGAGAAGTGACTTGCCCAAGGTCACACAACGGACAGATGGCCCAGCCCTTAAGGAGCTTACAGATGACTGGGGATAATAGATCTGCGATTGTCCTGTTCACTGATGGAACTTAAATATGAATTATTTGGCTTCCGAACGATAATAACAATTCTGGTACATACTAAAGACTTACTTTGTGCCAAGCGATGAGAGTCATTCCTTCGATCGTATTCACGGAGCGCTTACTGTGTGCAGAGCACTGTGCTTCGGATCAGAGACAGTCCCTGACCCACATAAAGCACACTATCCTTCTCACTGGGCCTCATTCTCATCTCTTCCCACCTACCAATCAATCAGTGATATTTACTGAGAGCTCACCGAGCGCAGAGCACTGTATTAAGCGCTCGGAAGAGTACGATACCACAGATTGGTAGACATGTTTCCTGCTCGCAAGGAACTTCCAGCCTAGGGGACTCGTACTCTCCCAAGAGCTTACTACGGTGCTCTACGTGTAGTAAGCACTCAATAAATAACATCGACTGATAGACTTGCCCCTTTCTCAGTCCCCCGCTCTCCCTGGAACACTCTCCCCCTTCATATCCCCCTTCTGAAATCCACAGCTCTCACCATCTTCAAAACCCTTCTGAAATCCACAGCTCCCGCCATCTTCAAAACCCTTCTGAAATCACATCACTTCCGCAAGGTCTTCCCCAACAAATTTCTAGCTCTCCGCCTTATATCTCCCCATCACCACTTTCTCATCCTCAAAGCACTTAAATACTCACCACCCTCCATAGCACGTATATATTATGAATTATTTATTATACACTATAAATTATTTATGTCTAGGCCTTACATTATTTATATATATAGATGAATGGCGGCCTCCCCCCTAAGACCGTAAACTTGTTGTGGGCAGGGAATGTGTCCGCCAACTCTTATATTCTAGTCTCCCACTCGCTTAGTACGGTGCGCTCCTGCATAAACTTTATCGACGATGATGATAAGTAGCTCTGGCTCGCTATTAAGAGAGGAGCCTCAGCGCTCACTGGGAATCTGGTTTAATGATCCTAGCAACGGGACTTGGCTGAGCTGAAAGGAAAGAGAATTTGAACATAAGGAATGAGTTCTGGGGATTCAGAGAAGAATCTGTGTCTTCTGTGCCCCTGAAAACAACAAGTAAATGTCACAGTGCTCTCCTCAAAGTACACTGTCTGCT
The DNA here is from genome assembly GCF_004115215.2 of Ornithorhynchus anatinus. Lineage (NCBI taxonomy): Eukaryota > Metazoa > Chordata > Mammalia > Monotremata > Ornithorhynchidae > Ornithorhynchus > Ornithorhynchus anatinus. The sequence continues at coordinate 7,676,063 of NC_041737.1, forward strand.
TGGGTCTGCACCATTCAGCATTACATCCAAATCCTTATATCTGCTGCTTCCCCTATCTGGAATTTTTTTCTTGTCAGTCTTCCCCTCTACACTGTACGCTCCTTGTGAGCAGGGATAGGATCTTTCCGTGGCTCAGAAGAAAGAGCCCGGGGTTGGGAGTCAGAGGTCATGGGTTCTAATCCCGGCTCCGCCGCTCGCCAGCTGTGTGACTTTGGGCAAATCACTTAACTTCTCTGTGCCTCAGTTCCCTCATCTCTAAAATGGAGATTAAAACTGTGAGCCCCACGTGGGACAACCTGATCACCTTGTATCCCCCCTGCGCTTAGAACAGTGCTTTGCACATAGTGAGCGTTTAACAAATACCACCATTATTATTATTATTGTTGTATCTCCCAACTCTATTGTATTGTACTCTCCCAAGTGCTTAGTACGGTGTTCTGCAAACGGTAAGCGCTCAGTCGATACCACTGATCGAAGGGTGCCCAACCTGCTCAAACCCAGGGCGTGGCCACACGAAGCGCAGCTATTCCCAGGATTTGCCTCTCGGAATTTCCCGTTCTCGTAGATTTCTCTCAATCGTGTCCCTTCTTACCTCCCCTCATTACTCTCCTACTACCGCCCAGCCTGCAAACCTCTCTCTTCTAACACCAACCTCTTCACCGTACCTCGATCTCGTCTATCTCGCTGCCGACCCCTCGCCCACATCCTGCCTCTGGCCTGGAACAGCGGCGTGGCTCAGTGGAAAGAGCCCGGGCTTTGGAGTCAGAGGTCATGGGTTCGAAACCCGGCTCTGCCACTCGTCAGCTGTGTGACTGTGGGCGAGTCACTTCACTTCTCTGGGCCCCAGTGACCTCATCTGGAAAATGGGGATTAAGACTGTGAGCCCCACGTGGGACAACCTGATTCCCCTGTGTCCACCCCAGCGCTTAGAACAGTGCTCTGCACATAGTAAGCGCTTAACAAATACCAACATTACTATTATTCCCTCTTCATATCCGACAGATGATCCCCCTCCCCACTTTCAAAGCCTCATTGAAGGCCCATCCCCTAAAGGAAGCCTTCCCTGACTAAGTCCTCCTTTCCTCGTCTCCCGCTCCCTTCTGCATCACCCTGACTTGGTCCCTTTATTCCACTGTCCCCCAACCCAGCCCCACAGCACTTCATAATTATGGTACTTGTCAAGCACTTACTGTGTGCCAAGCACTGTTCTAAGCACTGGGGTAGACACAAGCTAATCAGCTTATTCCACATGGGGCTCACAGTTTTAATCCCCATTTTACAGATGAGGTAACTGAGGCACAAAGAAGTTAAGTGGCTCGCCCGAGGTCACACAGCAGACAAGCGGAGGAGCCGGGCTCAAACTCACGTCCTCTGACTCACAAGCCCTTGCGCTTTCCATTAGGTCCACATCTGTAATTTTTTTTATATAATGTCTGTCTCCCCCTCTAGACTGTAAACTCATTGCAGGCAGGGAATGTGTCTATTATATTGTTCTATTGTCTGCTCCCAACCGCTTAGTACAGTGCTCTGCGCATGGTAAATACTCAATAGATACATCTGACTGCAGACAGATATTGCCAAGTTGCCGTGTCTCCACAGCCGGCATCTCCTCCACAGTCAGGGTGTCCAATACACTGTCCTCGGCGATCCTGATCCGCTTCCTGCCGAAGCCATTTCCTGACTCAGAAATCAGAGGGTTCTGCGAGGAATATTGGAATTCGATCAATCACCTCGCGGATGCATACGAGCATACAGATGCACACACACACATACACGTCTCTTCTGGTGGAGGCCTCAAACGCTGCCTGTCCACGTCGATGTGTATAAGGAGATGCGGTCTCACCCTTTCCCCTGCCCTCCAAGAGCTCTGATCATCTCAGAGATGACCACTGGCTGAGCCACAGGAGGAACATGAGGAGAGGAATGGGAGGAGGAAGGATAGTAGGAGGAAGGGCAGAAGGGCGGCGGGAAAGCTGGACATGCTATCTGAGGGAGAGACAAGCAACAGAGGCAGGACCAGGGGAGAAAGTCCAACTGGGGAAGGAGAGAGGGTGCCACGAACCCGTCTGCCTCGCTGCCAACCCCTTGCCCACGCCCTCCGTGTCCCGGAACTCCCTCCCCCTTCATATATGACAGCCCACCACTCTACTGTAGAGTTTTTAAGCCCTCCTAAAATCACATCTCCAAGTGGCCTTCCCTAAGGCCCAATCTTCCAGAGTTGGTAGACACTTTTCCTGCCCACAAGGAGCTTACAGTCTAGAAAGATGTCCAGTGTCCCCATGCAAGAAGTCATCTTGATAGCAAAGGCAACTTCCCCACCCACTCTGAAGCCACTGGACCCCCTCTCCACCGGGTACTCAGGGCTGTGGTGGCACCTTTGCCCCTGTGGAGTGGGGAATCAACCAATCCGCGATATTGACCGAGCACTTACCGGGTGCAGAGCTCTGTACTGAGCACTTGGGAGAGGCATTAGAACGTCTGCCCTCTTACGGTCTGTATTAGATGCTTACTGCATGACAAAACCTGGTTAGGACACCACTCTCAGACCCTCACAGTTCAGAGCAACCAAATCCTCCGAGCTGAAAACTCCAGCCACGTAGAAAGACCCCAGAAGTGTGAAATGGAGGCCTGACTGGGTCTCTCTAGGCAGCTAGGATGGAAACTCAGGCCCATCCACCCTTCCTTCCCTGTCACAGATGCCAGGCAAGCGTAAAGCCCCGTATAAAGTTCATATAAGGGAATTTCCCACGAGGCCTAAGGGATCAGGGCAGCTCTGTCCAGGGGATGAAAGAGTCTGGGGCTCCGGACCGCATTGCTCCCACACTGAAGCTATTCATCTGCTGGACAGAGAGGACGTCCCGGTTCCAAGCTTTTTCCCTTCTCTTCTCCCTTGCCTGCCTCCTGCCAGGTTTAAAAACACCAAGGGGAGAGATGGGAAAGGGGGAGAGTTTTCAATCCCATCAATAAACCTCTCTCTCCTGCAAACTACTCCATCTGAAACCATCCCTGAGGGCAACCAGAGGGCAGGGTGAACTTTGAGCAAGGAAAGGGCCACCAGATCCTACACGGTCCCGCAGAGTTCGGAGCCGGTGGCCACGACAGATCAGAGGCGGGTTTGTTTTCCTGGTCATCAACCACCCGAAGCCCCCCCACCCCACCCTCCCGCCAGATAATAATAATGACGTTTGTTCAGTGCTCACTATGTACCAAGCACTGTTCTAAGCACTGGGGGTAGATACAAGTGAATCGGATTGGACGCAGTCCCGGTCCCACATGGGGCTCGCAGTCCAATTCCCATTTTACAGATGAGGCAACTGAGGCACGGAGAAGTTAAGTGACTCGCCCAAGGTCACGCAGCGGATAAGCGGCTGAGCCGGGATTAGAACCCAGATCCCTCCTGGCTCCACCACTTGTCCGCTGTGTGACTCTGGTCACACGGGTCTCGCGGCTCCGGGCTGCGGGCGAACCCAGGTGCACACGCCGTCCGGCTCTTGGTTGGGTGAGGAGAGGGCAGGGGGAGGGTCTCTGAGACACCTCTGGAGGAGGAAAAAAAGGGGTCCCTCAACAACATGATCAGCTTTCGAGGGTCCCTCTGATGGCAGACTGGCTCTGTTACCTGCGTCCTGAAACCGGGCATCGGAAAATGTAACGATCTTGCTGGTCCGCACCTCCCCATCGCTCCTGGCCTGGAGAGGAGAAGAAGGAGCCGTTACTTGACTTCGTCCCCACCTAGAGCCCCGCGGGGGGCTCGTCCTGGTCCCCGGATGAGCTCTTCTGGAGACCCCCCCCCCCAAGACGAATCACTCTGTCACAGTGGAGAAGTCCTCTTCCCTCCGAGTAGGGGCAGGTGGGGAGAGAACCCTTCTCGGGGTCACCGTCCAGGTGAGGGAGAGGGGAGGTGGAAGAAGCGGGGAGGGCCCTTCCTTGAAAAATGAAACAGAAACATCTTCTGCACG